>NC_059326.1:89835000-90147500 GCF_018350155.1 Leopardus geoffroyi
CATTTAACACGTTCCCCTGCCCACTGCATTTCGTGTGCACTGGCGTTCACAGGTGTCTACAAACTTGATCTCCTTCTGATTTGATTTTTTGGCAAGACGGCTTCATAGATGGTGGTGTGTCCTTCTATCAGGAAGCATATATGTCTCATTGTCTGTCTTTTTATGCTGTTAAGATTGATCAGGGGGTTCATGCGCCAGACAGCCTCACCCATCCATTGTAAAGCTGCTCTCTGCTTTTCACCTCTTGGTTTCAGCAGAGCACTTCATGGTCCTTACTTAGAACTATTAGTAATTAGGAGTCCATAAATTGACTATTCTGATGCTGTCATTCCTTATTTATTAGCTGTAGTCCATCCATAAATTTGCCTTCATGAACAATGTGGTTATTCTGAAAGATCAGATCAGTTTAAAAAGCAAGATAAATGTTTCATTCTTTCCTGTTCCGATTTAGAGTAATGTGTTGGTTCCCAAGCATTCTCCAAAGGTGACACTGTCTGGATTATGATTTGAAGAA
Source organism: Leopardus geoffroyi (assembly GCF_018350155.1). NCBI lineage: Eukaryota > Metazoa > Chordata > Mammalia > Carnivora > Felidae > Leopardus > Leopardus geoffroyi. The sequence goes on from NC_059326.1 coordinate 89,835,515, forward strand.
AGTGGTCATAAAAGGCCATCTGTGAGATTACTGGGGAAATCTGAACATACTGGATATTTGATGATATGAAAGAATAACTACTAATTTTAGATGTGATGATGGTATTGTGGGTTTAAAATTTTTCCCTCTCTTTTAGAGATAGAAGCTAAAATGTTTACAGATGAAATGATGTGATGTCTGAGACTGGATTCAAAACAATTCTGGGGGGAAGGAGGAAGGTGTGAATTGATGTGTATAGTGTAGTGTCCCTGTCCCTCCTGAAATGCCATCTGATGCTACTGATGGGGACCAATACTGGGGAGGCAAGTGAGTGACTGCCTTGTAGCTGTCAAGCACGTGCAGGCCCCGTCTGTGATGCCCGTGTTTCCCTTGCTCCAGTGCTATCATAGAACACACCAACCGAGTCATCTTCCTCGAGGATGACGACATCGCCGCAGTGGCTGATGGGAAGCTCTCTATTCACCGGGTCAAGCGTTCAGCTAGTGATGACCCATCTCGAGCCATCCAGACCTTGCAGATGGAACTGCAGCAAATCATGAAAGGCAGGTGTCCTCTGAGGGTCCGTGTACAGCGGCCTTGGTGGGGGGGGCAGGTGCTCGATGGGGGAGCTCCTGAGACTCTCTGTCCTACCCTGAATAGGTGCCACAGCCCTCCTACCTGCCGTGGCCATTAGGGTGGCGTTGCAAGTGCTCTGTGGCTTGCCCAGCCCAGGGGATGCGGGAAGCCTGGTCCCGCTCCCCCAGCAGGAGTTCTTGACTATATAAAGGCACTAGGTCTCCCTGCTTGATCTGACCAGTCCATCAACTGCCTCCCTTTACTAACTCTCTGGGACACATTCTTCTACCCAGACATTTCTTCTCTGGGTCAGAGGCCTGCAATAAGAGGGGTCTGTGGACTATTTCCTCCTTGCGAGGAGAGCCTGTCTCCCTACACCCCCTTCTCCACAGGGCAGCCTGGGTAAACATTTAGGAATGTGAATCAGACCTTTTTATCCAGCTGCTTAAAGCCCTCCAATGGCCACCCACTGTTCTGAGAATAAAATCTACACTTCCTGCCACAGCCCACAATACCCCATGCCCAACCTGGCCCCACCTCACTCTACCCTTTTCCCACTATGCCCTGCCCCCTCTCCAACCACCTCACTGTTACTTAGGCAGGCCAAGTGCTTACTCACCTGAGGGTCATTGTACTTGACTGACTACTTTTGGTCATTCTACTTTGATCATCGCCCAGAGAGCTCTTCCCTGACCCTCCTCACTTGTCTTGTTTGCTTTATGGCACTCTCTGTCAAGTCCCCAGCTAAAGGTGGCAGACAGGAAACACTGCAGTGTTTGGAACATTCCCACCCTGTCTGTGAATGCTTCCAAAGCTTGAGGCACAACACCTGTCAGGGGCCTTAACCCGTTGCGGCCAGATCATCCCTTTGATGTCATCCAGTTCCATTCAAATCAGAGCCCTGGAAATGCATGTGTTGGCTGAAAAGGTTTTTATTTAATACAGAAGCTCGGAGGGCATCTGTTGAAAAGAAGATTGCCAGGGCACCTGGGTTGTTCAGTCGGTGAAGTGTCCGACTTCAGCTCAGGTCATGGTCTCGCAGTTTGTGGGTTCGAGCCCCGCGTCAGGTTCTGTGCTGACAGCTTGGAGCCTAGAACCTGTGTCAGATTCTGTGGCTCCCTCTCTCTCTGCCCCTCCCCCTCTCACACTCTGTCTCTCTCTCAAAAATAAATGTTTGAAAAAATTAAAAAAATAAAATTGCCTATTTCTCAGGGCTTACTTCTTTTGTACTTCCCTAAGTAGGTTGGTTTTTGGAAATAAAGCATTTTCCTTTCCTCTGCCCCTGCTGAGAGGAGTATTGCCCCAGAAAGACCAGCACATATTTGTTGCTTACTTCTTTTGCTCCTTCAAGCTGCAGGGTCTGATATGCACACTGGAGATAGTAATCTTATCTGACCTGTTTGCCTCTCACTTGTTACCAGGAGAATCAGGTGGGACGGCCCCTGGGACGCCCTTGGTAATGTGCAGTGGTCTTCCCATGTATCACTGACACTAAACTGCATATCAGCTTTCCATCTTGATTGGAAGTTAAGCAGTGGTAAAACAACTGAATTAAAATTGACCTGCTTTGTTGGTGTTTATTTGACCAGGTAACTTCAGTGCATTTATGCAGAAGGAGATCTTCGAACAGCCAGAATCAGTTTTCAATACTATGAGAGGTCGGGTGAATTTTGAGACCAACACAGGTAATCCCCCATCCATGCCCTAGGTCGAGGCACGTCCCCGTGTGGAGTTAGCACTAATGCCCTGCATGTGCCCCACAGTGCTCCTGGGCGGCTTGAAGGATCACCTGAAGGAGATTCGACGATGCCGACGGCTCATCGTGATTGGCTGTGGAACCAGTTACCACGCCGCAGTGGCTGTAAGTCCAAGGCGCTGGGCCCTCAATAGCACTGGGGAGGGAGCAGCAGCCCAGGACAAGATGTGTCTTAAATGCCATCATGTGTTTGACCTCCCAAATTTGGTGCCCACAAGCCAACATGAGAGCCTTTCTCCTGCAGTGTGGCCTGTGCATGTCTGAAATTCCCTTCACCACGAGGACCCAGAGGTGCCACTTCATAAAACTGTCCCCAGAAGCCCAGCTGCCTGTGTCTCTGTAGTATCTGTGACTGACTTTGGTCCCCATTCTTGTTGGCTTCAGACACGGCAAGTTTTGGAGGAACTGACTGAGCTCCCTGTGATGGTTGAACTCGCCAGTGATTTTCTGGACAGGAACACACCTGTGTTTAGGGATGACGTTTGCTTTTTCATAAGCCAGTCAGGTAAGGAATACGGGTTTGCGTGAGTTCATCTCAGGGCTCTGTCCTCTTGGTAACACACCATGTATCTCCTTCCCTCCTTCATCCAGTAGAGTTCTCTGCACACTGAGCATGTGCCAAACTCTCTTCTCAGTTGACCCTCAGAGCCATCAGTCACTGTCTCATTTTAGGGGGGAGCCATGCGACCAAGAATTCTCCCTCCTCCTGCCATTCCAAGTCCAGAACTTAAGGGACCACTCACCAAAGTGCTTATACATAGGTGCTGGGTTTATTTCAAAGAGAGAAAGTTCTTCAAAATTCTGCTGGTTGAGTGTCACTTCAAGAACTATGTGGATGCTTTGCAGTTCCCATGCTGTCCAGCAGGGGATGCATTGAGAGACCTTGCTCAGGTGTAGGCCCAGCACACCCTCAGTAAACCCTGCCTGGGTGCCATCCTAACTCTAAACGTGGGCACCTGCTCCAGTCAGGCTGGGCAGAGAGTCAGGGAGGTGATTCATGGCCACATGCTTGGACTTTCTATGACCTCCAGAAGGATTTTTAAAACATTTTAATTATGGAAAATTCCAAATCTCTGTAAAAGTAGAGAGATTTACATAAGGAACTGCCTATTCTCAGCAACGATCAGCTGAGCAGAGTTTGTGTCATCCAGATCCACATTAACCTGTCCCCTCCCCTGGGTTATTTTGAAGTCAATCCCAGACATCATGTTGCTCCACAAATACTTCAGAATGGATCTCTAAATGGTAAAAGAAAAAAAAAAACATAACCATTATGTCATTATCACAATTAAAACACTAACAGCAATGCTCTAATATCCACTGGGACTTCGAATACTGCTTCCGGTTTGAATTTTGAAGACCCATTTCCATTTCCATGACAAACTAAGAAAAACGAATACAGACACACTCACCCTCCGGCTGACAACCTGTAGCCATGTGCTGCTGTGTGGCTTCATTTTGTTTGTTTGTTTGTTTGTTTGTTTTGAGAGGGAGGGAGCCCATGCATGCACAAGTGGGGGAGGGGCAGAGAGAGAGGGAGAGAGGGAGAATCCCAACAGGCGCAGACCCCGAAATGGGGCTCAAGCCCATGAACCAATGAGATCATGACCTGAGCTGAAATGAAGAGTCAGACGCTTAACCAACTGAGCCACCCAGGAGCCCCTTGATGGGTTTAATTTTATGATCGGACCGTATTTAATTTAGTTCGAGGTTTCAAGGCTTACAAATACAGGGTGCTTGCGCTGGCTTATTTGTGAATCTATTTAAGTAGCTTAGTTATAAAAATAATTTTGAGTTCACACTGGCAGGCTGCAGAAGTGTTTTGCTCTAAAGCAATGTTAGATCTATTGGAGAAATGCCATTTAGTGGCATTCTTGCTTTTTTTTAATTTTATTTATTTACTTAATCTCTATACCCAGTGTGGGGCTGGAACTCATCACCCCGAGACCAAGAGTCACATGCTCTTCTGACTGAGCCAGCCAGGCGCCTTGCATTCTTGCTTTTTATTTGTATTTATTTATTTTAAATATTTATTCATTTTTGAGAGAGAGCAAGCACAAGCAGGGGAGGGACAGAGAGAGACGCAGAGAGTCTGAAGTGGGCTCTGTGCTGATAGCAGCAAGCCTCATGCAAGGCTTGAACTCACAAACCATGAGATCATGAACCATGAGATCATGACCTGAGCCGAAGTTGGATGCTCAACCGTTCAACCGACTCAGCCAGCCAAGCACCTCACATTCTTGCTTTTTAAATGTTAAATCTCAGCACATTCTGAAGAAGGCAGCTTAAAGTCCTAGAAAGGATGCTGGGCACCTGGCTCACCTGGGTTGGCACCAGTCTGTCGCCCACAGCTGCGTGGCCCTGAAGGAGCAAGGCTTTGGTTTCTTCCATCTCTGGGGATCTCATCCTCATGGGGAGAATGGGGACAATGGCCCCATAGGGTTGCCAGGAGAGTTCCATGACATAGCGGATGAGAAAGTGCTTCCCACATAAATAGCAGCCGAATCTTGAATCCAAGAATCCACCGGAATCATGGTTGAGAGTGCATTTTCCTTTCGGAGCACACACCGGCTGCCTGTGGGCCCTGATTTCTGCATAAAAGAGTAAATGAGTTGGGGGACAGGGGGTTCGAGCTGGCAGAGCCACGCTCCTGAGACACATGGCTGAAAGGTGGGGCCCGTGTGGCAGGTGAGACCGCAGATACCCTCCTGGCATTGCGCTACTGTAAGGACCGTGGGGCCCTGACCGTGGGCGTCACCAACACCGTGGGCAGTTCCATCTCCCGAGAGACCGACTGCGGTGTCCACATCAACGCAGGACCAGAGATCGGCGTGGCCAGCACCAAGGTAGTCACCTCCTGCATGTGTCCTGAGGGAGGGCTTCGGCCAGATGGGTGGACAGGAGGCTGCGGGTTGGGGAGGGGGCGCTGCCAACAATCTGTCTCCTCCTGCGTGGTTCACATGCGCACATTCGCCCCTGCTCTGCCAGAGTCACCGTTTTATCCACAGGCTTATACCAGTCAGTTCATCTCCCTGGTGATGTTTGGTTTGATGATGTCTGAAGACCGCATTTCACTGCAAAACAGAAGGCGAGAGATCATCCATGGTTTACAGTCTTTACCTGGTATGTTTCAGAATGAAACTTTCCTTATTTTGAAATCCAGTAGACTGTCCTTAGTTGCTTTCTCTTTTGACTCTTTCCCATAAACAATGCTGTTAATCACTTCCTCCTCTTCAAAACTTCCTACTCACCACTAAATGCCTCTAGAAGCTCCCACTGGGCCAAGATTAAAGTCCTCACTCCTCACCGGGTCCTTGAACACTGCACACTGGACCCCTGCCACCTCTGACCTCATCCCACTCTCCTTCCCCTCCCTGGGCTCCTTCATTGACCTTCTGATCCTCAGCAATACCAAGCTGTCTACCACAGGACGTTTGCACTGACCCTTTCCTTTACAGGAGCCCTCTTCCTCCAGCTCTCCGTACAACTGATGCTCAGTCCAGATGTCACCTCCTGGAACCCTTCCTTGCTATCCTAACCCCCTGCCCCAGCTGTGAAATGTTAGCCCATTTCTTTTCTTCATAGCGTGTGCCATGGTATGAAATTACCTGTCCTCCAGTGTGCTGGCTTGTCTCCCAATGAGTATGTCAGCCCAGTGAGCATACAACCCTAACTGTCAGGGTCACTGCTGATAGCCAGCCAGGGCAGGCATGGAGTAGGTGCTCAGGAAATATCTGAGAAGGAGCAGAGGGCCCTGAGCCTTTTCCTGAACCGGAGTGCTCCTTCAGTCTCCCCAAACTTCCCTCTTTGGTTGGGTCCCTCCCATCTATTGTAGTCGGTGAGATGCAGTGTTTATCACACTGAATCGCAAGCTTTTGGGGGGGATAATGGTTTCCATCATTCGCCCACTGGTGTGCCCTGTCCCGTGTGCCATCCTGAGGGCCAAGGAGATAACAGCTCCTTTCCTTCAGACACTTGCTCTCCAGGGAAGGAGAGAGACCTATTGGGTTTTCTTTGTGCAGCCCTGAGATTGCAAAATGAAACAGACCTCACCCCTTGGCTGACATGAAATGCCGGGGGCAGGATGGTCACAAGGCTGTGGGACAGCCCCTTCCAGAGATGGGGTAGGCACTGGGTCCATCCTCGGAGCCAGGGGCAAACCCCAGAGAAGACAGTGAGGGAAAGCCACCATCTAATCATACAAAGCCTAGAGATCTGAATCTGGCCCACACAACATGCTGAAAATTTACTGACAAAAAACTGGTCTTCACCTTCAGCCAGGTACCAACAGTGCGAAAACAGGACTCTATCCTGATGTCTAAGTCAGCCGTTCTCAAGATGTGGTCTGCAGGTCCTATTACTATTTTCACAGTAAACATGCTATTTATAACAAATAAGACGTGTTTGCCTTTTTTGCTGTGTGGACATTTGCAAAGGCAGCGGTGGCTACCGCTGGCACCTTAGCAAATGCCTCCACACACCCCACTTCACTCAAGGACTTCTTCACGAGGCAGTAAAATGCATTAGTCTTAGTAAATCGCAACATTCTTTAGTATTCTGTTTCCAAGAAAAGCATCCTGGGATTGTTTGAGTAACAAGCTGATTAGAGTACTTGGCAGATGTTTTCTCAAAAATGAACAAAGTTAGCCCGCCACTCTAAAGAAGAAGAACTGACAGTATTTGTTGCCAGTGATAAACTTCAAGCTCTCCAGTGAAATTTAGGATTTGGGAAAACTTGTAGCTGCCAGCATGAGCTCGACCACTTCCCACACTTAAACACAACTCTGATGAAGCCATGGTGACTTTAGCATATGTGATTTCTAAAAAATATTTTATGATGAAGTGTGTCCATTTTTAGAAGATTTGCATAACTCAGTCAACCTATGTTTTCCAGATGGTCAATGCATGATGTGACAAAATTATACACCATGTAAAACATCCATTTAAATAGATGCAAGATTGGGGCACCGGGTGGCTCAGCCGGTTAAGCATCTGACTTCGGCTCAGGTCGTGATCTTGTGGTTTGTGAATTCAAGCCCTATGTTGGGCTGTGTGCTGATGGCTCAGAGCCTGGAGCCTGCTTCCGATTCTGTGTCTCCCTCTCTGCTTGTCCCTCCCCAGTCATGCTCTGTCTCTCTCTCTCTCAAAAATAAAACATTAAAAAAAATTAAATAGATGCAATAGGGGTGCCTGGGTGACTCGATCAGTTAAGTGTCAGACTCTTGATCTTGGCTCAGGTCATGATCTCACAGTTGGTGAGTTCAAGCCCCATTTCGGGCTCCGCACTGACAGTGTGGAGCCTGCTTGGGATTCTGTCTGTCTCTCCTCTCTCTCACAGTAAATAAACTTAAAAAAAAAAATAAAAGTTTTAATGTAACAAGGTAGGAAAAGCTTATTGAGATGATTTCAAATTCTACATTTGCAACTACTCTTTTAAGAAATTACTGTTTCTCCAGACTGGCTGATTCAGTCACTAGAGTATGTGACTCTTGATCTCGGGGTCATGTGTTTAAGCCTGCAGAGATTACTTAATTAACTAATTAAAAAAAAAAAAGAAATGACCATTTCTTGAGTTTCATGTAATATCAGAGAAGAACATTCACAATTTTTTGAAAAAGTTATTTAAATACTCCTCCCTTCTCCAACTACAAATCTCTGTGAGGCTGGATTTTCTTTCTATACTTCAACCAAAAAAAAATGTATCATGAGAGTTTGAATGAGGAAACAGATAGGAGAATCTGTCTTTGTTAAAAAGTCAGACATTTAAAAAATCTCCAAAAATTTAAAACTATTCTCACTAATTTTTAAAAATGTGTAATAGGTTTATTGTTACTTTTAAATGAATGAATACAAATATCTTTACTTTTCTCAGTTTCTAATCTGGTAAACATTGAGAGACAGAACCAACAAAAATAATGGCTCTTAGGGATTCACAGTAATTTTTAAGAGTAAAGAAGTCCTGAGAACAAAAAGTTTGGGAAACACTGGTCCATCTTACACTGGGCATTGTCTCTAGATTTAGCATGTGGCCTGGATTGGGGGGGGGGGGGCATTAATTTGGAGTGTCAGCTCTGTGTCTTTCCACCTGGTGACTTAGCCTCTCTGGGCCTCAGTTGCCTTACCTGTAAAATGGAGCTAGAAATAACACCTCACTGCTTATCTTACATGCTCAAGAAAGTATGAACATAAATATGAATTGCCACCCAAGAAAACCCAGGCAAATCCCGCAAGTTACTGCCCAAAATCTACATTTAACTTTTTTTAATGTTTATTCTTGAGAGAGAGTGGGGGGAAAGAGTGGGGGAGAAGCAGAGAGAGAGGGAGACACAGAATCGTAAGCAGGCTCCAGGCTCATCAACACAGAGCCCAACATGGGGCTTGAACCCATGAACTGTGAGATCATGACCTGAGCTGAAGTCAGATGCTTAACCAACTGAGCCACCCAGGTGCTCTTACATTTAAAATCCTTTTTAAACCGAGGCAAGGAAGCCAAGTGTATTAAGTGGTGTGAATTCCAAAACTATGTCTTATACACCATGATTTTTATTTGTAAATCTTGCTGTAAAATCTGTGTGACTCACAACCCCTCACTGTGTTTGCGGCTTAGGGCTGATTAAGGAAGTGCTGTCGCTGGACGAGAAGATTCATGACCTGGCCCTGGAGCTCTACACCCAGAGGTCACTCCTGGTCATGGGACGGGGCTATAACTATGCCACATGCCTGGAAGGAGCCCTGGTGAGCCTCCTTTGCCCACCCCCCCCCCACCTCCACCAGCCTGGGCATGAGGGCAGACATGGGAGACACCCTGAGACACCAGCGGGAAGGGGGGAAGGGCGCTGGGCTAGGGGAGGGGAGCGCTTGGGGACTTGCTGCCACCTGTGTGAGGCTGCATCAAGCACCAGCTCATGACCTGTTCGGGCCCTGGGGATCCTGAGGTGGACGCTCCCAATCTCCTGAGGAGAAAGGGGCAGGGCACCCTTGGGTGAGCCCCTGAGGTGTCAACCTGCACCAGGCTCCATCTGGGATGGTCCATTCGTTCCTCATGAGCGTCTTCTGAGAGGCTGGCAGTTATTGTCCACATTTCACCTAGGAGGGAACTGGACCCCCAAAGGTTCATCTTGCTCAGGAGGGAGTGATTGGTCTGAGATTCAAACTCAGGTCCATGTGGCCTTGGGTTATTTCCACGACCACAAGCAGACTGTGCGGGAGGATTCAGGCCGATGAGAATTGCGGGGCAGGCTCTCTGTGGAGTTTCCCTGTTACCCCTCAAACTTCCAAGGGGATGCAGAGATCCTGAAGGAGTGAGCTCTGAAGGCCCTGCTTTTGTCAAACTTTTAACTGGCTGTTTTGTCCCACTGCGGCAGTAAAGAGCCAAACCTGAGTAAGAGAGCTGGGTAAGGGGCAGGTTCCAGGACCACAGAGCCACAGAGAGGGTGAGACAGTGCTGTCCAGGGGGCTGAGCCTACACTCACTGTCTGCTTGCTGCTTGTGGATGGGACTGCCCAACCAAAGAAAACAGGAGACAGGGTCACAGGTGAGGCAGCCATTGGTACCCGGGCAAGGGCATCCTTCCTGACCCAGCTTGGCTCCCCTCCTCTTAGTAGGGAGCAGGTCGCTGCATTGGGCTGGGTGGAGTACACTTTCAACTCCCCCCATGCCTCTGCTGCCTGGTGCAGGGGGTCGGGGGGGCTCAGCTGCAGTGCCCCCAGCGCGCTGCTGAAAGATGTGTATTCAACTGCAGCTCCCAGTCAGTCTTGGGGGGAAAGAAAGAAGCTTTGACGCTGCTCCTGGCACACATCAATGGTCCCTCTGTGGTCTCCTGGGGGCCAGCACTCCAGCTGTCTGTGGCATTCAGGGTGGAGTCACCCACACTCCTGACAGTGTCCTGCCCCCCCCCCAAATAAATAGTTCTAGGGGAGCTGAGAAATATTTTACTAGACACTCACCAGTTCAGTGACGTAGGTTTAATAGGAACTGAATAGAAATGGATCTCCTGAACATAGGGGGAAATTCTAGTAACGGCCTGATGCGTGTGATTTTGCCTCATAAGTAAATTGGAGCATCCCTTTGGAAGTTATTAATGGTCTAGATTCAGGGGGATGATCTATCGGATAATTGAAGAAAGGTATTTCTAGATAGAATACAGTGCCATCATTACAATTTATAAATGTGGGTAGGCCACGGGTTAGTCACACAGCAGAAGGGAGAGCCAGATCGACATTGACTTGTCTATCCAAGGGTGGTGGCTGTGCTGGGGGCTGGTCTGGGGGACACAGGCTGCATGCTGGGCCTTGTGCATGCTCTGGACAGCAGCCAGCCCTCTCCCTTGGGCCCGGCATTGCCAGCAGCCCTCAGTGCTGTTGACCACCTAATGCATTCATCCGCCTTGCAGCCCTCAGCTCCCTGCCTTCTGGATTCATCCCTCCCACAGCACCCCTTCCTCCCCTCTCTGACTGATCTGCTCCAGCCCCCTGTCTGTCCAGTGTCACACTGACCCCGCCTTGTGTTTCCCTAGAAAATTAAAGAGATAACCTACATGCACTCAGAAGGCATCCTGGCGGGGGAGCTGAAGCACGGACCCTTGGCACTGATTGACAAGCAGATGCCCGTCATCATGGTCATCATGAAGGACCCTTGCTTTGCCAAATGCCAGAATGCCCTGCAGCAGGTCACAGCCCGCCAGGTGAGAGCTCTCAGCTGGGCCAGGGTCCCCTTCTCTCCTGTCCTCTCCCACACAAGCCCACCTCACCCACTGTCGGCCAGCACTGGTTATGAGCAGCCCTACCACTGAGCAGGTGCGATCACGTGCTCTCTCCTAGGCCCCCTCCTGAGGGGCACACACATTCAGAAATGACTGGCCAGCCTGTGGCCACGTGTACAATGGCTCTTCAGTGAGACCTTGTGACCCAGACTGCCCCGAGCTGCCCCAGATTCCAGGCGTGGAGCTGCCCTGAGAGGGGAGTGCAAAGCCCCCACAGATCCATCTTGGGAGGGCTCATGAAGTTATAGGGAGGTGAAGTCCAACAATGCCCTTGAGCCAGTGGCCGCCATGCCTGGCTCGGCACAGTGGCCAGAGAGAAGGTATAAAACACAAATCACTTCACTGCCTTGCTTGAAACCTCCCGGTGGCTTCCCATAAAACAAGAGTGACCACAAGCCGGCATTATGTGGCCCCTTCCTTCTGTGTCCCAAGCTGAAGGAGCCCAGCTGATTTCTGCCTCTGAACCTCTGCTCTGGCTATTCCCTCTGCCCTGAATGTGCTTCCCACCTCTTTCAGAGAATTGGCTTGTGGTTATTCACGTCTTAGTCCAAACATCCCCTTTTAAGAGAGGGCTTCCCAGACCTCACCAGTGTCTCCCAATCACATTACCATGTTTTATTGCCTTTCTGGCATTCTTCTGGAATTCATCGTTACTCATTGGTTGGCTTGTTTACATTTTTATTTTCTACCACTCAGCTATGAGTCCCCTCAGAGTGAGGAGTGGGCATGCCCTGCCCTTGGCAAGGCACATTGAAGCCACTCAACAAATGGGTGCTGGATGAATGGCTCAGAATGGCAGTCATCCTACCACGGAAGGGAGAGGAACTCACCAAACAGCATCAAACACCTTGCCCCTCACACTGGTCGTGCACATCACCTCACACATAATTCCACAAAAGCGAAAGAGGACTGTTATCCCCTCAATAAGATTGACCTCAGAAACTGCTGGTATGTGAGGGGTTGCTGCTTTCAGAGACCACCTGCACATTGTGATCCTATTTTCCCGCTCTAGGGTCGGCCGATCATACTGTGCTCCAGGGACGACACCGAGAGTTCCAAGTTTGCGTATAAAACGATCGAGCTGCCCCACACAGTGGACTGCCTCCAGGGTATCCTGAGTGTGATTCCGCTGCAGCTCCTGTCCTTCCACCTGGCTGTTCTCCGAGGATATGACGTATGTCTAAAATCGCACCGAACCCCCCAGAGGGGAAAAGCATAACCCCAGAGTCTGACTCTGTTCTTTTTTTTTTTTTTTTTAAGTTTATTTACTTATTTTGAGAGAGGGACAGGGGATCCCAAGCCGGCTCCACAAAGCCCAACATGGGGCTGTGAGATCCTGACCTGAGCCAAAATCAACAGTCAGACCCTTAACCACCTGAGCCACCCAGGCGCTCCTGATTTTGTTCTTAAATGCTTATTTGGTGTAAATATTCATAGGAAAGGTAATTTCATTTAAAACAACTCTGTTTTTAAAGTAACTTCTATCCCTTGAAAACAATTTGGGACTGCAAGATTACGAAGACCATATCATTAAACTCATCACTCAGAGAGGCAATGTTAATTAGCAAATTTAATCATTTATTCCAGTCTTTTCCTTGTGCATGTGGATTTTTTAACATTTTTGACAGTATATCAAGGATGACATTTTACACTTTCCTTTTGAGTGTATTTACAAGTATTTTCTTACATCTTGAGTTTCATGTAAGCAACATTTAATCATTGCACAATATCCCAACATAGTCTTATAACATGGATTATAACAATGACTTAGCCGGTCTTCTATTATTTAAACTGTTGCTGATTTGGGAGAATATCTGCATAAATCACAATTGCAGTGAACATGTTTGCATGTACATCTTCCTCCCACATTTAAGATATCTCCTCAGTCTAGCAAATGATTCAACATTTTGAGACTCCTTTTTAAAAAATTTTTTTAATGTTTCTTTTTGAAAGAGAGAAAGAGAGAGTGCAATCCAGGGAGGGGCAGGGAGAGAGAGGGAGACATAGAATCTGAAGCAGGCTCCAGACTCTGAGCTGTCAGCACAGAGCCCAACGCAGGGCTCGAACTCACAGACCATGAGATCATGACCTGAGCCGAAGTCAGATGCTTAACCGACTGAAGCCACCCAGATGCCCCTTGAGACTCCAAACATATATCATCAATTTATGTTCCAGAAAAAAACCACCAACAAGTATGGAAGAACCTACAAGTCACTGCATATAGAAATAGTTTTATTACAATTGTATTTTGAGAAGCTTTTGAAGATACATAACCTTACAGAAAACAATGTAACAAGTACCTGGTGGTATACAAATCCAGAACTGCCACGGCTAACATTTTGTCCTATTTGTTTCTCTTTTAAAAACAAGAGCCAAATAAGGGTGCCTGGGTGGCTCAGTCGGTTAAGCATCCCACTTCGGCTCAGGTCATGATCTCACGGTTCATGGGTTTGAGCCCCGCGTCAGGCTCTGTGCTGACAGCTCAGAGCCTGGAGCCTGCTTTGGATTCTGTGTCTCCCTTTCTTTCTGCCCCTCCCTCACTCGTGTTCTTTCTCTCTCTCTGTCTCTCTGTCTCTCTCTGTCTCTCTGTCTCTCAAAATGAAATAAACATTAAAAAAATTAAAATTAAAATAACTAAGCAATATAAGACACTGCAGATAAAGTTGAAGCCTACCATATCAACCATCTCCCATCACATTTTCCTCTCAGCCCCCACCCTGAACTAATGAGCCTCATGGATTTAGTGTGTCTCCTTCCAAGAAACGTGAACAGGACAAGCTGAGTTAGCATTTTAATAGCATGCATCATATCCTTTTAATAGGGTTAACACAGCATGACACATGTCAGGTGCACAATAAATGTATATTGAATGAACTAAACCTTCTATAGTTGAGTGAAGTTCCTGGAGTAAGGAATGCTTCCAAGATGCAGGTCTCCAGGGGCTCATGGTCAAAGGTGACCGGGAACACCCATCACCTCGTCTTCAAGTACCCCAATAATAGGCTTTATAATACAGCAGGTTGCTGGGATCTGTGGGCTCCTGAGCAGCTCCTTTCTACGTATCGTTGCAGGTCGACTTCCCCAGAAATCTGGCCAAGTCTGTAACAGTGGAATAGAGAACAAGAGCCTGAGAAGGCCATCACCACCTGCAGTGTGGTTCAAGGCCTGTCCCGGTGACATCAAGTGAGAAGAACAGCAGGTGTTCTGTGTGTTCCAAGTAGATCCCAGTAGAACTTGACAAGCTTTCACGTGCCTTGTACCCAAGTGCTTTGCTCACAGCAGATACTGTTTCTCTGTGTCCTGAAGTCGCCAGAGGAGAAGGGAATCATTGTTTACACATGGGGATCAGAGCGGACTTTTCCACTACTGTGCAATAGAGACACAGCTCTCTTCAGAGTAACTGTGAACCTTTTTGTAACCAACGCTAGTTAGTTTTGAAAGACAAAATATTTATAATGATGATTGTATAGCTTTTAAGTTATTTTTCTAGTATGTGGCTTTCTGTAGCCAACGTAATGCCCAGACCATGCACCCCAGCCTCCTGGCAGAGGGCATTCATCTCAGATTTGAGCACAAGGCATTGCCTCCCTGCACTCCTCTCTCCTCTCCTGCCCTCTCTTAGCTGCCCCTGAATCCCAGTCCCCTGATGTCAGGGAAGCCCTCCCACCATTTCCCTGTGCCTCCTGTAAATCCTTTCAAAATCTCAATGTCCTTTGACAGATTCTTCTCCTATAAATCCCTCTGACTCTCCAACTTCTGTTAAATTTGATCATGGTTCTTTTTAAGCCCAGGCAGCATTTTTGGTCCCTGCTTCTACCTATAGTAAAACAGCTTGAAATATCCCATGCAAGAAAGTAGTTTTCAAGTGGGCTATCTTGCTCTCTGTTTAAAAGCGTGCACAATCAAGATACTATGCAATTTTAAGACAATAAAGACAGTACAATTCTTTTTTGGCTTGTGCATTTGGATTTTTGTTATTCTCATTCTTTTTGTGTACTTGGATTGTGAGGGCTTCTCAAAACAGGAACTCAGCAGTGTCTGGTGGGAGTAAGCCCCATTTCTTCCTTCCTTTCTTTCTTTCTTTTGAAGTTTATTTATTTTGAGAAAAAGAGAAAGCATGAGTAGGGGAGGGGCAGAGAGAGAGGAGAGAGAGAGAATCTCAAGCAGGCTCTGCCCTGTCAGTGCAGAGCCCGATTTAGGGCTCGAACCCACGAACCATGAGACCACAACCTGGGCCAAAGTCAGACACTTAAACCACTCAGCCACCCAGGCGCCCCAAGCCCAGTTTCTCGGTAGCCCATGGCGCTGTGCCCACACTTGTGACCTGCGTCCTTCTTGTATGAAAATGAAGACTGTTTATTTTACACGATGAAACAAAATGCAGGATGTTTGAGACTCTTCATTGAGTCCACTGAAGTGCTGTTGGAGGGGGCTGGACCACGTGATGCTCTTTCAGATGGCTGCCCAGAACCTGAAAGCATCATGCAGGCATGTGAAACTCTCTAATGTATACTTTTTTATTTCCATGAGTCTATCTTGGTCACCGATTTTATTGATATAATCAGGCAGGAAGATCAGAAGCTAGAGATAGGGTTCTGAAGGCTTGTGGGGTCTGACTTTAGGCTCCCAATGAAAGTGGCTCTCCCAGAGGCTTGTCCTCATGACCACTATGTCCTCATGACCACTGGTCGGTTTGAGTAGCTCTAGTATAGCATCAGACCTTTGTTCAGAATTATCTGTGGGCTACTCCTTAACTTTTCCATCCTCTTCTATGCTGTCCCCTGTATCACAAGACTTGGAAACCTGGGAATTACATTTCCAGGTTAAATTCCACCAGTGAGAAGCATCATGGAAGATTTGGAAGATACTTTAGAAGTCATATTGTTTTTGAGAAATCATGTTGTTTATTTCTCCCCTGGCAGAAGCAGACAGAAGTGTGGCTTCAGCAGATAGGAGGTCCTGCCATGGCCCTTAGCCCCAAAGCACTCGCCATGGCAATATTGCCTAAAATTCACCTACCCCACAGTGGGGGCCATCAGCAGAGGCTTCCTGCAACTACAGCAGCATCCTGCTTTTAAAAAAAATTTTTTTTCAATGTTTATTTATTCTTGAGAGACAGAGACAGAGCAGAGCAGGGGAGGGGCAGAGAGAGAAGGAGAATCTGTAGAACAGAATCTGAAGAACAGAATCTGGGGGCGCCTGGGTGGCGCAGTCGGTTAAGCGTCCGACTTCAGCCAGGTCACGATCTCGCGGTCCGTGAGTTCGAGCCCCGCGTCAGGCTCTGGGCGGATGGCTCAGAGCCTGGAGCCTGTTTCCGATTCTGTGTCTCCCTCTCTCTCTGCCCCTCCCCCGTTCATGCTCTGTCTCTCTCTGTCCCAAAAATAAATAAACGTTGAAAAAAAAAAAATTAAAAAAAAAAAACAAAAAAAAAAAAAACAAAAAAAAACCCAGAATCTGAAGCAGGCTCCAGGCTCTGAGCTGTCAGTACAGAGCCTGACATGGGGCTCGAACCCACGAATCATGAGATCATGACCTCAGGGGAAGTTGAATGCTTAACCGACTAAGCCACCCAGGTGCCCCCAGAATCCCGCTTCTGAAGAGCTGGCAGGAGCCCAGGAGCCACAGCGGCATTCTCCAACCCACATCCACCAGCCCTTCCCACAGATTAACCAGGGCATAAGTCCTGCTGGAAATACTACTGGTGCTGGTTTCTGCCTTTTTAACCAGATCGTGGTCATTACAATTTCAGAGGTTAGGAGACTTTACGAACTAGCCAGAACATTTTTATCTGGACAAGACCTAGAGAGACGCATTTCATTTTTACACCCAAGAGGCAATGACCATTCTGACTTTTGTACAAATCAGTCTCTTGCTTTTCATTATAGTTCTACCTGTGTATCTCTCCCCAAGTCATATACCACCTAGTCTCAAAAACAGAAGGCAAGCACACACGAGCTGTGCAAGGAGAGGGCAGCACTGCCCCCGCTGGACAGAAGCTCCAGGAGTGGGGTGAGGAGAGCACTCTCCCGGGTCCGGGGGCTGACTTCCCCTTCGCTGGGAGCTAACAAGGCCCCTTCTGGGGAAGTGGCAAGCAAGCTCACAAGTGACTCTGGGGAAACACAGGGCTCTCCACAGCTGGGCGCCTGGCAAGGCTGAGGTGTGCACCGGGTACCCAACAGAAGTACGGTCAGAAGGAATGGGCTGCCCTGTACTTTCCACTTCCGAGCCCGCCATGGCCCTCTGGCTCTCAGGGAAAAGCTGAGAACTTCTGGGAGTGATATGTGTGTCTTAAGCAGAGCATGAGGGGAGATACCCTCAGCAGCACACGGTCACAACAAGCCAAGTCCTGGTGAGAATCTGGGCCAAGCTCTCCTGGGTGATCTGTCCTTGGGTTAGGAGAATGGTCCAATGGAAGTGGTGGGGGGAGTCTTGGTGATGACCAGCTGTCTGCCTCTCAGGTCACACTGAGGCAGGACAGCTCAGCTGCCCTCCACATCTGGAGCAGAGCTGCTGTCCCGGGATCATTCCATCATCCTCCGAGGGATTCCCTTGTCCTCTTCCCATATCTCATGTCTTCCTTCTTAGTTTCCTTTTTTCATTTTGGTGGAATACATCCTTCTCGAGTAAAGGAGCCTGGGAGGTAAACTTTTGAGACCTTGAGAAATAAATGACATTATTCCTCACATGTGACTGGGGGTTTAGTTACACATAGAATTCTAGGTCACCAAAAAAATGTTTTCTTCAGAATTGTAAATGTGATGCTCTGTTATCTTGTTCACAGTTTAAGAACTTCAAAGTCACTCTGATACAGGGGACCTTTTTATTTCCTTCTTTGTCTCCCCCTGTGTTCTGAAATATCACAGCAAGGGGTCTTGGGTATTTTCTTACTTAGTGTTGACTTCAGGCTTGTACCTCCTGCCCCTCCATTCTGGGAACTTTCCTTGAATTACTTTTTGGTGGATTTCTTTCTGTGTGTCTGGCCTCTCTTATTTCAGAGGTTGGAGCTACTAGACTAGCCTCTCCTTTCTTATGTTTTTTATTGGGCATCTTATCTTTTTTGCTCTTACTAAATAGGAGATTTAATTTATTCTCCCAACCTGTTTACTACTAAGAGTTTTCATTTCTGCCAATACAATTTAATTTCCAAAAGTTCTTTTATTTATTTATTTTTTGCTTTGGACATATATACTTTTAATACGTATTTTTAAAATTAACTACAGCCCATACTTTATTCATATTTCTTAGTTTTTATCTAATGTTCTTTTTCTGCTGCCCTTTTCCTGACATCACATGACACGTCTCCTTAGGCTTCTCTTGGCTGTGACTGTTTCTCAGATTTTCCTTTTTTTTGTATGATCTTGACATTTTTGTCAAATACCAGTCGTTGGGTATTTTCGAGAATATTCCTCAATTGGGCTTGTCTGATGCTTTTTGCATGGTTAGACTGGGGTAATGTGTTTCAGGAAGGAAGCCCCAGGAGTAAAGTGCCATTCTCATTACTTCATAATGCAGAGGGGGCACGTGCTATCAACATGTCTTGTCACTGTTATGTCAGTTTGGTCACCTACCTCAGGTAGCGCTTGTCACGTACTCTAATTTTTCTCCCTTTCCATACTGAACTCTTTGGAAGGAAGTCATTATACCCGCCCCACACTTAAAACAGTGGGGCGATGTGGCGCCCGGGTGGCTCAGTCAGTTAACCATCTGACACTTGATTTCAGCTGGGGTCACGATCTCACGGTCCATAAGTTTGAGCCCTGCGTCAGGCTCTGCACTGACAGTGTGGAGCTTGCTTGGGATTCTCTCTCTCCCTCTGCCCCTTCCTCACTTGTGCTGTCTTGATAAAGATAGATAGATAATAGATAGATAGATAGATAGATAGATAGATAGATGATAGATAGAAGTTATGCATCACTTCCTTGAGAGGGGATTATTTACATAAATTATTTGGGGTTCAGTACAGGTTTGTTCTCCCCCATTTATTTTTTCATTTATTAAATCATTTATATCCATTAGTATAGGCTCATGGACATGTATTTTATGCTGGGTTATAATACAATACTGTTATTTCGTTTATTGCTCAGATTGTCCCAGCTGTGGCCATTGGGAGCTCTTTCTGTTGGTTCTTGTGTCCCTTTGACATACCCTTCCATGTGTCTGTGTGTGTGTTTGTGTGTGTGTGTGTGTGTGTGTGTGTGTGTGTACTTCGTAAGCACTTCCTTTCTTTTTTTTTTTTAATTTTTAACATTTATTTATTTTTGAGAGACAGAAGGAGACAGAGCATGAGCGGGGAGGGGCAGAGAGAGAGAAGGAGACACAGAATCTGAAGCCGGCTGCAGGCTCTGAGCAAGCTGTCAGCACAGAGTCTGATGCGGGGCTCGAACCCACAAACTGTGAGATCATGACCTGAGCCGATGTCGGATGCTCAACCGACTGAGCCACCCAGGTGCCCCTTCCTTACTTTCTTGTACCACAAGATGCTCTTGTACATCTCCTGCCCCAGCCTGAGAATCAGCAACTGTTGATTTAGGACCCCTGGTTTCTTCTGTTGGAGAATGGCATTAGAAAACAGTTCCTGGGTTCTGGGTGTGCTTTGGCTGCTGCGGTGTCATTGCTTCTAGGCCATCTCAGCTGAGAGAGTAAGGACATATAGGCGTGCTAAATATGTTTTTGATGACTTCAAGGATGTGATACTTTTTCATTCTGTCTGAAGCCGGCAATATATTATTCCTTTCAGAATTTCCTTTTTCACATAGTCTCTGTTTCTTTCAAGATAGTTTTGTTTGGTTATCTTCGTTGGTTTCTGTTTTGACTTTGCCACATGACCTTGGGCTGTCCAGGCAGATTCAAGGTGGTGGGAAATTTCTTGAGTACATGGTGGGGCTTGTTGATGCCAAGATCGACTGCTGGGCAATCTGGAGGGTTTTTTTTATGTTTTAGGGCTGGTCAGACTTCTGAGAAGAGTTTTCCAGTCCCTTGCTGGTGCTCTGGGAGATGCCTGGTAAAAGGGGACGAGATCTAGTCTATTCAGCATTCAGTTATATGGCACCCACGCCCCCTTTCTTATCCCCTGGCTTCTGCCTTTCCCAGCTGTTTCTGCCCTTTCTCCTGCCATGTCTTCACATGAGTCTGACCGCCCAGCCCACAGATGCAAGCCCTGCCTGAGGAGCCCATCAGACTCCTCTTCTGGGGATTTTCAAACTTAATGTGGCACAGAGGGCCTGCCCCTCCTTGGGTGGTGAAAGAGTAGCAGCTGACATGGGGAGGAGGAAGCTGACCCAGAGGAGAAAGGAATGTGATGAAGCGTTTGCCCATAGCTCCCAAGGCTCTGGCCAGGTTCCTAGGCTGTGGTCCCAGGGCCAGCTCCACCCATTGATCTCCCAGGTGCAACAATGCAGGAACCTCCCAATAGTTGTCCCCATTGGGTTCAGTGTGGCTTGGCTTTCTCGAACACACAACCTGAACAGTCTTGGCTTGCATCCCCTGGCACATCGGGTCCTGGTCAGGGATGGGGAGGAGGTGGGGAGGGAATGGGGAAGTAGGAGGAGAGCAGTCAAGGTCGGGGGAGGGGGGAGCAGAGGAGGCCAGCATGAAGACACTCATTGTCCCTGTGTGCAGTCTATTCCCCGAGCTTGGTACTTCTCTCCCGGAGACCTCACAGCAGCTCCATCAGGTGGGGGTCACCACCCATGCCCACTCCCCATGGAACTGAGCCTCAGAGAAGCAACCTCCTGCCCACAAGAGCACAACAGAGTGGAAAGCCCAGTCGGAACCCAGTCAAGGCAAGTCAAGAGTGGATGATGAGATTAGAGCCAAGGAAACCTGTCAGCACTGTGACCCCTGGGCCAGCGTCAGGCCAGGGAGTGGAGCTTGATCTCTTCTTCCGTCCCTCCTGTGTTCTCTTCTCCCCTGTGGGGCAGGGAAGTGGATAGTGTCTGCCAGATGGGTGGTATCAGCTGTGCCATCAAGGAACCAAGTGCAAAGCAGGGAAGGGAGGAGCAGGGAGCAGTGAGGTCTCAGGAAAAAGGAATGGCCAGTGGCCTTCATCTCAGAGGGCACATAGCCAGAGCTGCAAGGCTAAAGGTGACAGGAAAGGGGGAGGTGATAGAAAGCAGGTGGGCAGCTGGGATGCACATTCAATAAGTCCTTCCTCTCCACAGGTGGGTGAGCAGGCCAAGGCCAGAGGTCCCCACCCCAAAAATCAAGTCAGGAACCTCCCTGACTCTTCCTCCTGACTCACCCCTACATCCTACCTCTAGGATGGACAATTCTGCCCCTTTTTTTTTTAATGTTTATTTATTTTTGAGAGAGAGAGAGAGAGAGAGAGCGAGAGAGCAAGAGAGCATGAGAAGGGGAGGCACAGAGGGAAAGGGAGACACAGAATCCAAAGCAGGCTCCAGGCTCTGAGCTGTCAGCACGAAGCCCAATGCGGGGCTCGAACTCATGAACTGTGAGATCATGACCTGAGCCGAAGTCAGATGCTTAACCAACTGAGCCACCCAGGCGCCCCAGGACAATTCTGTCTTTTAAATGGACATCTTTTCCTTACATCAAGTTTTTTAGTATAAATTACATACATGAAAAGTCACCTTCTTTTAGGTGCTCAGTTCTGAAATTTGATAAACATATAGTGATATGACCACTGCCATAATTAAAATAGAATATACCCATCATCTCAAAATATTCCCTCCTGGCCCCTGGTTATCATCCCCCACTTCCTCCACTTGACTTTGGCAACCACTGATCTGATTTTGCTTTTTCCAGAATGTCCTGTAAACAGAATCATAGAGAATGTAGCCTTGTTTGGCTTCTTTCACTTAGCATGATTTTTTTTTTTAATGTCTATTTATTTTTGAGAGAGAGCAAAAGCAGAGGAGGGACAGAGAGAGAGGGGGTCAGAGGATCCGAAGTGGGCTCTGTGGTGAAAGCAGAGAGCCTGATGCAGGGCTCGAACTCACGAACCGTGAGGTCGTGACCTGAGTGGAAGTCAGACACTTAACTGACTGAGCCACCCAAAGGCCAAGCATGATGTTTTTGTATTTATCTATGTTGTGCATTTGTCAGTCAGTCCTTTTTGGTGCCAGGTAATATCCCACTGTATGGATGTACCTCAGTTTATTTACCCATCTGCTGGATTATCTACAGACATAGGCTGTTTCTAGTTTTTGATGGTTTTGAATAAAGTTGCCATAAACATTTACGTACAGCTCTTTGTGTGGACGTGTCTTTATTTTTCTCAGTTCCATATCCAGGAATAGGATTGCTGGGTGATACAACAGGTGTATGTTTAATGTTACCAGAAATTGCCAAACTGTCTTCCAAAGTGGACAAGCCATTTTGTTTTTCCACCAGCGGTGGATGAGGGTTCTGACTGCTCCACATCAGTCATCACCACTTGATATTGTCCGTCTTTTTTATCACAACGGGTGTGTAGTGCTAGCTCACTGTGACTTTAATTTTCATTTCCCTCAAGTCTTGAAGCAGTTTTAAAATCAGTTCTTTCCTTACACCTGGCCCCAGGCCAGGCCTCACCTTCTCCTACACAGGCCTTTGCAACAGCTCCCTAACTGGTCTTGTGAATATAAGCCCCTCATCCTAGAAACTTCATGTGCTCTAGTGATCCTTCCAAAATAAATACCTAATCGCATCATTCACTTCCTTTCTTAACACCCCTCAGCAGCTGCCCTTGACCTCCAGAGATGGAGCCCCTACCCTGCAATGCCTCAAGGGCCAGCAGGTAAGGGATGGTGAAGTCATGGCCAGAGTGGGGTGATAGGGAGTGGTAGGGGATGTGGTGATGTAAGGGCCTCCCCTAAAGGGGCAGCTGCCACTCAGCTCCAGCTGACCACTACCTTCTGGGAATGCAGACCCCATGTTGTCAGAGCTGCTAACTATTCAAGAGAAACTGCCAGTTGAGATTTTTCAAGTGAAAGCTCCCAATTTTCAAATGTTGTCAACTAATAATAAAAAAAAAAAAGCCACAATGGGCTAAACAAGCGTATCAGTGACTTGAAGTAAGTCCATGGGACTGTGGTCAGCAGTACCCATCCACCTCAAGGCCATATTTCCCCATCGCCAACAAGACCAGGTGACCCTTGATTTCCTGAACATAGCATGCAGGTCCTGACTTCTGAATCTTTGGGTCCCAGTGCCCTTTCTGCCTAAACCATTGGCCTAACACATTCTTGCTAGCCTTATAGCCTCGGCTCAGGCTTCCTCTTATCCAGAGGTCTTCCTCAACTATTCCTCTCCAGCTAGCAGGCTAGGTCAGCTGTCAGTCAGGCTCATGTGTATACCCCCCCCCACCCCCCACATGCCCCCGCTTCTCATCTCCCTTGGTCTCCACCAAAATTCTGTGCACTCTTCAAAGCATGGACTAGACCCTTCCCTACCTTGTCACCTCAGCTTTGTGTCTGTAAGTGTTCGCTGTTATTTCATAAACCAGAAAAGGCAGAATCCTTTTAGAAAACTCAGCACGAAATATGTATAGGTGTGTATGTGTGCGCAGTGATTTTTGGTACTCACTTTTCATGGGATGACTGTTGTAAACTTGACTGGCGAGTGCAGGAATGGGTGCCCCTTCCTAATCCAAGGGGAAGCACCCACTAGTGCTCCTTAGTGAAGCCACAGCTCTGACAGCCAGGCTTTACTAGCCTCCCATAATCCTTGATGATGGCAATTTTTGGCTCCCTGTTTTCTCCTGTGCACCTGGAGCAGGTGGCAGATGAGGCTGATGTGAGGACCAGTGTGGGCAGGAACCCACCAGGGGGCCCTCCTCAACGCAGATCACATTCAGGAGCTACAATTTCAAGCAAGGATGGGCCATACTCAATTTTAGAAAACTCCCTCTGGTGGCCAAGGTAGGGGGTGGCCTAACGAAGGACACGATGCCTGGATCCCTTCCTCTACCCTCCTCCTCTGAGGCCCTGGTGCCCTCAGCCGGCCCTGCATCACTGGCTTTCCATCCTCCCCAAATTCTGCCGCCACCCTCCATGCCTCCCAGCCCCTTGACCTCCCCCTCGTTAGGATCCTGCTCCTTCCTCCCAATTTGGCCCCTGCCCTGATCACCCGCTGGGCTCTGGCATGCTGGGCTCCTGCATCCTGCGAAAGCTGCTCCTCCTCCACAGTCCCCCCTCTCCCTGTCCTCAAAGTGTGCACCTCCCCCCACCCTATCCACGGACCTCTGATCTTTTTTCAGTATGTCCAGACTCCCTCCCTCCCTTCCAGCTTTGCTTATTCAAACGCAAATCTGGCAACACGAAATATCCTGGTCTCTCCCATCGTTTCATATGACCCCAGGCCTGCTGGAACCCGACCGAGGGGCCAGAGGGCTGCAGGAGTTGGCTCAAAAGAAGGTCGGTGTCAAGGGACCCCAGGACCTAGGGGACCCTCAGCACTGCATTCCCTTCTCCCCATTTACGACCTTGCCTTTCTCTGAGCCAGAGGTTTGACCCCTGGCCCGAATACGGCAGCCTTTCCCCTCCTCCCTTCTGTCACGGACCCGCCGGGGGCACTAGTCTGCACGTGGCCATCTCCTCGCACTCCGCCCTCCCCACCACCCGATTTCTAGCCGTTAGCAAGCCGCAGAGTCCAAGACCCCTGCCTCTCCTTCCCGCTCCCCCGCCGCGTCGGTCTCCTCGTCCTTCCACGGGCCACACCGTGCCGGGTTCCTGGACGCCGGACGCCGACACCCCGGTCTCCCCTCGTCCTCGCCCGGGACTCTCCCCCAGACAGGCCGGCCCGTTCCCCTACAGGCCGCCTCGCCGCTGCCACCTTGCACCTGCAGCCCAGAGGGCCCGGCTCTCCTGCCGCCGGTCGGCCCTCTCCACCGCTTCCTGGCTCCGCGTCGGGCCTCTGCTTCGAGGTCCCCGTGGGGGGATGGAGGATCAGCGCGCGTACTGAGCCGGACCTGCGTCCCCAGCCCCGGGCGTGCTCCGCACAAGCCGGAGGAGCTGGGCGGCTGAGGGACACCGAGCCCCATCGAACCCCGCACGGTTATCCCGGCTCCGCCCGCCCCGCCCGTCACGACCCGCCCCCCGGCGCGATTGGCCGCGCCTGCCCGGCTCTCCGGACGCTGATTGGTCGGCGTGAAGGTCGTTCAGGCTGAGCGCCGCGGCGGCGGTGGCGGCGGCGGAGGAGGAGAAGGGAGCCGGACCGGAAGGGTCGAAGCGCCCCGGCGCCCCTCACACCCACTGCAGCGGCGGCGGCGGCGGCGGGGCGGAGCGGAGCGGGGCGGGGCGGCCGGCCGAGCCCGGGGCAACGGAGCCGCGAGCCGCCAGTGCGCAGCGCCGCCAGTCCGCCCGCCCGCCCGCCCTCTCCCCCTGGCGCGGCGGCTGGGAGGCGAGGTGAGCAGGGCGGGCGGGCGGGCGAGGCCTGGCGGGGGCTGCTCGAGCGGGGCCCCGCCGGGGAGGGGCGGCAGGAGGGCCGCGCGGCCGCGGTCTGCAGGGCCAGGGGGCGCGGGGTCGCCGGGCTGGGGGCTACGGAGTGGGCCGGACTCTGTGGGGCGCAGACGGCCCCGGCCGCCGCCCCTGCCCTCCGGGCTGCCGCAGTCGCCTCCTCCCGCCCGGCTGTCAGCCGCCAGGGGCTTGCGGGCCCCGCTCCCTGGCCTGGCCCTGGCAGACGTGTCGTGGGGGATCTGTGGACGCCACCCCTCCAGATTGGGGGGCACGCAGTTGCATACCCGCGTCGGGATGTTAAGGATCCCGGAGTCTGGTTTCCGCGACCTTGGCCAAGGCACTGACCCTCTGTTTTCCCCCAGGGAAAGTGGGGAAATGTCTACCCTTTTGGACAGGATTGTTGTCAGGCTATGTGAATGTGTGTGAAAGTGCCTGGGCACGAGCCCAGGTTGATAGGTGGAAAATTGGGTGGGATACTGCCCATGCTGATATGAGTAGGGCACGAACCCCCTCCCCATCCACGCAGAGACCCCCATCCCCATGCTTCTCCAGTGCCTAGTCATTGCACATTCAGTGCCTAGCAGTGCCAGAGCGGCCCTGCCCACCTCCCCTACCACTCCCACCACCCAGAGCTCTGCTCTCCTGTCCCACCCATCTTCTCACCGCGCAGCCCCGTTTGCCTCAGGACCTTTGCACTTTCGTTTCCAATGCTTGGAGCTGTGTCCAGCGGCTTTGCACAGCTGGCTCCTTCTGGTCTTTCCTCTGGTCAGATGTGTCTTTTTCTACAAGGCCTTCCTTGACTACTCTTTTTCTCCCCTTAGTCATTCTATCTCATTAATTTAATTTTCTTCTTAGTGTTCACTCTGGTTTGAAACGATTCTATTTATTTGTTTACTTTGTTTCCTCTACAAGGAAGTAGCTTTATGAAAACAGGTAGTTGTCGGATTTGTCCACTGCTTGGTCCCCAGTACTTAGAAAGCACACAGTAAGTACTCAGTGATATCAGTTCGATGAATGAATGAATGACCCTATCTGCTGTTGCTTCTGTTTTGTCAGTTTATTGAATGACTTCTAACTAACTTGTGAAACCTGTAAGCAGATGGAAGCTTGTTCTCATTTAAAAGTCCTTGACCCCTTTATTTGGTAAGTGTCAGAACAAGCTGTAATATAAATTTTGACATTTTTGTAATATTTTAGCTCTCATTTCCTTCTACACATCCAGGAGGCATTTGCTGAATTCTACATTATCTAGGTCAGGCTTTCTGCTCGGCCTTGGGGACACAAAGGCAATAGCAACAGGGTCCCTTCCTCCTGAGAGTCCCAGTAGAGGAGGCAGACATGCAGACAGGTTAGTGCCAGGACAGTGTGATGATGCTTGTTGTAGTGGAGGTGCTGTGCCATGGCATGGAAAGGTGGAGGTGACAGGTGGCGCTGGAGTTGGGCCATGAAGGATTGTGAGAAATTTGCCAGGCAGGGAGAGGCACCGAAAGGGAAAGGGCAGGGTGAAGGAAGGACATCAGCCCAGTGTGGGGTCAGGAATCAGCCTGCAGGGCCAGGTGTAAAAGAGCATGGAGTGGTGGGGACCCTGGAAAACCAAACCTCACCCAGCAATTTTAAAAAAGAGGTCAGAACTCTACATTGCATTTCTGCTCTCCTGATTTTTAAACGCTGGCAATTAATTATTAGCTGTAATAATTAATGCTCTGAACCATGTAAAATTCATTTAGTTCGGTTGCAGGATTGTCGATCTCCAGGGCAGGTTACGTAGGAGGCAACAGCTGCAGTGAGCTGGAAACGTAGCCCCAGGCCAGCGAAGCTAGGCCCTGTTTGTCCATGTACTTCCACTTAATTTTCACTGGAGTCCTGTAAGTGGCAGCTGTGACACCCGTTTCTCCAGAGGAGTACATGGAGGCTCACAGAGTTCCAGCAGTCAGCTTCAAGGCAGGTAGCTGGAAAGTGAAATTTGAACCCAGGTCTCCCCCAGCTAAGCGTCCTTTCCTGGGTTCCTCAACTCTGATGATTCTTTTGGCTTTTAATTTGTTCTGAAAGCAAAACATCCAATCTAGAAGTTTTCCTTCACTTAACCCTTTTTTTTTCTTTCAAAAGGATCCTGTGGGGTTAAAAAGAATCCTATTGTGGCATAGTCTTCTCTGGAGAGCTTTGATTTTCCTAAGGATTTAATTTTGGGGATGCCAGGACAGATGAAAATGTGTTTCAAATAAGTGTTAGAGGGCATATTCAATTTGTCGATTTAAAATAAAGAGTTCTGGGGCGCCTGGGTGGCGCAGTCGGTTAAGTGTCCGACTTCAGCCAGGTCACGATCTCGCGGTCCGTGAGTTCGAGCCCCGCGTCGGGCTCTGGGCTGATGGCTCAGAGCCTGGAGCCTGTTTCCGATTCTGTGTCTCCCTCTCTCTCTGCCCCTCCCCCGTTCATGCTCTGTCTCTCTCTGTCCCAAAAAAATAAATAAACGTTGAAAAAAAATAAAAATAAAAAATAAAGAGTTCTTGGGGTGCCTGGGTGGCTCAGTCAGTTAGTTGAGCGTCCAACTTCGGCTCAGGTCATGACCTCACGGTCTGTGGGTTCAAGCTCCGAGCCTGGAGCCTGCTTCAGGTTCTGTGTTTCCCTCTCTCGCTCTGCCCCTCCCCACTCATGCTCTGTCTCTCTCTCTCTCTCTCTCTCTCTCTGCTCCTCCCCACTCATGCTTTGTCCCTCTCTCTCTCTCTCTTTTTCTCAAAAATAAAAACACTAAAAAAAATTTTTTTAAATAAAGGGTTCTTAATTTTCTGGATAAAGACAAAGGCCAGATGAAGCAATTAATAGTAAAGCAGTCGTTTTTGTGATGCATAAAGTAAAACAGAAACCACATTTGGCATCAGGACAGATATTTGTTATATACATATGTAGCTATACTTCACTACTAGTTAAGGTGACATTTTTGGGGTGCCTGGGTGACTCAGTCAGTTAAGCATCCCTCTTTGGCTCAGGTCATGATCTCATGGTTCATGAGTTCAAGCCCTGCATCAGGCTCTGTGCTGACAGCTCAGAGCCTGGAACCTGCTTCGGATTCTCTGTCTCCTCTCTGCGCCTCCCCCACTCGCGCCCTGACTCTCTCTCAAAAATAAGTAAACATTAAAAAAAATTTTTTTTAATGTATAAAAAAAGAAGGTGACTTTTTAACATAATTTTCTTTAAGAATGATTAAATTCATACTTGACCTTTAGTGATTGTGTGAGCTAGTTTCAAGGTCAGTCTTTATTTTTACTGTTTATTATGAAAACTTTCAAACATATGCAAAATTAAACAATAGTATCCAGCTTCCACAGTTATCAGCTCCTGGCCCATCTTGTTTCGCCCCAACCTCATCTACTTACACCCTCACACCCCCCACCCATGTTATTTTCAATCAAACCCTAAATGTCATGTCATTCAATCCATGAATATTTCAATATATGTATCTAAAAGATAAGGACTCTTTTAAACTTGGAAATGCAATAATTCCTCAGTATAATCAAATAACCAGTCAATATTCAAATTTCCAGACATCCCATAAGTTTTATAGTTCTTTAACAGTTTGTTTATAGGAATCAGGATCTAGATAAGTTCCATACGTTATGATTGGTTGATACATCTTTTAAGTTTCTTTTAATCTGTAGATTCCCCCTTTATTTCTCTTCTTTTGTCTTCCTTGTAGTTTATTTGTTGAAGCAGTTGGTTGTTCTATACCATTTCCATAGTTGGGATTTTACTGGCTGCATCTCTGCAGTGTAATTTAATGTGTTTCTCTGTATCTCCTGAAAATTCACAGTGGGATTAAGATGAGGCTTAATGCCCTAGAATCAGAATGCCCTAGGTGGGGTGCTGTCTTCCATCTCATTAAAAAAAAATTATTTTTACTGTTTACTATTCATTTTTGAGAAAGAGAGAGTGAGAGAAGAAGGGGCAGAGAGAGAGGGAGACACAGAATCCAAAGCAGGCTCCAGGCTCCTAGCTGTCAGCACAGAGCCCAACTCAGGGCTCGAATTCACGAACCACGTGATCATGACCTGAGCCGAAGTCGGATGCTCAACTGACTCAGCCACCCAGACACCCCCATCTTCCATCTAGAAGCAGTTAAAGCTGGCTGGCTCATGCTGCGATGTTAGCAGCTATTGAGGCTCAGTGTCTAGACCCATTGATTCATTAGGGGTTCTATTATTTGGGAGGCAAGTTTATATATCTTTTGCACAACAAGAGCTCATTTTTTTTAGGCATTTGTGTTTTATTATTTTTTTAATGTTTATTTATTTTGGAGAGCGAGCGAGAGCAGGCGAGCAGGGGAGGGACAGAGAGAGGGAGACAGAAGACCTGAAGAAGGCTTCGCCCTATCAGTGCTAGGCTGGATTTGGGGCTCAAAACCATGAACCGTGAGATCGACCTGAGCTGAAGTCCACGCTTAACAGCCTGAGCGACCCAGGTGCCCCTTATATTGGCCTTTGAATTGCCAGTTAAAATATTTTTAATTGACACCTCAAATCCTCTTTGGAAAACGTTGGTGTACAAATTAATAGATATAAAAATAATGAGCAAGAGTAGTCACTGTTTTAACATAGGACTTTCCCGTAACTAAGGAAGTTTGCTCAACATTTGAAGGTGAAATGCAACAAATTTGATTTTATTTAATTCATTTGGGCTTTTTTGTTTGTTTTTTTTTTGTTTGTTTGTTTGTTTTTTGGTCTCATAAAATAGTGTGCTCTCTGTGCTCTCCCTCCCTGCTCCCAGCTAACTTTACATTAAAGTAAAAGACAGCAAGGACTATATACTCTGAAACTTTTCAGAAATAGTAAAACTAGATTCTAAGGATATGTAGTTACAAACAGGATAGTTGTTATTTCTTTCTTAAAAATGAGGCATTAATATTAATTCCCTTTATGTTAAATAGGTTCTTGCCTATTCTGAAATTAGAATTTGAAGTATTTTTATAAGTGAATTTTTTGGCTATTAGGAGAATGGACAGTGTGAACACATTTTAGTGGTATGCCAAAAGTTTGTCTTTCCATAGGCCAGGATAGGAGAAACTTGGGGATTTGTTTAAAAAACATTTTTATCTCCCCTCCCCCACAGCGATGCTAAGAGAAAGAATAATTGAGAAAGAATGACTGGCTTTTAAAATAACTTCCTTTAAAAATTATGTCAGTGTGTGTGTATATGTATAGTTGTACAGAACTGTGATTTAATTTGTTAGACTATTTAAGTATTTGTATATCTTAACCAATGCTGTCACTAGTTTGATTTTAGCATATCTAGGCCTGAACGTGCAGCCCACGTAATAAATCCACAAGCTCTGATTCTGTTTCATCAACTCTTAACTATGCTCTCAGAAACATAGCACACACATCCTATGAAGCAGATGTCTTCAAAAAATGTCCTGAAACATCATCTGCCGGTCACAGCCTAGAATGAAAAGTAAATTCTGTGCAGTTTGACCGAGATGTTCATCCACCATTGGCCATGTCATCAACTTTTGCATTTCCCAGATTTTAGTTCACATTTTCAGAATGCAAACGTTTATTTGGGGTAGCAGGAAACAGAATGGGTGTGGTAATACCTGTCCTAATGTCACCTGACATTGAGACCTTGCCCTGTGCTGGGCACTGTGCTCACTGTCCCCTGAGGGTGATTCTATGCTTATCCCTGTTTTACAGATGTGTGTAATCGCTGGTCTGAGATCATCCAGATAAGTGGTAGGCTCTTTGCCCTCTGTCCCCAGAGTCCTAATCGGTGTTTTTTTTAAAACAGATATCTTTTACTATGCTATTATGTGTCACAATTAAATATCTAAAAAGAAAATACAGAAATCCTAATCTAGACAGCTATTTTGACAATTCTTGTAAAAATATACACTCTGAATCTTAAGTCTGTATACTGTAATTTAGAAGAGAATAATACACATTTTTTTCTTTTTCCTTTTCGCTTCCTTCATCCATTTCTTTCCTACACCTAACCCCACCTTTGGCAACCACTAATCTGTTCTCTGGATTTATAAGGTTGGCAGTTTCATTTTGTTTTGTTTTTTATATCCCACATATAAGAGAGATCACACGATGTTTGTCTTTCTCTATCGGACTTACTTCACTTAGCATAACACCCTTGAGGTCTGTCCATATTGTCACAGATGGTAAGATTTCCTTCTCTTTTAGGCTGATTAATATTCCATTGTGTATGTAGACCACCTCTTCTTTATCCACTCACCCATTGATGGACACTTAGGTTGTTTCCACGTCTTAGCTACTGTAACTAATCCTGCAGTGAGCATGCAGGCGCAACTATCTTTTCAAGTTAGTTTTTGTTTGCTTTGGATAAATATCCAGAAGTGGAATTACTGGACCATATGGTAGTTCTATTTTTAACTTTCTGAGGAACCTCCATACTGTTTTCCTTAGTAGCTGCATCAGTTTGCATTCCCACTGACAGTGCCCAAGTGCCCCTTTCTCCACATCCTCACCAACACTTGCTATCTCTTGCCTTTTTGATTTTAGCCATTGTAACAGGCATGAGGTGATAATCTCGTGGCTTTGATTTGTGTTTCCCTAATGATTAATGATACTGAACATCTTCTTATGTACCTACTGGCCATCTGTATGTCTTCTCTGGAAAACTGTCTATTCAGATCTTCTGCCCATTTTTTAATATCAGATTGTTTGTTTTGCCATTAAGCTGTATGAGTTTCTTACATATTTTGGATATTAGTCCCTTATCAGATACCTGATTTGCAAATATTTTTTTCCAATTCCATAGTTTGCCTTTTATTTTGTTAATGGTTTCCTTTGCCGTGCAGAAGCTTTCTAGTTTGATGTAGCCCCTCTTGTTTTTTTGTTTTTGTTGCTTTTTGTATTTTTGTTTTTGTTGCTTTTACTTTTGGTGCCAGATTACAAAAATCCTCGTCAAGACCTATGTCAAGAAACTTACCGCCAATGCTTCCTTCTAGGAGTTTTGTGGTTTCAAGTCTTATGTTCAAGTCTTTAACCCGTTTTAACTTAGTTTTTGTGTATAGTGTAAGAGTGGTTGAGTTTTATTCTTTTGCATTTGGCTGTCCAGCTTTCCCACACCATTTATGGAAGAGACTGTCCTTTCCCCATTGTATATTATTGGCTCCTTTGTCACAAATTAATCAACCATATATATGTGGGTTTATTCTGGGCCCTCTGTTCTGTTCCATTGATCTATATGTCTGTTTTTTTTAATATTCTTTTAAAAAAATTTTTTTTAATGTTTATTTATTTTTGAGAGAGACAGAGACAGAACGCAAGCACAGGGGAGGGGCAGAGAGAGAGGGAGACACAGAATCTGAAGCAGGCTCCAGGCTCCAAGCTGTCAGCACAGAGCCCGACGCGGGGCTCAAACTTACAAACTGTGAGATCGTGACCTGAGCCGAAGTTGGTCACCCAGCTGACTGAGCCACCCAGGTGCCTCTGTATGTCTGTTTTTATGCCAATACCGTAGTGTCTTAATTACTATAGCTTTGTAATATTTAATTACTATACCTTTGAGATCAGGAAGCATGATGCCTCCAGCTGTGTTCTTCTTTCTTAAAATTGCTTTGGCCATTCAGAGTCTTCTGTAGTTGCACACAAGTTTTAGAATTATTTGTTCTATTTCGGTGAAAAATGCCACTGGAATTTTGATAGGGATTGCATTGAATCTTTAAATTGCCTTAGGTAGTGTGGACATTTTAACAATATTGATTTTTCCAATCCATGAACACAGAATATCTTTCCATTTATTTGTGTCTTTAACTTTTTTCATTAACGTCTTTTGGTTTTCAATGTAAAGGTCTTTTACCTCCATGTTTAAATTTATTCCTGAGTAGTTTATTCTTTTTGATACAATTGTGAGAACATCATTTAATTTCTCTGACAGTTCATCAGCATATAGAAACACAAAATATTTTTGTGCATTAAGTTTGTATCCTGAACCATTATGAATTTGTTTATTCTAACAATTTTTGATGGAGTCTGCCCAGGAGCCTGCCCTCCCACTTGAGAGTCCTCATGCTAACCACTGTACCACACTGCCCTACATTTATTCTTCTGCGTAGTTTTGCCTATAACAAATATTTACTGGGCACCCACTGTGTAATTAGTAGAGGATTAGGAAATGAATCAGACGCATTTTCTGCCCTCAGGGACCTCACAGAGTAGAAGTAGAGGTAGACTTGCAATAAAATGAATATAGGTTGTGGTGCCAAAAACGGGGGCATGCCCAGCACAGCTTGAAGTTTCCTGTAGAGGAAAACTTTCAAGAGAAGCAGGTGCATGCACTAGATTTTGAAGGAAGATGAAGGTTGGCCAGGAGAACAAAATGGGGAGGAAAGTCATTTCAGGCAGATGGGACAGCTCGGGAAGAGGCATGGAAGAGGCAGTATCTGGTGTGTCAGCTGGTCTCAGGTGATTCAGTATTGCCCAAGAGTGGGCCAGAGGTCCTGTGAACCCCTCTGCCTGCTAAAGATCAGAGTTTTACTCTCAAGGCAGTTGGTCACTATCCAAGGAGTGTAAACAGAAGAGCAGTATGATCACTGCATACGTTCAACAAATCTCTTTTTTAATTCCTTATTTGGAAATAATTCTCCATTCATAAGAAATTGTAAAAATAGTACAGAGAGGTCCCATGCACCCTTCACCCAGTTTCCCCCATTGGTTGTCATTTACATACCCACAGTACAGTATCAAAGCCAGGGAAGTGGCATTGGTGCAGCGTATGGGTACAAATCTGTGTCCTTTTATCACATGGAGAGATTTGTACAAACACCACTACCACAGTCAAGGTACAGAACTATTTCATCGTCCCAAAGTTCTCTCTCGTGCTACCCTTTATAACCACACCCCGCCCCCACTGCCCACCATTCATAACCCCTGGCAACCACTAATCTCCACAGCTCTATAATTTTGTCATTTCAAAAATGTTGTGTATGGGCACCTGGGTGGCTTAGTTGCATAAGCGTCTGACTCCTGGTTTCGGCTCAGGTCATGATCTCACGGTCTGTGGGCTCAAGTCCTGCGTCAGGCTCTGCACTGACAGTGTGGAGCCTGCTTGGGATTCTCTCTCTCCATCTCTCTTCCCCTCCCCCTCTCAAGCATGCATGCACACAACCACTCACGCACGCTCTCTCTCTCTCTCTCAAAATAAATAAACTGAAAAAAAAAAAAAAAAAAGAATGTTGTGTGAATGGAATTATACTGTATGGACCCTTTGAGATTGGCTTTTTTACTTAAGGATAATGCCCTGAAGATCCACCCAAGCTGTTGCATGTATCAGTAGTTGGTTCATTTCTACTACTGCCCCGTATTCCATGGTATGGATGTACAGCACTTTGCCTAACTGTTAACTGAAGGACACCTGGATTATTTCCAGTTTTGAACTGTAGAAAATGTCACTGCTGTGAGCATTCATGTAAAGGTTTTCCTGGGGAAATGCCGTGTGAATAGTGGTTTGGAGTTAGCAGGAATGGAGGCTGGGAGAACACTTGGGCGGTTGCCCCATCAAGGGAACACTTAGAACACCCCAACCAGAGCACTGGGAGTCAGGGCTGGGGAGGAGGAACAGACAGGCCCAGTGCCTCCAAGGGGCCCATGAGTTGGAATCCTCGACAGATCCTTCCTGAGGATCCACCCATGGATGATGTGATTACCAAACAACTAGTGGCTATTCTTTATCATAGTAAGCAGTGTAGTTGAAGGACTGATGTCCAGAAGGATGGCTCTGAGATGTTGTAAGGTTCTTCATTATCAAAGAAAGATTGAGTTGTGCTCTGCCATTTTTATTAAGAATTAAAGAAGGGGGGAGGCGCCTGGATTGCTCTGTTTGTTGAGCGTCCGACTCTTGATTTCAGCTCAGGTCATGATCTCAGGGTCATAAGATGAAGCCCTGTGTCAGGCTCTGCGCTGAGTGTGGAGCCTGCATAGGATCCTCTCTCTTCCTCTTCTCCTCTGTCCCTCCTGTGCTTACAAGCTCATTCACCCTATCTCTATCTCAAAAAAAAAAAAAAAAAAAAAAAAAAGCAAGGAAAAAGAACAATTTGATTAAAAATTTCAACAAGTATTGAAGCTAAGAGAAGGATTGTGAAACTCTGCTTTTAACCAGAGCAGTCAATTAATTTAACTATTGCATGTCCTGGGTATTCTGTACCATTAGCGTAGTTAAAGATTTTCTTGGGGCGCCTGGGTGGCGCAGTCGGTTAAGTGTCCGACTTCAGCCAGGTACGATCTCGCGGTCCGTGAGTTCGAGCCCCGCGTCAGGCTCTGGGCTGATGGCTCAGAGCCTGGAGCCTGTTTCCGATTCTGTGTCTCCCTCTCTCTCTGCCCCTCCCCCATTCATGCTCTGTCTCTCTCTGTCCCCAAAAAAATAAATAAACGTTGAAAAAAAAAAAAAAGATTTTCTTGAGGCTGTGGATGACTGATTCATCATCAGAAGAAAAATTGTCTTGGTGGAGTAAAGCCAGCAGGATGAAGCATCCAGTCCTGTGTTTTCTCCTGGCCTGGTCCTGACCAGCCCTTGGACACATCACTTCAGTTTCTAAATGCAATTAGGGATGTTAATTAGAATGGAGTATTGGGAAGAACAAGAAGATTGTAGTCAGACACACCTAAATTCAGATCCAGGCTGCGCCACTTCCCAGCTGGGAATTTGGGCAACTTCCTCACTGTCTTCTAGCTCTCTTCCTTGTCTGCAGAGGGGGGACAGCACTGCTCACCTGACGAGCTGTTAGGGGGATGTTTATAACTGTGGAGCTCAGAGTCCGGCCTACTCTTCTGCCTCCAGTCTCGTCTGCCCCAAACCTTCCCGACTTTTAGGTCTTGGCTTTCCATTTCAAAGGTTTCATTTATTTTTTTTTTTAATGTGAAATGTGTGTGTGACTAAAAAAAATAAAAATAAAAAACAACAGAAAGTTGTAATGGGAAGAGTCAAAGTCTCATTTCCCACTGTGTGTCTGTACTTGCTAATATACTCGTGTGTGCGTGTGCATGTGTGTGGGGCTGTGAATATTCACATTTACTACAGGCACTTTTTTAATTAAAAAAAAATTTTTTTAATGTTTATTTTTTAAGAGAGCAAGAGAGAGGCAGAGCTCAAGCATAGGAGGGGCAGAGAGAGGGAGACAAAGAATTGGAAGCAGGCTCCATCCAGGCTCTGAGCTGTCAGCACAGAGCCTGATGCAGGGCTCAAACTCA
Organism: Leopardus geoffroyi; assembly: GCF_018350155.1. NCBI lineage: Eukaryota > Metazoa > Chordata > Mammalia > Carnivora > Felidae > Leopardus > Leopardus geoffroyi. The sequence goes on from NC_059326.1 coordinate 89,872,187, forward strand.
TGAACCATGAGATCATGACCTGAGCCAAAGTCAGACCCTTAACTGACTGAGCCACCCAGGTGCCCCTACCATACACACTCTTTAACTTGCTTCATTTCCTTTGTTTCATCTTAAACATGATTCCTCATCAGTACACAAAGTCCCTGCATTATTTTTAATGGCTTTTTTGTGCTTTTATGCCATAGTTTACTCATTCCAAGTGTATGTTTTAGGTTATTTCTTGGTTTTTTGGGTTTTTTTTTTTTTTTTTGGTTTTTTTGTTTGTTTGTTTTGCCCTGTTATAAAAAGTGCTACAAACATTCTTGCACGAATGTCTTTGAACATTTGTACATATGTATTTATCAGGTACATTTATAGAATTGTAGTGGCCAGGTTAGGAGTCATGTGCATTTAAAATTTTTATTAGATGTTACATATTTTCCTCCCTAGAAATGTTTTGCCAACTTACAGGGCTCACCAGCATGTATGAGAATGCCTGTTCCCTCACACCTGGGTTAATACTGTGCACAAACTTGCACTCAGGTCTTGACTCGTCCTGGAAACCTTCCTTTATATCCATGTCCCACTCACACACTCCCTCTGCTCACTCACTGGCTGCTATCCCCACACCGCCCTTGGGCCCACTTCTACGTCTGCCCCTACGACACACTTCCCAGTAGTGTGACAATTATGCTCTTGGCGGTTTGAGGGAATGGACTGTCTGGTTAGTGCTCTCTCAACCATCCCTACCTTGTGCTTGGTGCGTAGGAGGCCCTCATGAGATATTGGGAGATCTCAGTAAATGGTAGCCGATGTCCCCACAAGACTTGGACGTAAATAGTATATTTACAGTAGTTGAACTGCTTATATTTAAAGGATTCTAGAGTTAGAGAATTTTTTTTAATACAAAGCTGTTTTGAAATTTTTATTTATTTTTTTATTTTAAGTTGGCTCCATGCCCAATGTGGGCTTAAACCACCCTGAGATCAAGAGTCACGTGCTCTACTGACTGAGCCAGCCAAGCACCCCTAGAGAATTTTTTTTTAAAGGCATTGCTTATTCTAAACTCCAAACAAAGTAGGAACATCCCTCCTACCCAACGTTTATCTGTAGAGTGGGTAGATTTTACTCTAGAATCCTGGAGGGGATTCTATAAGGGTCTTCAGTCTTAGACAAATAGGGATTTTAGTAAGTTTTTTAAAATTTTTATTTATTTTGAGAGAGAGAGAGAGAGAGAGGGAGATGCAAGGGGAGAGGGAGAGAGAAAATCCCAAGCAGGCTCCATGCTGTCAGCACAAAGCCCAATGCGGGACTCGAACTCAGGAACCATGAGATCATGACCTAAACAGGAACCAAAAGCTGAATATTCAACCAACTGAGCTACCCAGGCACCCCCAGACAAATAGGGATTTTAGATTAGAGCCTTTCATTCAACCAGGATTCATTGAAGCAGCATGGTAAAGTGGGAAGGGTATGGACGTGAGCCAGATGGCTTCATCAAAGGCTGTGCTGACTCCTTCCCCCTGGGTTCTGCCCACCACCCTCAGATCTGAAGAACCCAAGGAGCAGAGTGTGTCCCCCTAGAAGCTTTCTCAGTGGATCATTGGTGGGCATTGGACATTTCCTTAAGTTTATCGACATGTGAGAGGGAAGAAAGCCCCTCCCTGCCTTTGAGGTGCTACCAGCCTTGGGGGAGGGAGACATGGGCAGACCTGCAGAAACTGAGTAACAGCACAGCCTGGCCGGGGCTGCACAGCACAGAGCAGCGTGGGCGAAGATGGGGTCCCACTGCTTGGAGCCGAGGTACAGAACCAGCACCCACTGGTGAGGGAAGTGAAGGCAGTGCCTGCACCTCAGTGTGTTGATAATGTGGTTGTACGAAGAATTCTTATATAGTACTTCCCAATTTGTAAACTGTTTTCTAAAACCCAGCTGACATCCATTCTGTTGAAATATAATCTCAACAGTTGATTTCATTAATAGCTAAATTACTTGGCTTTCTTGCGTGCTTTCTCATGTTCACAAAGCCCAAGTTTGACGGAGAAGATGGCTTTGACAGCTTCTCACTTAGGTAGCTTTTTCTGCCTACTAAGGGCAACTTACTTTAATTTAAAAATTACTTTAGGGGCGCCTGGGTGGCTCAGTCGGTTAAGAGTCTGACTTTGGCTCAGGTCATGATCTCACGGTTGGTGAGTTTGAGCCCCACATCAGGCTCCTCACTGACAGTGCAGAGCCTACTTGGGATTCCCTCTCCCTCCCTCTGCCTCTCTCTTCTCTTCTCTTCTCTCTCTCTCTCTCTCTCTCTCTCTCTCTCAAAATAAATACATAAATAAACTTTAAAAAAATTAAATAAAAATTACTTTAAATCTTGAGATGAAAATATGTTAATTCTCTAACCTAATGATGTGACATTCTCCCCAAATTCACAAAAGCTAACCTAATCGTGTGCCAGTCAAAGTATAGGTTACAACAGCTGTAGCAGAGAGAGTTCCAGAGTTGCTCAACAAGGTTGAGATTAGTTTGTACCAGCCTGAGTGTGGGCAGGTGGACCAGAATGGGGGGCAGCTCTGGGCCACAAGGTCATTCAGGACTCTGGCCAGTGGGCAGCTCTACCAGCTTCAACATGTGACTGCCATCTCTGGGTCTGTGACAGCTGTTCCCCCAGCCAGCAGCAAGGGAGAAAGATAAGTTGGACAGCAAGCAGCTTTTGAAAGAGAGAGAGAGAGAGAGAGAGAGAGAGGAAGGAAGGAAGATAACAAGATGGATGGATGGGTGGATGGATGGATGGATGTTGAAATGGCACACATCACTCTGCTTACATCTCATCAGCCAAAAGTTGGTCATCTGGCCACACCTGGATGCCAAAAAGCAGCCAGATGTCCTCTCTAGTTGGGCAGCCATTTGTCCAGCTCACATAGGGAGGCTTCTGTTCCTGAAACAAAGGAGGGAGGATCTGGAGGATGTCAGCAGCCTGTGGCTGTCATGCTGCCTGTCTCTCAGGCACTGCAGACTTACCTGTCTGAAGCCAGATTTGCAGACTGCATGCATCTCCTGCCCACCTCCAGCTGCTTCACCCGCGTTCCTCCTCATCTTCTCCTGGGCAGCACAGGTCATGCACATTCTTCCTCCATGCCGTGCATTTACTTCTTTTCCCCATCCGCCACAACCCTGCCATGTTTTGCTGGGCCTCCCTGCCTTCAGTCCTGCCCACCCCAGTCCATCCCTTTCACAGCTTCCTGAATGACCCCTCAGCAAAGCAAGCCAGAGCACATGCCTCTCTGCTTTGATGGCTCCACAGCCCTCGGGCCCAGGTCCAGATGGCTCCCAGCAGCTTCCAGGGCCCATGGTGATCTGGCCTGGTTTCCTCTCTCCAGCTTCTTTCCCTCACTGCCCAGCAAAACTAACTCTTAAATGACTTCTCACACTCAGAATGCACCTCCACCTCTCTGCACATGCTCTCTCTCTTCCCCACAGCTCAGAGCCTTCTCTGTCCTTCTCGGTTTAGGGGTCTCCTTGCATCGGGGCTCTTCCTGAACATGCCCGCAGTGTGCACTCTCTGTGAGCTCATCAAGGGCAGGCACACTGGCTGTTCCTGCACAGGACTTTGTCCACAGTGGTGTCAGGAAGTGCTTTTTGAATGACTGGCAGTGCAGGTGTATTCCAGTAAGGCAAAGAAACAGCAGGTTGTAGTGGCTACCTGCCTTTTCACCTAGTCCATCTCTGAACCTTTGCACTTGTACCCCAAGAGCCAGTTTGAGCAATTCACCATGTCTGAGCACAGTCAGCTCGAGCTCTGTACCTCTGCTGTCTGTCTCTGGCAGATCCAGATGCAGCCTCCTCCATGAAGCTCTCCTTGTCTTCTGCACCCCTGCCAAAGGGTAGGACCTCTTTTGCCTTGGTTTACTTTTTGCTTATGCCCTTATGTTATTATAACTTGTGTTGCAACTTGTGTTACAGTATCCCCCTAACTAGCTGCTTTAAGACGAACTGATCTTGCTTTATCACCTATGTTACTTACCACTTCTTATACAAAAGCACCCCATAAACGCTGAGTTGAATTGTCTCAGCCCCATAAAAACTGTAAAAAAAAAAATAATCTCTAGAAATAGATATTCCTTCAGATGTCAGTAAAATGAAGCAGCCTCGTCAGGGAATCATTAGGTACTGAATTATGGGTCAGAGCAGCAAAAGTTTATTGAATGCTTCTATTGTGGTCCTGTCCCCAGCAGTGTGAGATGCCACAGTAAGCAACACAGACCTGCCCTCACCGCCCTGGAGCTTAGGGCCCCCTCCTCACCGCAGCGTGTCTCAGCCAGGCTGTTTAGCTCACAGTGTAGCAGGGGCTGATCATCCCACTGTAGGTTGTCATGAGCAGTGTGTTGGTTCACCTAATGCAGTGCTGGCCTCCCGGAGGCACTCCCCAGCCTGTGTACAGCACATTCAATCACAGTTGCTGGTGGTACTAAGAGCTGTGCCTCAGCCACTGCCCTGAGAATGGTTAAAAGAGGGGGAGGGGTGCCTGGATGGCTCAGTCAGTTGGGCATCCGACTCTTGATTTTGGCTCAGGTCATGATCTCGTGGGTTCATGGGTTTGAGCCCCTAGTCGAGCTCCATGCTGAGCATGGAGCCTGCTTGGGATTCTCTCTCTCTGCCCCTGCCTTACTTGCTCTCTGTATCTTTCCCAAAATTAATAAAAATAAACTTTAAAAAGATGAGGGGGGAAGCGGGGGGGAAGCAGTGGTCAGTTGGAGAAGCTATTCATTTGATTTAAATTCTTTGTTTAGGCTTGTTATTCATGAATTTATTTCCATGTTTAATGGAAATTCTAGGCATCACTGTATTGAAATACAAATCATCACTCCAGAGAACTTAGCAGGTAGGCATTAAATATTAGATGGTAGAACAAACAGGAATTTGCTGAAGCTGTAGAATAAAATTTAAATTCCATGTTTTTAAATAGTACATAACGTTTACCCCTATGATTTTATTGTTGGCTTTTTAATTTTTTAAAAAAGAGCAAAAGAAATAGTTTTATGACTTCTAAATAAACATCTTCAGACAAGAGCCAGGGATCCAAATCAGTGTAACTGCTGATTTGTGTTTGGTTGTTTTCTATATAAAATCACATAGGCTCTTGCATGGTGGGGATCTCAGCCTACTGCCTAAGCCACCAAAAGGTGGCTGCCTAAACCACCAGTTTATACTAGTTTATCATGAATAATTGTCAGAGCATCCATGTTAATGACTATAGGTTACAATGGTTCTCTGTCTACAACTGTCTGTATTGAGCCCACCAGTGATGTGGGGTTTGGGGAATGTGGGGCCTCAATGTGCGCAGTGGGCATGCATGGCCACACACCCATGTCTCCAGGCCCAGCACCCCAATGTTCCATCACTTCCTCCTTTTACAATCTAGATATATAGTAGGACTTGCTTTCTGCTCCATCATTTCACCTGAATTTGTGGACTTAGAAGAAGACTGGCCCACTTGTGTTTTCTGCAGGAACTGTAGACAGAATCCCTTGGAAACCTCTCCCCAGTGCCTTCATCCCTGGTTGAGGCAGCCCAGCATAAGCTAGTTCCAAAGGAGGCGAGCTGATGAGAATCACTCAGTGACATAATCCTGTCATGGCTAGCAAAAATGGACAAATAAAAGAAGAGCTGTTAGTTTCTAGTCCGCTCCCTTAAAACATGGTCATGTGGGGCCTCAATGTTCCTTCCTTTCATGATGGTCTTGTGCCTCTGAAATGTCGTTGCATTTTTGTTTGTTTGTTTGTTTTGCACTTTGCTTAAGTTCAGAACTTGGTCCAACCAACTTTATCAACTTACAGCCACGTTGTCTTACATGCCAATAAACTTGCAACCCTATGAAGTGAGCTGTGCCTGTATCATCTCAGAAAGAGTGCATGTTCATTCTGTTTCTCTTTTAAGGAACCTGACCACTGTACCAGCTCTTTGGAATATTCTATGATACTACATCATGAGTGACAGTAAATGTGATAGTCAGTTTTACAGTGTGCAAGTGGCAGACTCAACTTTCACTGTCCTGAAACGTTACCAGCAGTTGAAACCAATTGGCTCTGGAGCCCAAGGGATTGTTTGGTAAGTATGCTCTGTTTCAATAGCATGGACTGAGTTTTTGTCATAATAAAAACCCAATAAAATGAAGTTGTCAGAACTTAGAAACGCTGATGATTAAAAAAAATACTCTTTTCTTTGCAATAGGTTTTTGAACTATATCAGATCAAGCTCTTGCTCTAGTTATATGTAGTCATATTGTAGGATACAGACCTCAATTCTTAGAATGCTGCATAAATTTATAGTTTGTGATTTTTCTTTTTTTCCCTTTGTTTTTTTTTTCTTTTCTTTTCTTTTTTTTTTTTTTTTTTTTTTTTTTTTTCCATTTCCCTGTCATTAGATACTAGAGTAATAGGTATGACAGTGAGTTGTAACAGAAATTTGGAGTTTTATTCATTTCTTCATCCTGGCCACCTTTCCCCTCTCCCCCTTTTATCCCCAATCACTCCTATTCATTTCTAGGCGCCGTCACTGCAGTGCCTTGCCCTTCATTGGCAGGATGAGGCCAGTCAGTGTCATTATCACCCCATGGATTAACCAGGAAGGGCTGCTGTGTGAGGGGTTGGGCTGGCCGTCTCTTCCTTGGTGTCTCACTTCAACCATGTGTCCAGCCCGTCAGAACCATTGGTCTGACCCTGAACCTTAGTCTCTTGCATGGTAAGACAGTCAGCTGCCGCGACATCACCGGCCAGCTAAAGGTAAAGTCTTTCACGTGTTTTCTAGACTACAGTTATCAGCGCTTCCCGAACTTTTCAACACATAGTTTTCTGGGCAAGGCTTTTCTTTTCTTTTCTTTTCTTTTCTTTTTTTTTTTTTTCTTTTTTCTTTTTTGGGTCAATAAAAACAAGGTTGTCTTTGCATCTAAAATAAACTGTGTTGGAGCTAAATATCCACTGTTTACAACTTGTAGGCAGAGGGGATTCAAGATAAAAGAGAACTAACTCTTCTAGATGTTCTGGTAGGGGGGCTTAATGTTCTCATTAGAGATTTTGAGTCTAGAGACCCAGCACTTTGTAATTGATCCTCGGTTATGTAGACCTGAGATCCGGGAAGTCCTTCCCGTTGTTCCCTTTAGCCTAGGTGGTTGGAGCCCTGGGAGCTAAGAGGAAATGACATTCAGAACTTCACAGAAAAATTAATGTAGGAGAAGGGGCTGTTTGGGAGGAATGCCCAGTCTGGGTCTAAAATAAGGGTGATCTTAATTTCCAAAAGATAACACACTGTATTGCTATTTAAATCCATTGTGCCAAGAGAAGTTTTAAAGTCATTGGATGGTTCAAGTGAGGACACTTTGAAATGTATAAAAAGTTCTAGACAATAAAACATTCTTTTGATTTATAATCCATCTCTTACTTGGAATTGCATAGTAATTTGATACAGGTAATTTGGCAAGGCTGATATTAACAACATTTAATGTAATAACCACATTGAGAGTCAACCTCTCAATATGGTTCATAAGTAATTCTAAATAAAGTTCATGAGTAAAAAAAGTTCATAAGTAATTGCAAAATGGAAGGTTTTGTAAATGGGAGGCAGTTAAAATTAATGACTTCATTACAGCATGTAAATAACAGTAAAATCACATGTTACTTTATAAAATACCATTTTGCAGAGATTGGTTTTGACTTCCAGGTTGTATACGCTACTTTTCATCTTTAATTTTTACAGACATGTTTAATAATGAAATTATTCATCACAGTTGTGTATTTTTTATTAAAAAATTTTCAGTTTTTAAACAAAAGTTCCTAATATGCCATTATAAGCTAAACCTCATCTGAGAAAAGCAGTGGCAGAATTATAGTATGGAAAGTTCTGAATTAAAAAAAAATTTTTTTTTAACTCAGAGCCCAGAAATAAACCCATACATTTATGGCCGGTTGATTTTGGAAAAGTTCGCCACGGTCATCCATTGGGGAAAGAGCAGTCTCTTCAACAGATCGTGCTGGGGCAAGTGTATGTCCACATGCAGAAGGCACGTCATGTGTTGGACCCTTGCTTCACATTGTGTAAAAGGTTAACTCAAAATAAATCATTGACCTAAACGTAAGTGCTGGAAGCATAAACTCCTAAAAGAAAACCAGGGAAGCTTCATGACTTTGGATTCTTAGAAATGACACCAAAAACATGAGCAACAAAAGAACAAATTGGACTCCATCAAAATTTAAAACTTTGGTGCATCGAAGGACACTGTCAACAGAGTGAAGAAACCACCCACAAAATGGGGAAATGTTTGCAAATCATATATATCTGGTAAGCGTCTAGTATCCGGAATGTATAAAGAACTCTTACAACTTTAAAAAGACAACCCAATTAAAAAAAAAAAAAAAAAAAAAAAAAAACACACAGCCGAAGGACTTGAATAGAATTTCCCCAGAGGGGATATATAAATAGATAATAAGCACATGCAGAGGTGCTCATCATTAGTCATTTGGGAAATGAAATCAAAACCACAGTGAGTTACAACTTCATACCCACTAGAATGGCCATGATCAACACAACAGAAAATAAAAAATGTTGGCAAGGATGTGAAGAAGTTAGAAGCCTCATGCATCGCTGGTGAGAATGTAAGATGCTGTGGCCTCTTGTGGAGAACAGTTTGACGGATCCTCAATGCAGAATTACCACGTGACCCAGTAACTACTCCTAGGTATATACCCCAAAGAATTAAAATCCATTGTACCAACAAAAACTTACACAGATGCTTTGTACACTGTAACAAAGGTGTACACAGATGTTTGTAGCAGCAGTATTTGCAATAGCCAGAAGGTAGCCCAAATGTCCATCAGGAGATGATGATTAGATGCACAAATTGTGTTCTGTGCACACACAGGGTTTGATTCATAAAAGGACCAAAGCCCTGACACATGCTACAACATGGATGATCCTCAAGAGCACGCTAAGTGAAAGAAGCCAGACGTTTATATGAGATGTCTAGAGTAGGTGGGTGCCTGGAGGCAGATGCAGACTGGTGGTTAGCAGAGGCAGGGGGGACGGGGGGATGGGACACAGCTGCTTACAGGGTATGGGCTTTCCCTTTGTGTTGACGGAAATCTTTTGGAATGATACAGAGCTGGTGTCCGCACAACATCATGAATAGACTGAATGCCACTGAATCATTCACTTTCAACTGGTTAATTTTGTGTGTCTGTGAATCTCACCTCAAATATTTTCTTTAAAAAAAGAAAGCAAACTGAAGGGATGCCTGGGTCACTCAGCCTTGATCTCAGCGTTGTGAGTTCAAGCCCCACACTGGGCGTGAAGTCTACTTTAAAAAAAAAAAAAGGCAAACCGGAAGGTGCCTTACAGCAAGGCTATTTTATCATTTTGTCATTTGGATATTTAATTCCTGATACTAAAGTATTGTATGTAATGGTATTTTTACACTGTACAGTATGTAAAATATGTTGTCATTTCCCTGTAGTAGCTTGACTTCTATATTGACAGAATCTTAATAGTAAAGTCACTTAAATCTTAATGTTTTCCTTTACATGATTTCATGACAATTTTGTTAATACTTGTGGGAGCAGCTTTTATCCCATGTGCAGAAAGGTAGGCAGAAAGAAGTACATGAGGGCTAAAACCCTGATGCTGTTCTAAATCTCATCTCTTGCAAATCCCCATTTCCGTTAGCCTGAGTTTTGATTCTAAGGCAAGATCAAAGGCTGGGTTTTTGTTGTTTTCTGCTCAAGTGAGAAGTCATTACTTGGAACTAATTAAGCTTAATTAATTAACACTCGATGAGCCCATGCGCAGCTAACAGTTTATTTCATAATCTTCGATGTCACTATTCACTTACCTTTGTAACCCAGACGGTTACTTGTTACCAAACCAAAGCCTGTTGGGCTAACTTCACAGGATGTATGGAAAAGGGGTTAGTTAACTTGATTCAGATGACTGATGTCTTCTGGTAGAGATGTGTGTACAGCTGTGAAAATCTTTCTTGGGTTTCTGGGATGTTTCATCTGTTGGCCTTCAGATGAAGTGCTATCCTGGGAGCTGGGCCCATAGTTGGAGACCTGCCTTCTGTTATCACGTCATTGCTCCTTTCTCCCAGAGTCTGTGTGGCCTTGCTGTTGGCCAGGCGGGTGGGTGACTGACTGCTCCTCGCCTTGCCGGTGGGCTTGAGGCTTTGGGGTCCCCTTGAGCCACAGCAATGGTGATCCTCAGAATGAGACAGTACTTCCCCTGTGATACCCCCTCCACCAATCTTCTGAGGATTTTTTCCCAGATCTGTTTTGCACAGCATCGTGAGTATTGGCATTCTGCTTTGAGGGCCTCAAAAGAAAAGTGTTCAGTATGCAGTGCAAGGAGAGGGTCTTTCACCCTCTCCTAGAAACTACTAACTACCGTTAGTTAGAAACTACTAATGGTGCCAGTCAGGCCCCTTTCTTTCCTCCAGTGACAGAAGGGCCTGAGTGTCCCCCACCATCAAGCCCTAACTTCTAGATAACTGGTTCTCTGTAGCCGTTCTTTCCCTGCAAACATGACCATTACTTTTGTCCCCACTGCATGTGGGGATTGGATTGTCCTCAGAAGCCCACCAGTCTTTAAGACACTGTCACTGGTCTTTCAAGACTAATCTCATCTATGAAACATCCCCAGCTAATCTCAGCTCACATTTAGAATAAAGCCTCCTCTCTGATTGAACCAAATGCTTCATTGATGTGCACACCACGTGAGCGCACACACACACACACACACACACACTTCAGAACTAGAAGATAATAGATTTGTGTTTTAAACCAAATTTGTGGTAATTTGGTACAATAGCAATAGGAAACCAACAGAGGCATGTGTGTTCTTACATTTTTGAAAATAAAATGTAGTAGCCATAGTACATGGTTTACAAAACTTGTCAGTCATCTGTGTAAACTAGAGCTTTATGAAGACCTAGGGACTAGGGTGCAGCGACACCAAAGTGCAGGTACTGGTCTGGGATTAAGTGGAAGAGCTGGGACCAGAGGAAAATATTCTGCCTCTTAATTTTGAATAGCTTTTGCAATTGCCTCTTGTTTCCATATTTTTGTTCATTAAAAGTGTTAGTGAAATAGGGGTGCCTGGGTGGCTCAGTTGGTTAAGCATCCGACTCTTGACTTCAGCTAGGGTCGTGATCTCACAGTTTATGAGATCAAGCCCCACGTTGGACTCCACACTGTCAAGCGTAGAGTCTGCTTGGTATTCTCTCTTTCCCTCTCTGTCTCTCTGCCCCTGCCCTGCTTTCTCTCTCTCTGTCAAAATAAACATTTTAAAAATGTTAATTAAATAAATTAGGAAGTAAGTTTTGAAATGTTTATCACTTTGAATCATTCATAAATATCAACTATATTATTTCATAAAATTAAGTAACTGCAAGATTTTGTTGAAGCTGTAGCGGGGGAAAAAGTGTGTACATTTCTTTCTTATCTGTTCAGTTTTTCTTTCTCCTAAAATCTCAAGTTGTTCAGCCAAAATAGTGAGAATTATCTGTTTTATGGAACACTTGCATGAAGTTTTTAACTTAAAAAAAAGAAGTTTAATGTTAGATCTGGCAGATCCTAGAAGTCACAGTTACAACCTGAGCATTAAATGGTTAGTCTAGCCTTTAGTCCTTTATCTTTCTAGTTCTGTTCATCCATGAATGTCAGCCTCTTCTTACACTGTTTTATTTTCTCTCCACTAGTATGAGTAAATAAACATATAATGTCTGTAACAAAATTTCTGCGATAAAGAAGATTTATAGTGTAAAGCATAGGAAACCTGTGATGTGGGAAAACTGAGCTCCAAGACCAGCTCTGATCCACACACTGGTAGTTCTTTGTTACCTTGGACAAATCCTTGGGTCTTTGTATGTCTTAACAGTCTCACCTCTAAAGTGAGCAGTTTTAGAGCTTCTGTATTAGAATGATGGATCAGATACCCAACAAAGAGAGCAGGAGGGCACTGACAGTAGTCAGTGGGATGAGAGCTTTTAACACATCTCTGAAATGTAAGAAGTAATTGGAAACTCGATGCATATAAACAGAGCAGGGGAAGTGAGAATAAGTAGCTGAGACATTTGCAGTGAGGAAGAGAACCTATCTAGAGTAAAACCCCAAAGAGGCTGTAGGTGTAGGGATGACAGAGACAGAAAACGAAGGTGAAACAAGTGCCCAGAAATAGGGATGTTAATTAAAAGTGTGTCTATGAAACAGTTGTGCTAGTTGGCTGCCAACATCCGCCTGCCATCCCCGTGCTCAGCATTTGCACCTAGAGAGCAAGTAGGTGAGTGAAGAATTACTAGACTAGGATCTGGGGATGGACAGAATCCTAGTAGGGGAAGCCCAAAATTTGGGGCTCTTTCCCCTGAGGACATTTGAGAATTCTAGAGTGCATAGCTGAGAGATTGAGTAATACTTTGGATTGCCTTGGGTGACCAGCAGATTGGAGCCCAGGGTCCTATAAGGGGCCAGGTGAACTTTTTGCCTTGAACTGGGACCAAAAAAGGACTGCACCCAAGAAGTTAAAAATGAACCCGAAAGAAAATGTTAAAAAAAATTTTTTTTTAAAGGGTGGGGTGCCTGGATGGCTCAGTCAGTTGAGCATCCAGCTTTGGCTCAGGTCATGATCTCACAGTTCGTGGGTTTGAGCCCTGCATCGGGCTCTGTGCCGGCAGCTCAGAGCCTGGAGCCTGCTTCGGATTCTGTGTCTCCCTCTCTCTGTGCCCCTCCCCCACTCCCGGTCTGTCTCTCTCTGTCCCTCAAAAATGAATAAATGTTAAAAAAAAAATTAAAGAAAAAAAAAAGAATGAACCTGAAAGAAATGGACCCTTGCAGGCACTGCCACTCAGCCTCAAATCACCTCATTTGCTGAACTTGAAGTGAACCCAGATTGCTAGTGCCCCCCACCAGGTGCCCAGCAGAAGTGAATTTAAATTCTAGATATCAAGCTATTTCTAGATAGCAAGCAGTTTTGCAAGTGCGAGGCCCCACACACCATCACAAATGACTTGTCACACAGGAGAATAGACAACATGCATGTGACCCAGCACAAACAGAAAAGAAACAGATCCACAGGGGATATTAGTGTTATTGGATCCAAACTTTAAATAGCTATGGCGTTGTGTTCAGGATGGTAAAAGGCAAGATGAAAAATTTTTGGTAGAAAAGTGAAGACTTAAAAAAAAAAACTAAATTGAAATTCTAGAACTGTAAGATACAGAAATTAAATTATAAAGTTAATGGATGGGTTTAATGGCATATTAGATATAACCAAAGAGAGATTTAGTGATCTGAAAGGTGGGTCAGGAAAAAAAAAATTCAGTGGGGCACCTGGGTAGCTCAGTCGGTTGAGCGTCCAACTTCAGCTCAGGTCGTGATCACATGGCTCATGAGTTCGAGCCCTGCGTCAGGCTCTGAGCTGAGCCTGTTTTGGATTCTATGTCTCCTTCTCTCTCTGCCCCTCCTCCGGCTCACACCCTGTCTCTCCAAAAAACTAAATAAACATTAAAAAAATTTTCAGAATGAAGCCTGGAGAGACAAAAGGGTAGAAAAATACAGAAGAGAGGATGTTTTCATTTTCTACGGCGGCATAATAAGTTAGCACAAACTTGGTGTTTTAAAGCAACACCCATTTATGATTTCATACTTCTCATAGGTCAGAAATCTGCATGGGCTTGCCCAGGTTCTTGCCCAACATCTCATGAGGCTGAAATCAAGATGTTGGCTGGACTGTGCTCTTATCTGGAGGCTCCAGGAAAGAATGTGCTTCCGAGCACATTCGCAGGACCCAGCTGCTTGCAGCTGTAGGTCTGAGGTCCCCATCCCTCGCTGTCTGTCAGCCAAAGGCCATTGTGCTTGTAGGGGCTCCTGCATTCCTTCTCACATGGCCCCCTCCACCTTAAAGACAGCAGTGGCACGTCTAATCCTTCTCAAGATAAAAATCTCTCAGACTTTCCCCTCTTCCCACCAGCCAGAGCAAACTCTGCTTCTAAAGAGCTGTCGTGGGACACCTGGATGGCTTGGTTAGCATCTGACTTCAGCGAAGGTCATGATCTTGTGGTTTGTGAGTTCGAGCCCCACATCAGGCTATGCACTGACAGCTTGGAGCTTGGAGCCTGCTTCGGATTCTGTGTCTCCCTCTCTCTCTGCCCCTCCTCCACTCATGCTCTATCTCGGTCTCTCTCAAAGATAAATAAACATTAAAAAAAGGGGGGAGGGGGTCTGTTGTGATTAGATTAGACCCCATCTCCCATTTGTTAATGAGTATGCTTAGCCCCGTTTATAGAACACAGGGTCAGCATACATAAAAACCAAATGCCTAGAAATTGGTACAGCAAAACACTTTGACAATGCTTCGGCATTCCTACTCTTAGCTATCTACTCATCAGAAATGCATGTATAAGGGACCCAGAGCCATGTGTGAGAATGTTTATGACCATGTTTCTTATAATTGCTAGCAAACTGAAAATAACTGAAGTATATATCAACGTTATGTCATGTAGTCATGCAAAGGAATATTATAGCAATGACACAGAATGAATTCTAGCTACACACAACAACAGGTGAGTCTCCCAGATGTAATGTTGAGTGAAAGAAGTCAGACACAAATGGTTTAAAAAAAACAGACAAAAATAAGCCATGGGGGTGGGAGGGGGAGGGAGCTTGAAGATGCATGTTTAGCTGGTAAAAGCAAGGAGGTGATGATCATAAAAATCAGAATTAGTTATCATCTTTGGGGACAGGAAGGATAGTGATTAGTAAGGGGAGGCTTTGGGGATGCTGACGAAACATGATTCTTTGTGACACATCATTGAACTGAGGAACAGGAAGAGAAGCAAAGGGATGAAAATGAGTCAAGCAACGTTGGAAATCCGTGGAGTTCCAAAAGAAAGCTGATTTTGAAGTCAGAAGACAAACTATCAGTCAAGGCTGAGGGCAGAACAAGATCATTTATCTTCCATGGACTCTTTCTGAAGCAATTCCTTGAGGATGTACTCCACCAAGAAAGAGAATACAGGAACATATATGACCAGAAGCATGGAAACCAGTGAAAAGAAGTCCCAAGGTGGTGGCTTTACAGCAGGCCGTGAAAGAAACTCCCAAGAAAACATATCTTCAAAAAAATGGAATAGACTTTAAACAATAGCTCATGTGAGCAAGAAGGTGGGAAGCACAGGGGATAGACTTTAGAAAGGGATATTTTTCTTCTCTTAAAAAGAAAAAATGCTGGGGTGCCTGGGTGGCTTAGTCGGGTAAGCATCCGACTAGGTCATGATCTCATAGTTCATGGGTTCGAACCCCACTTCGGGCTCTGTACTGATGGCTCAGAGCCTAGAACCTGCTTCGGATTCCGTGTCTTCCTCTCTCTCTGCCCCTCCCCCTCTCATGCTCCATCTCTCTCTCTCTCTCAAAAATAAATAAATATTTAAAAAAAAAGAAAAAATGCTTATTAGAAACTTATGGTGGAACAGCTAGAAGAAGTCATGGCCTAAAGTGTCAAACAGCTTTAAAAAGACATGATGTTTGAGCAACTGATGGGATGTAAGAAAAGAAAAGCCATCTGACTTTGATGCCAGAAACAATCTCATTCCCTTGTGAGTGACAAGAAGGGTCATGTGATCCTTGGAAAATGAACTGTCATCCTGGCTCTGCTGTTAGAGACATTTGCATGTGCATGCATACATACTCTGTGTGTCTTGGCTTTCAACTTGTAGACACATCCGAAAGAAGACACACGGAAGACGTAGTTGTAGAGACCGAACAGATATGTTCTCTAGCTTGACCATTCGAGACAGAAGTTTGGAGGAGGGGAAAGAGAGTAGAGCCCTGAGGGCAAAAGAGATGGAAGGTGATGGTCTTATCTTACATACTGGGAGTCCAGAGGCTCCCTTGAAGGTTGATGGAACAAGAAATTTAGGCACGTTGTTTCAAGTTACAAAGGTAACCAAGGGAAAAGTTCAAAATGACGTGAGAGCAAAAAGCTGGGAAGAGTTGGGGGTTTCGAGTAAGTGGTTAAATCTTCAGTTTGGCGGAGTAGACAGACAATTTCTGAAGTTGATACATGAGGAAACGGTAATAAAAGTATATTCATCTGGAGTTGAGAAGTGACCACAAGAATTAAAACCAGGAAAAATCGAAGGGGGTTGCTCCCGCAGTTCAAACTACTAGTGGGGAAGTAGGTGTCTGCTCAGAGGCTCAGAATTAGTCCATTTGGCTCATTTGGGACAAAACTTTTGAGATCAAGAAAGGTGTGTCTGTTTTCAAGTTCTTAACACTGAAAAATATATGTAGGTACAAATGCACGTGTATATATGTACATTAATTATCTGTTGCACAATAGATTTATCTTTAACATTTTATAATTCATATGAATGATGCATTTCCATATAGGCATGTGGATTTACATATGTGTATACGTGTACACATAATGTGAACTGAATTAAAGAGAAACAATTACAAAGCCACGTGAAGTTTCTAATCATTAACCAAATGCTACCACGGACAGCCTTCAATTTAAAACCCATTCAATTAAGTTAGGGCTGTTGGCAAAAAAAAAAAAAAATTAATAGAAGTGTATAAGTGGAAACAATGTTACAAACTGAATAGAATAAATAGAAACAGTGTTTTAAATGGTGCTTCACTTCTGAGGTGGTCTTTGGCAGCTTTTAACCTCTGATGTACTATTAGTACTAATTTGTACAAAATGTACCATCAGGCTACTCATTTCTCCCTATTTTCTGGAGGAAAAGGAACTATAAATTTCAACTGGGAACTTGAGATGCCAGAAACACAGCCTCTGCAGGATTTTATTCTTACTATAACAGTACAAGGAGTTATTTCTAGTAGAATTTTATATATAGTAATTGCTTACGTTAGCGGTTTTGTATCTTGAGGATTTACCATGAGCTGAGATCTTGGCTTCTGTTTTCTCTTTAGATTTTTTTTGTCTGGGAAAAACACAATCAAAACTTATATTTATTATATTCTTCTCATGATCTCAACCATTTCCTCCACCATGATACTCCAGAATATACTTCTATTTTATTCTGTGATAACCAGTGACCCCCCCCCCCCGCCCCAACTTATTGGCATATTTAAACTGAAGACTTCGTTTCTTGACTGGTCTTACATCCTGTGTATTGAATTACTTGGTTCCGAATATAATGATATCAACTAATATGATGAGAAGTCAGTGTGCAAAGAATCGTTGAATCCCATCCTAACTGTAGCTGCCCTGTCTGTACCTCTGCAGAGCAGTGAGTCCGTCCCACATTCTCAGACAACTTACCTTGGTCTTGACGTGTAGAAGTACCTTGAGTAGAAACAAGCAGAAAGAGATTTCCTTATTTGTTACTTATTTAAAAAGATAATGCCTTGAATGTACATTCTACATTGCAGTATTTTCCAGAATCATCCTAATGGGTTCCTTATTATATTTCCTAATTATAGTGCTGCTTTTGATACAGTTCTTGGGATAAATGTTGCAGTCAAGAAACTAAGCCGTCCTTTTCAGAATCAAACCCATGCAAAGAGAGCTTATCGTGAACTCGTCCTCTTAAAATGTGTCAATCATAAAAATGTAAGTTATGTCTATGTTTTCTCCATATAATGTTCTCCATAATGGGATAATCTTCTGGGTCTTTGGATATATGTTGGGTTTAGACTTAGGGTAAACTGCTAATAACAGTAACCATTTAAATGGTTATATTTTATTTATAAAATTCTTTTTTTAAATAACTTTTTTAAGTTTATTTGTTTTGAGAGAGACAGCATGAGTGGGGCAGGGCCAGAAGGAGAGGAAGAGAGAGAATCCCAAGCAGGCTCTGAATTGGCAACACAGAGCCCCATGTGGGGCTTGAACCCATGAGACCGTGAGATCATGACCTGAGCTGAAACCGAGAGTCAGACGCTTAACCGACTGAGCCACCCAGGCACCCCTGTTGATAAAATTCTTAATTAACCTTGGGGAAATTGAAGTCAGCCAGAAGCAGCATGGTCCAGTTTGGGTCACTGAAGAGGGTTAGCAATATCAATTAACCCTGTAACCATTTGAGTTTCAGTATTTCTATTTCTATAAAATGGCAATAGTATGAACCTAACAAACTGAGACACTACCTATTCTTTTTAGAAAAACGTTGTTCTAGAAGTAGCTTTTTACCTTGTACTGTGGACATTTCAGGTTTAAATATGTCAGTAGATGGTGTGATATTCAAGATAGCTGTACTTGGCATCTCCACAGAAATCAAAGCACTGTAAATTTTAAGGAGAAATTGTAAGTTTCCAGAAAATGAGGTACTCGGGCACATTGGATGTCCACCACTAGTCTCTAAGCATTATTGTAAGCATGATTTTGATAACCTTGCCTTGTTATAAAAAAAATCATCACATGTTATGTCTGGAAGGGTCTTTGGAGATCACCCCTTGTGACCCCTTTTTTTGTTGATGAGTATTTAAGACTACACTCAATTTCATGCTGCTCCCTTTGTTTTAGCATAAATGCTGGATCTTTCTGGTATAGGGACATCACACACAAACTAAGATAAGTTTATTCTTTTGAGTTTGTTTTTAATTTCTCCAGTGTATGCTTTATTTTACTTTTATATTTAAAATTTTTTTTCAGATTATACAAAAGTATGGTTATTATTTTTTTAATTCAAACAATATAAACAAAGAGGCAAAAATCCTTGAATCCCACAGTTCATTATCATTAACATTTTGGTGAGCATTCTTACATATGTATGTACATACACACATGAACTAGACCTTCTGTGTTATCGTAAATACTGCTTTTTCCCTCATGGAATGTTTCTGGAGCTCAGATATATTAATGAACATAGATGGAAACCATTTTTTAAATGGTACAGATGCACAGTATTTATTTAACTAGTCACCTGTTCCTGGATATTTAGATTGTTTCCAGTTTTTGCTATTATAATCAATACTGCCACAAACATCCTTAACATGTACGTCGCACGCTTGTCCAGGTCAACTTCTTGGCCAAAGCATACTCTGCGCACTTCTGGTTTTAATATATGCTGACACATTGACCTCAAGAAAGACCATCAATTTTACACTTCCATTAAGAGTATCTGAGAATGGGGTGCCTGGATGGCTCAGTCGGTTGTGTGTCCAACTTCAGCTCAGGTCATGATCTCATGGTTCCTGAGTTTGAGCCCCGCATCAGGCTTACTGCTGTCAGCCCAGAGCCTGCTTCAGAGCTTCTGTCTCCTTCTCTCCCTGCCCCTCCCCACCTCTCAAAAATGAATAAACATTTATACACACACACACACACACACATACACACACACATATACATATGTATACATATACGTGTGTGTATATATATACACATATGTATACATATACGTGTATGTATGTGTGTGTGTGTGTGTGTGTGTATATATATACATATATATATGTATATTTATAAAAGACTATCTGAGATTTTTGTTGTACTTTACTAATCTAAGAGATGACAAATGATATCTTATTCTTACTTGTGAAGTTGAGTTCTTTTCCATATGTCTATTAGCCATTTATTTTTAAAGAATTTGTTTTCTGTGGCCTTTGTCCATTTTTCTCTTGGGCTGTTGGTGTCTTTCTTATGCATTTAGGGAGGATCTTTGGATGCTAAAGCTACCAACTCTCACTTCTTTTCCATTTGACCCCAATTAAGTTGTTTTTGCCATGCTTTTTTTTTTTTTTAATTTCAGTTTGGGTTTAATGTAATAAAATTTTGTAGGTTTCCTGTCATGCTTAGAAAAAGGCTTTTCTACATTAGAATTACATAAATGTTTATCCATGTTTTAATGTTTTATGATTTCATCATTTACGTTTAAATCTTTGTTCCATTTGGAGTTGATGTGAAGATTGAAGTATGGATCCGATTTTATTTTTCCCTCGGTTAACCAGCCACCCCGGTTCTATATACTGAATCATTCCTCTTTCCCTTGGTCATTTGAAATGACTGAGGATGTGTGTTTGATGCTCAAGCAGTGGGACTCATCACTTAACTGTTGGGGTGCCAGGACCAAGGCCTGTGGTAGAGGCCTTTCTAGAACCCTCTTTAAGTAAATACATAACACTGTGAGGGGTTCATCTTCATCATACAAAAGATACAAGTTTCACCTTCATATTTCAAAGCTTTAGAAATTTGTAGATAGTATTTAAGTTTTCACAGTTAACATATTGCTTTGTTTAGTCTTTTTCTACCCACAATTTCTATTCTTTTATGTTCAGAGCCTGAAAGACATTATATGTTAAAATTCTGTCATAATAAGTTACTAGAAACACATAAAATGTGATTTGATTAAAAGTACATCTTATTTCCAAGGTGAGAACCCTAATCATTTTACTTTTCTCAAATGCCACGTAATAGGATATTTTGGTAAAGCTAATAACAATAATAAATACTAAGTTCTGCTGTGATTTGTTTTTCAGTTTTAGTACCTTTTAACGTTAAACTTAATTTTTATAGTTAAAGTTACGACATGCTGAGGTAAAATAAATTTTCTTTTCAGATAATTAGTTTGTTAAATGTGTTTACACCACAGAAGACTCTAGAAGAATTTCAAGATGTGTAAGTATCATTTTTACTCAGTGATGCACTGTGTATCAAAGACTGAAAACTTAGAAAAGTAACTGCTTGTTTTACTTAGGAAATGTAGGTAGTAGCTATACATTTATTTATTTGTTTGTTTGTTTATTTATTTAAGAGAGAGAGAAAGAGAGAGAGAGCACATGTGAGCAGCGGAGGGTCAGAGAGAGGGAGAGAGAGAATCCCAAGCAGGCTCTGCGCTGCCAGCATGGAGCCAAACGCTGGTCTCAATCCCTCAAACTGAGATCGTGACCTGAGCCGAAATCCAGAGTTGGACGTTTAATCGACTGAGCCAACCAGGCGCCCCAAGTAGCAGTATAGTTTTAATGATAGACACTTTTTTCTCTGGAGAAATGTTAAGAAAGATCGATAATAATATTCAGTATTTGTGCCTAGATATTATCATCTCTATAACAGGTAAAGGATGACCGAAAATAATTCTTCAGAGGAGACAGTGACCATTAATGCTGCCAATTCACTTTGCTGAAATACAAAATGTTTTTCTCCACTCCCCCAAAACCCAGGATTGTAGGGTTTGAGTGTTTATAATTATTATTTGAAATGATTATGTTGTTAAATATTGTATGTTTCCACAATCTGAAATAGAATTATCTTAGAATAAAATGTTAATTTATCATATTGAAATGCCCAATTCATCCTAAATTTACTGGTGTATTCATTGAAAAAATATTTGATTGCCATTTGTGTGCTAAGCACTCTCTTGGACCTGGCATACTTTAGTGACCCAAAGCAGGCAAAAATCCCTTTTATTATTTAAAATTGCAGGTGAGGGGCATCTGGGTGGCTCAGTTTCTTAAGCATCTGACTCTTTTCTTTTTTAATTCTTTTTTTAATGTTTATTTATTCTTGAGAGATAGAGACAGCGCAAGCAGGGTAGGGGCAGAGAGAGAGGGAGACACAGAATCCAAAGCAGCCTCCAGGTTCTGAGCTGTCAGCACAGAGCCCGACCCAGAGCTTGAACCCACAAACCACGAGGTCATGACCTGAGCCAAAGTCAGACACTTAACCGACTGAGCCACCCAGATGCCCCTTAAGCATCTGACTCTTGATTGATCTCCCCTCAGGTCTTGATCAGAGTTGTGAGTTCAAGCCCCATATTAGGTTCTGTGCTGGGCTTGGAGCCTACTTAAAAAAAAAAAATTGCGGGTGGTCATAGTCCTTCTGAGAGCTTTTGAGAAGGCCAGAGAAGGTAAGCAATCAGCACAAGCAGGGCAATGATGCCATCATAAGAATGTGGCAAGTGCTCTGGAAGAAGTGGGGCATAGTGTAGGGGTCAGTAGTGCTGGCAGTTAGGAGTCAGGCTGCAATCGTAAGCAGGGTGGTAGGAGAAAGACATCACTGGATTGGTGACATTTGAAGAAAGCCTTGAAGAAGGTGAGGGGTTAGTCCTACAGGTATTTGAGGGAAGATGGTATCAAGATAGAAGGAACAGCAGAAGGTGTGGAAGTGGGGCCATTCCTGGTGGGCTCTGAGTTGCAAGTGGCCGGTGTGGCTGGAGTTGGGCAGCAGAGGAGAGAAGTGGGGGACGCTCAGAGAAGTGATGGGGCCAGACACTGCCAGGCCTCTGGGCTATTGTAAGGACTTCCTTCTACTCTAAGACAAGGCAGTGAGGCTTGAGCAGAGGCATGAGCGTCTCTGACTTACATTTATATTTTCAAAAAATAACTTTGGTTTCTGGGTTGCGGTGTGGAGGACTGGGGTGTGGAGAACTGCAGTGTGGAGACGGTGGTGCAAGGACTGCAATGTGCAGGACTGTGGCATGGAGGACTGTGGTGTGAGTACTACAATGTGAGGACTGCAATGTGACGACTGCAATGTGAGGACTGCAGTGTGGAGGACTCCACCATGGAGGACCACAGCATGACAACTGCAGCATGAGGAAGGCGGTGTGGAGGACTGCAGTGTGGAGGACTCCACCATGGAGGATTGTAGCGTGAGGATTGTGGTGTGAGGACTGTAGTGTGAGGACTGCGGCGTGGAGAACTGTAGTGTGAGGACTGCGGCGTGGAGGACTGCGATATGAGGACTGCAGTGTGGAGAACTGTGGTGTGAGGACTGCGGTGTGAGAACTGCAGCATGGAGGACTGCGGTGTGAGGACTGCGGTGTGGAGGACTGCAGTGTGAGGACTGAGGCGTGGAGGACTGCAGCGTGGAGGACTGCGGCGTGGAGGACTGCAGTGTGAGAGCTGCAGTGTGGAGGACTGTAGCATAGAGGATTGTAGTGTGAGGACTGCAGTGTGGAGGACTGCAGTGTGGAGGACTATAGTGTGAGGACTGTAGTGTGAGGACTGCAGCATGGAGGACTGTGGTGTGGAGGACTGCAGTGTGAGGACTGCGGCGTGGAGGACTGTAGTGTGAGGACTGTGGTGTGAGGACTGCGGCATGGAGGACTGCGGTGTGAGGACTGCAGCGTGGAGGACTGCGGTGTGAGGACTGCGGCATGGAGGACTGCGGCGTGAGGACTGCGGCATGGAGGACTGCGGCGTGAGGACTGCGGCGTGGAGGACTGCGGTGTGAGGACTGCGGCGTGGAGGACTGCTGTGTGAGGACTGCAGCGTGGAGGACTGCTGTGTGAGGACTGCGGCATGGAGGACTGCAGTGTGAGGACTGCAGTGTGGAGGACTGCGGTGTGGAGGACTATGGTGTGAGGACTGTAGTGTGAGGACTGCGGCATGGAGGACTGTGGTGTGGAGGACTGCAGCGTGGAGGACTACAGTGCGGAGGACTGTAGTGTGAGGACTGCGGTGTGGAGGACTGTAGTGTGAGGACTGCGGTATGAAGGACTGCACTGTGGAGACTGCGGCGTGAGGACTGCGGTGTGGAGTACTGTAGTGTGAGTACTGCGGCGTGGAGGACTGCAGTGTGAGGGTTGCAGTGTGGAGGACTGTAGTGTGAGGACTGCAGTGTGGAGGACTACATTGTAGAGGACTGTAGTGTGAGGACTGCGGCGTGAGGACTGCAGTGTGGAGGACTGTAGTATGAGGACTGCGGTGTGGAGGACTGTAGTGTGAGGACTGCGGCGTGGAGGACTGCGGTGTGAGGGCTGCGGCATGGAGGACTGCAGTGTGGAGGACTGTGGCGTGGAGGACTGCGGTGTGAGGACCGCAGTGTGAGGACTGCAGTGTGAGGAATGCGGTGCGGAGGACTGCAGTGTGGAGGACTCCACCGTGGAGGATTGTGGTGTGAGGACGGTAGTGTGAGGATTGTAATGTGGAGGACTCCTCTGTGGAGGACTGCAGTGTGAGGGTAGGGGAGTCGAGAGTGGAGCCTGGCGCTGGCCCAAGCCCCTTCTAGGTTGAAGGTGCTCCCAGCTGAAATGAGGTGGGCTGCAGGCTGAGCAGACTGGAGGGCGAGGTAGAAGCCGGGATCAGTGTTGGACATGGGCCTCGAGACATCTCTTGGATGCCCAAGTCGGCCTGGGAACTGGGCGTTTGGGAGATGGGCCTGGGTGGAGGGTAGGAACTTGAGAGTTGATGGTCTGTGAATGGTATTTAAAGCATTGAGATCAGAGATCAGAGTAGATGACCAAGACTTGTGATAGAGAAGAGGAGGAGGCCGAGGACCAAGGGTTGGCAGCCCCAATGGTAAGAAGTTGGGGAAAGGAGCAGGGCACAATCAGCCAGGGACATTTTGACACGGCAGTAAGTCATCAGGAGCCTTGAGGAGGACAGTGTCAGCAGAGGGGTGGGGCTTATGCCCCACTTACTCAAAATGGGAGTAAAAGAAAATGGGAGAAGAATTGGAGATGCCAAGTATACAGACCTCTTTGGGGAGTTTTGCTTGCAGAGAGAATAAGAATCTGGAGCACAGCTGGTGGGAGAAGAAGGTCAGAAATTTTCTTTTTTTTTTTTTAATTTTTTAAAAAAATTTTTTAACCTTTATTTTTTGAGAGAAAGAGTGTGAGTGGGGTCGGGGCAGAGAGAGAGGGAGACACAGAATCTGAAGCAGACTCCAGGCTCCAACCTGTCAGCACAGAGCCTGACACGGGGCTCGAACTCATGAACCATGAGATCATGACCTGAGCCGAACTCAGAGCCTTAACCGACTGAGCTACCCAGGTGCCCCAAGGTCAGAAATTTTCTTAAGGTGAAGCAAGTAACAGCATGGTTTCTATCCTGGTAAGTATGATCCAGTAGCAAAAAAAAAATATAAAGATTTAGGAGAATTTGAATTTTGAGATTCTATTTACTATGATATAAAATTGTTTTGTCTTTAACTTGAAATACATCACAGTGGCAGTTTTTTCCTAAGCTTCTACTAAGTTCCATTATATGTTTACTTCTTGACAGGATACCTTATAAATGTTTGGAGGAAAGTTATCTTTCTTTTATTTTCTTTTCCTTTTCTTTTCTTTTTTTGCTTTAGCCAGTGCAATAACTAGGTAGTAAGTTATTACTGTTTCCTATAAATACAGTTTAGTAACCATGAAGGAATTTGGGGTAATTTTTATGTGTACATGGCTGATCTTTTTTTTCCTCAGGTATTTGGTCATGGAATTAATGGATGCTAACTTATGTCAGGTTATTCATATGGAGTTGGACCATGAAAGAATGTCCTACCTTCTCTACCAGATGCTCTGTGGTATTAAACATCTGCATTCAGCTGGTATAATTCATAGAGTAAGTAGTGATGCCGTGTCAGTTTTGTTTTTAAAATCACAATCATTTTGTTACCGTGATTCTCAAGGTACAAAAGAATTTAATATTTTCAAAAAAAAATTCTTTGATGTTTGTTTATTTTAGAGAGAGACAGAGACAGAGAGAGGGCAAGTAGGGGAGGGGCAGAGAGAGGGAGACACAGAATCCAAGGCAAGCTCCAGGCTCTAAGCTGTCAGCACAGAGCCTGATGCGGGAGTCAAACCCCCTAATCATGAGATCATAACCTGAGCCAAAGTTGGACACTTAACCGACCACCCAGGCACCCCAATTTTTTTTTTAAAGTTGTCAGCATTGAGAATCCAAAGAAACCGTGGGATCGTGTCGAGTTTCCAAATCCTGTTGAGAGTAGAAGATGATTTTGTGAAGTGCCTGGTTCTCCCCAGCCCGCTTGAGCCACCCTGGATGTAGGCTTGAGCTGCTCCATTTGATGCTGCAAAAGAAAAAAATAAAATTTTAACCTTTAATTTTGAAGTGACTTAAAAATTACAAGAACAGTACAGAGAACTACAAAATTATTCCAAACTATTTACCCAGACTCATCTATTAATATATTCACCATTATTTGAAATGGCATTTTTAAAGAGCCAGGAATTTAGGTTTGGGGTTGGGAATGGTTAGAGGCTAAGTAGTAAATTATACCATTGCTTGAGAAATCTTACCTAAATTATGGGCCAAATATCCATTTCTTATGTTGTAAAATTTTGCCACTCCAGCATCCCAGCCCCACTGTTGGGAACTCTGGGAATGGCCTTGGGTGGGCCTCTTGACTGGGCTCTCCTGGGATTTGAACGACAGCTGCCTGGACTATCAGGAAGTAACATTTAAAAACCAGTGAGATACAGTGTAATTCTGTAAGCTGGTTTTAGGAGTTCTTGTTTATTTTTTGACTTGTAGCACTGTGTAAGCAGACCATCATGATAGATTTTTTCTTTAACAACTAAAATGTTGTGTGAGGGCTATAGGCAGATAATATAATTTTGTTGGAAACATTCTTAGCATTCCCTACGTTATTACCATACTAATTTTGTTGACAGACTGTTGTTAGATATTCTCTTCCAACATCAAGAAGTTGTAATTTCTCTGAACGAAAATCTGTGCAGGGAGAAAGATAGTGAGACAGGAACAATGAAGCCTATTCACATAGAAAAGAATAGAGAGATTTTCAGTGGTGCAGAGTAGATCATTTAGGTGCCAGGAAATGTTGGCCACAGAGGCACAGCCCACCCATTCTGAGAGGACTAAGCTGCCCTCGCCCCTCATCCTCGTCCTGGGCCTCAGGTCTGTGACCCCAAAGCCAGCATGCGTGGGCAGCGTACCTGGTTCTCCCAGGGCCTGTCTGGCGCATCACATACTGAGACGTCCTCCTGACTGGGTGCTGTTTCTTAAAATGTGGCCTTTGCTGCCACCAAGTGTTCAGTTCGAATAATACAAATTTGGTTTAAAAATAGCATTACTTCTCTTTTTTAAGTTTTTATTTAAATTCCAGTTAGTTGACATATAGTGTAATATTAGTCTCAGGTGTACAGTATAGTGATTCAACAGTTCTATACATCACCCAGTGCTCATCACAACATGTGCCCTCCTTAATCCCCATCACCTATTTAACCCATTCCTTACTCACTTCCCCTCTGGCAACCATCAGTTTGTTCTCTAGAGTTAAGAGTCTGTTTCTTGGTTTGTCTGTCTGTCTGTCTCTCTCTCTCTCTCTCTCTCTCTCTCTCTTTCTCTCTTTTTTATCCCTTTGCTTGTTTTTTTTTTGTTTGTTTTGTTTCTTAAATTCCACATATGGGTGAAATATGGCGTTTGTCTCTGCCTTCTTTCACTTAGCATTATAAGTAATATTAATTTTTTTAATTAAAAATAAAGACTTCCCAACATACCACTCTATTTCTCTTCCTAAAATTTTCATAGGCCTTTATATAAACGAAGACACTCTTGAACACATTTTTTGTTAAATTCACGTTTTAGAATAAATTTCCAGCCTTATTATTACTAGGCCTCGTAATGTTCAGCCTTATCAGTTTTGTAAAGGGAAACGCTTTGCCTCACTTGTTTCTCCCTTCTTGGAGCAGGAGATTCATGGGGAAGCAATACCTTCACATTCCTGGGGACCTTTTCAGGGCTGAGGCACACATATGCCCATGTTACAGAATGTTCCATCCCTGAAGGTTGGTCCCACTCCTGCTGACCACAAAGTCAAAAAGAGTCCAAAGTCCAAAAAGGTGTCTGCATTGCCCAGCACAATGTTTTGAAACCTGAGGACACCTGAGCAAATGATTCCACGGACCACTTCTCCATCCTGTCCACCACTCCACAGGCCTTGCCATTCTTGTATCTGTTCACACATTTGTGTGCCTGCCAGGCTTTGTTTTACTCATGAAAAGTCATGCATGTTCGTTGTGGGAAAGAGAGAGAAAGCAAAGAGTGAGCGGCCCTGTTGGGACCCCTCCAGGACCCAAGATGTGAACTGCAAGAGTCCTTTAGTGGGTTAACGGTTGTCCGTGAGCCTCTCCAGTCCTTTCTCCTATACACAGATCCATACACAAGATACACCCTTTCGGTTTGGCTTAATAAAGTGCTTTCATACTACACGTAAAATTTAATTATTTGAAAAATAAAACACCCACGGTCCTACCACTTTTTAGAATCACTTCTGTGATACAAAATTTAAAAGAGGTAAAAGGCCCCCAGCTCTCCGTTGCTGCCTGGAGGTGGCCAGTGATAGCAGTTAGGTGTTTCCTTACTAACTTTACAGTGACACTCTCTCCTTATTTATGCTGACACCAACATATCCGCATGTACTTATGTCCTTTTGAATTTATATT
Organism: Leopardus geoffroyi; assembly: GCF_018350155.1. Classification (NCBI taxonomy): domain Eukaryota; kingdom Metazoa; phylum Chordata; class Mammalia; order Carnivora; family Felidae; genus Leopardus; species Leopardus geoffroyi. The sequence goes on from NC_059326.1 coordinate 89,900,301, forward strand.
TTTCAGAAAGGGGATCAACTTTTATGTAATTGTTCTGCAACTTGCTGAGCAAGTCGGTTGATTTGTTCCTTATTTTAATTAAGGATCAAATAGTTCTAATATTTATTTTAAAAGAGGGTCCCCACTCTCTCCTTCTCATTTCTCACTCCCCAGAAGCAAACCCTGTTCTTTTAGCTGTCACATTGGTGTTTCTGTCTGTATATTGAAATAATAGTGGATCTCTGTCCATTGGCCTTTTTTCAGTTGGGGACGTAAGGTACCAATTTAGCTCCATTTTACCCACCCAGACCCACTCCCTGCCACCTTTCCTGTCCCCTGCTTTCCCAGGTATTTACACTGTTGTGAATTGTAAACCTGGAAATCTCAAGTTTGGGCCAGTATCGGTAGTGTGTTTTACATCATCATGACCCCCTACATGCTCTCCGCTGCACAGCCTCCTATTTATACAATGATTGTATTTCTTTTCCTTTCAACATTTTGTCCCTGAAGTTAACAGTACTTGTTTTTTTATTTGTTTGCATTTCTGTTTTCATTGTTTTGTTTTTCTGTGCTCTACTTGCTAAGTTAACGCTAAGCCTTCTGCGGGGCATCTAGGTTTTCTCTCAGTTCACCCAGATGATGTGCTGTTGCGTCACCTGTGAGATCTCGCCCTTGGAGCCTCAGTGCTGCTCCCAGATGGATGGGCTGCCCCCATACCTGATGCGGAGGGATTGTCCTGGACCTGGCCCAGGATTTTCCTGGTGGTTCTCTTCGCCTTTTCCTGGTGGTTCTCTTTGCCTTTTCCTGTTGTTGGACCCCCTGCTTCTGGACCCCTGTCCGATCTTTCTCGGATTACTCCCTTGTTTCAGTGGAACATATCCTCTAGTAGCTTCCCCAGAAGTGGTGCATGGGAGGTAAATTTTCTGAGGCCTCATATGCATGAAACTCTTTACTCTGCCCTGCCACATGAGTCATACTATGGTTGGACATAGAATTCTCCGCTACACGTCAGTCGCCCTCCAGGTTGTAAATGCAGCACCCCGTTGTAGTGTGGTATGATTTGGCTTTTGAGCTTTCTAATACCATTCTTCTTCCTGATCCTTTGCAAGTGCCCTGTTGGGTTTTATCTCTGGTATCTTCTAAAAATATTCCTTTATTTCTTGCATTCTAAAATGTTATGATGATATGCCTTGATGTGGAAATTTTTAATTGTGGTGGGCACTTCGTGGCCCCTTCAGTCTGGAAGGCCATGCCATAGAGCTGTGAGAATTGGGGTGGGGCCAGGTTCTCACCAGGTGGGATGCAGGCCTCCACCACAGAGCCCTGTCTTCAGGCTTGCGCCCCTCACCTATGCCCTCCCTGGGCCACATACCAGCACATCTGTTGGTATTATGCCTGAGGCCCTAGTCTGGAAACTTGATTTCAGTTTTTCTCAATTATGGGCCAGTACGAGTGAAGAAGGAGCCCAGGCCTCTCTTCTGGGGTGAAGCTGGGGGGATCTGGAAGGTCTACCATTACCTTTACACAGATCTTTCCAAAACCTCCCTCAGTGTCCCATCCCTGCTGCACGCTGCCTTCTGGAGCACCTGTCGTTCACTTCCTGAGTGTCTCCTGGATTTGTGGTCCCCCTTGTCTTGCTTGGGCCACTCACTGAGGTTGGAATGTACTGTACTCAGTCAAGTCATTTCCTGCCCCTCTGCTGCTCTTTGTCCCCATAGAGCACGTGGGGTTTTTCACTGACAGCACTGGCGTGCCAGGATAGGCTTGGATCTGCAGGATACATTTTGGGAGAAGGCCTGTGAGGAAGAACTGGGGAGTGGGCTGGAGCAGCTGGAGCAGGTGGAGAGGCCAGAAGGAGGCAGCATGGGTCTGACCCTTTGGAGGGGTTGAGGGCAGAGCTGCAGGACAGCTCTCAGAAAGCTTTGCCCGCCCTGGAGTCCATGAGCCACCTGCCAGGGAAGTCTGGTGTCTCACAAGAAGGGGCTTCTGCCATGCACAGTCACTGGTCAAGAGCCACACAGGTCAAGAGAAGCTCCCCAATGCTCCCCATGGGCCTCTCTTCCAGAGGGGAACTGAGAGGAGGTAGGCCACTGGGACAAACTATAGCTCCTGTCATTGCAGCTGCTCTCTGGGCCCCAACAGATGCTCATTCTCTCCCTTCTCCATTCTCCCTACCTTCAGCCACCACCTTGGCAGGTCACTATGGCTTGCCTACATGTGACCCAAACCTTCCGATCTGAGGGGTCTGACTCTGGTGGCTCACGGTGGGCCACTGGGTCCATGGATCCACCCGGCAGTCACCTCCCCAGCCCTGCAAGGGTATGATTGGAAAGGATACACTTGGCAGTTGGAGTGACCTCTGCATTGGTTCCTTGGCCTGTGAGGTAAGAAGTAGCACGATGGGGAAGGCCAAGTGGAAACATGAGACTGTCCCCTCAAGTCAAAAATATTATTGATCTCGGGGGGTTGGGAGGGATAGAGGAGATTAGCGCCACCATTGCAACTTAAGGAATGCAGGGATAGCGGTTCTGTCATATCTCAGTTTGACTCAGTAGTCCAGCCCGGAAGAAGCTAGGTGGTCCTAGAGAGTGTAGACCTCTGCGACATAACCAGCTCATAGTCCTGGTTGCAGCTGCTGTGCACGACGTGGTAGAGTTGCTGGAACGATTAATAAGGCCCCAGGGATGGCGTGAAGCCATTGATTGCACAAATGCATTCATCTACACGGATTGGAAAAGAGGATCATAATATAGCTGGAAGAGGTCTGGACCAGTCTCCATGTTTTACCCGGCCTCCCAACCCCCTTCTAAGTGGGTCTTTGAGTTGCAAGGTCCATGCAGAGCTTTTGTCCAGTAGTCCTCCAGATAACTGCTTAGCCTCCCATGCCAAGGTTCGGTCACCCAGGCGAATGGCTATAGGTACCTGTGAGGAAGAATTGGGGAAATCAAAGCAGTGGATGTTTGTCCCCATGTGCAGAGTCCTCCTTACTAGGATACCTCTTCAGTCAGTGGGTTCTGATCTGAGAAGTGACCAGGTCTTGTGATGCTTTGTGGGGTGATGCCCTCGGCCTCCTCCTCTTCTGCTGCCCCCACCCTTCTTCGGTTACACATGCTTTGTGCACTCTTGTTGGCTGTCCCAAGGATGCCACACTCTGTTCACTATCCCCACACCCTGTGGGTCAAGCTCCAAGTTCAGGTGTCCTTCCTATTTTAATGTGTGTTTCTTATTTTCCTTGTTTGGGGTGGTTTTCAAGATTTAAAGGGACAGAACTGTCTTGACTCTGCTGCCTTGAAGCTCTAAGCCCAGTTGGTTTTGGAAAGCTGCACCTGGTTTTGTGTGAAGGCTGATGAGAGAGCGGCACGGAAGTGAGGAGCCTCCCATTAGCAGGCATCCAGAGGTTGGCCACCTCCCCCAAAGCCTGCCAAGACCACTGTCTACAACGGCCAGCCTGATTTGCATTTTATTATCACAGTTTTCCAGCAGATGGCAGTAAAGTATGTTCCAACCAAATCAGTAGAAGATAAGAATTTTCTGACAGGTGAAAGGGGCATGTTTTCTTTTCTTTCTTTTTTCCAAATTTAAATTCAGGTTAGCTAACATACAATGTAGTCTTGGCTTCAGGAATAGGACCCAGTGATTTCATCTCTTACATATGACACTCAGTACTCATCCCAACAAGTTCCCTCCTTAATGTCCATCACCCATTTAACCCATCCCCCTACCCACCTCCCCTCCAGCAACCCTCAGATTGTTCTCTGTATTTAAGAGTCTCTTATGGTCTGTCTCCCTCTTTATTTTTATCGTATTTTTCCTTCCTTTCCCCTATATTCATCCATTGAGTTTCGTAAATTCCACGTATGAGTGAAATCATACGGTATCTGTCTTTCTCTGACTGACTGATTTCACTTAGCATAATACCCTCTAGTTCCAGCTACGTAGTTGCAGATGGCAAGATTTCATTCTTTTTCATCACCAAGTAGTATTCCATTGTGTATATACACCATATCTTCTTTATCCATTCATCAGTCAATGGACATTTGGACTCTTTCCATAATTTGGCTATTGTAGATAGCACTGCTATAAACATTGGGGTGCATGTGCCCCTGAAAATCAGAATTTTTGTATCCTATGGATAAATACCTAGTAGTGCAATTGCTGGGTTGTAGGGTAGTTCTATTTTTAATTTTTGAAGAACCTCCACACTGTTTTCCAGAGTGGCTGCACCAGTTTGCATTCCCACCAACAGTGCAAAAGTGTTCCCCTTTCTCCACATCCTCACCAACATCTATTGTGTCCTGAGTTGTTAATTTTAGCCATTCTGACTGGTGTGAGGTGATATCTCATTGTGGTTTTGATTTGTATTTCCCTAATGAGTGCTGTTGAGCATCTTTTCATGCACCTGTTGGCCATCTGGATGTCTCCTTTGGAGAAGTGTCTATTCACATCTTCTGCCCATTTATTCACTGGACTGTTTTTGGGTGCTGAGTGTGGGCATGTTTTCTAACTCACTCTGCAGTTCGTTGAACTGGCCAGTGGTGCAGCTGTAGTAACCCTTCTCCCTGTGGCTGTGCTTTAGATCCAAGGCCAGAGTGTATTTCAGGGGCTGCTGGGTGGCAAAGTATAGACATTACAAATTTTTCAAAAATCAGCCTCCTAAAAAGAAAGCACCTATTGACATCCCCACCAACAGTGTAAGGAAGGTTCTGTGTTGGCTTCTCCTGCCAGCCCTGGATATTATCATGATTTTCCTCATTGCCACGGGAGAGACCAAAAATAGCTCCTTGTCATTTGGAAATTTTAAAAAATTATAATAATAATAATTTTTTTCACAAAGTTGAGCATTATTTCGTTTGTTAGCAATTTGTATTCTCAGTTGCCTCTTCTTGCCACAGTCTTTGGTTTTAAAAAAAAAAGAAACTAGGAACAGGTTGGTTTATTTTGCCTTAGCTGTATTACTGCCTCCTCACAGGGAAGAGTCACTGGTTTGCGTGAGGGGCTGATTCAGCACCTGCAGAATTGTGGGTGTGGGGTGGTGGTGCTCCCCCAAGTCTTTCCCACATCAAGACACACGGAGAAGGTGGTCACATGGTGCTCTGGGGCCGATGAGGGGCCAGAGCATCTGCATGGGACTTGGTCGGAATTTTCATTGCAATTTTCACACATTAGATATTTAAACCAAATCCAGGAAGTTTGGAAGGAGAACATTTAACAGTAATGGAACATAATTTCAGCTGATGTTATTTTTAAGTGGTTTCCTGCTTATCCTGCTAACGCATTATAGCCATCACACACACCTGTGTGTGCTCATCTGTGACACATCACTTGGAAAGCGTTAGGTAGGTACTGGGCCTGAAACCTCACACCTAAAGCCCTCCCAGGTCCTCCTGTGTGATGTGACTTGGGAAAAGAATAGATGGGGATAGTTTGGAAGGCAGTGTCTAGGGTGAGTTTTCAGGCTGCTGTCTCAGGCAGAAGTTGGATTCCTGTGGCCTGAGGAAGGTTCTGGGATCGGGGGTGGAAGGTGGGGTCACCATGAAAAAAGGCCTGGGGTTGTGGGGGAAGAAACTGCAGAAATTGTGTTCACGTGTTCAGGGTATGGGGTATAGGCGAGTGTGACCTGTGTGTTCACACAGCAAGCATTTTCTGAGCTTCTGCTACGTCAACCTGGGTCCTGCATCTCCTGTCACAGAACTGGTGCTGGCAGGGGAAGATGAAGGTGCCTCAAGGTGGGGTGGGCTTTCTTTTCGGAGAGAAGGAAGTGATTGTGGAATTCTTTTTCTGAAAGAAGAAAGAGCCATCCGAAGATTGCAGAGTCAGAGAATTCTAGCTCCGTGCTGTGCAGCATGGCAGTCACTAGCCGCATAAGGTTGTTGAGCGCTCAGAATGTGGCTGTTACTATAAATACACAGATGTCAAAGACAGTACCAAAACCAGAATGTAAAGTATGTCATTAGTAATTTGTATATGTTGCTTACATTTTAAAATGATAACACTATGGGGGCACCTTGGTGGCTCCGTTGGATGAGCATCTGACTCTTGATTTCGGCTCAGGTCATGATCTCACTTGTGCACTCCACATTGGGCTCCATGCTGAGTGTGGAGCCTGCTTGAGATTCTCTGTGCTTCTGTGCTTCTGTCCCTCAACCCTGCTCATGCTCTCTCTCTTTCTTTCTAAAATAAAACAAAAACAAAACAAAAATAAGATGATAATATTGTGGATATATTGGGTTAAATAAGGTAGAGTATTAAAATTCATTCCACCCATTTGTGTTCATTCTTCCTGGTGTGGCTACTAGCAAATGTAAGTTCAGTACGTGGCTTACATTATATTTCTGTGGGCAGCAGGATGAACAGGAGGAGGGATGGGTGGGCTCTGGGGAAGCACTGAGGAGGTTTTAAGCAAAAGGATGTCACGAAGCTTCCCACATGGGCCTGAGGGTGACCATCTGACTCCTTTAGGCTGATCTGTATTCGTTTCAACTTAAGAGAGAAACATTTTCCAAAATCCCAGTGTTCAGTTCTAACTCTGCCCACCCCCCCCCCCCTCCGTTTCCCTCAGGACTCAGGTACATTAGCAATCCTGAGCTTCACAAATCCCTACCCACACAGTGTTGTCCACTCCTGTTCATTGTGTTCATTTAAACCATTTCTGCCCTAGGATTTGAAACCTAGCAACATCGTAGTAAAATCAGACTGCACGCTTAAGATCCTTGACTTTGGCCTGGCCCGGACAGCATGCACCAACTTCATGATGACCCCGTACGTGGTGACGCGGTATTATCGGGCACCCGAAGTCATCCTGGGCATGGGCTACAAAGAGAATGGTGAGTGTGGGTGACACATGGCTGCTGGTCACCACCAGCCTTGTCCTGTGAGCCAAAGGAAGCACGATGTGGGGGCTGCGTTATACACAAGTCATTGTGGCCCATCTCTACTGGCAGAAATCACCCACTGTTACAAATTCACTTCCAAAATGAGTATCTGTGAACATCTATCAAAATATAACATATTTATTATAGAGAAGTATGCAAATCTATAACAGCAGTTGTACCCAAGACCTCCCCAGCCCACCTCCGGGTCTCAACCCCCAAAGGAAGCCACTATCCTAATTTCCAGCACCAAAGCTTACTTTTACTTATTGGTGAACTTGGTATAAATGGAATAATACATGTTCTCTTTTGTGTAAAATGGGTTTTTTAACACCAAAACTTAACTTACTCTAGCAATATCAGAGCTCTTTGTAACTTAGACTTTGATAAATTTGTCGAAAAGAACTCAATCACATTTCCTTGCTAAGAGTCTGAAAGTTTGCACAAGTCATCGGGGAATGAGCTGTGCTTCAAGTTTTAGATGCTCTGTAAGCAGTGTTCTGACTCTGACAGATGAGGAACACAGCCTTGTGGCTCCCTGCTGGCCCTGCTGGCTCCTCTCGCCCAACCCCCACCTGCAGTAAATAGCCCTCTGCCTGGCTGAGGCCTGGGGTTCAGCTGGGCCCCATGGAAGAGGGGGAAAGGCCGGAAGTCAGGGCACCTCTGGCGGGTCCTCACCTGGAGCCCACACGAGCAATCTGCCTCTGTGAGTTCCCACCGACACGGCAGTTTAGCGAGGACCGTTCGGCGGGTGTCATGTCCATATGTTACAAAAGTTCCCATTGACAAGCTGGGTCTGTCTCTGTTGGGAGGGGGTTTGAGAAAGATGCGTGGGGGTCTCTGGCTGGTTTTAATCACCTGGTGTTTGGTAGTGGACATCTGGTCTGTCGGGTGCATCATGGCAGAAATGGTCCTCCATAAAGTCCTGTTCCCAGGAAGAGACTGTATCCTTCACAGGGAGAGACCCAGCACTGGCCACGGGGGTGGGGGTAGGGGTGGGGGTGGGCACATGGCCACACAGCTTTGCGGGGATAGCCACCTCTCCTTTCTGGGGTTTTGTTTGCTTCTCAAGCTGGGAAGTCCGGGAATCTTTGGCGCTAAAGCCCAGATTGCCGCTTACTGAAAGCCAGAGGAGAGGCCAGCACTCATTCGCATTGTGTAAAAAGTTCACCCTTAGCCAGCAATTTATTTTTCCATATTTGTGTGTTTAGTACACTGTTAGAATTCCTTTTCCTCACCTTTGTTTTGTTCATGGCACTTCATAATTTTGTCATTTCATTTTGTTTTCAGTTGATATCTGGTCAGTGGGGTGCATCATGGGAGAGCTGGTGAAAGGTTGTGTGATATTCCAAGGCACTGATCGTATCCTTCCCGGGACCTTCCCGGCCATGCTTTCCATAAATGCCAAAGGCAGCAGGAGCTCAAAAGGAAAATGTTATAATTCTAGACTGTGTTCTAAGGGGGTCTATATTATGTTTGTTAAAGTAGTGTCACAAACCAAATGGTTCAACTTTACGTTTTCTTTTTTATTTGACTACCTGTAATGGTTTTATTAAACCAATTATATTAGTTTTTAATTTTATCAAAAATAGCTTAGAAATTTACTTATTCTTTGACAGACGTATTCTGATATTTAAGTGAAAATACCATTTATTAGACCATTCAGTTAATTTAACAAGGAAAGTTGCTATCTAAATTTAATAAGCCAATACCCTTGTGTCATTTAATTAGCATACCATTTTGTTAGTTACCAGTATGGATTAAAATATTTTCCCCCCAAAGTAAGAACTGAAGCACACTACATAAGACCAAGTAAAAGAGAATAAAAGGAAAAGTTTGTGAGAAACAGGATATGTTAATTTTCTTGCCTATTACTCTGCTGACATTTTGTAGAAATTTTTAAAAGATCCATCTAGAAGGTTCTTTTGTGACACACCTGGAGAAGTCTTAATAAATATAAAATGCAAAAGATTAATTTATACTGTGGTTAGCAAATCACATTAATGACATCAACCATAAAAGAGAAGAGATAATGTAATACTTATAATAGCTTTCTTTCCTCATATTCCTCCATCATTAATATTTTTTACTCTAACATGGTTCTTCACATATTCCCTTTTTCATTTGTGTTCCACTTACTATTTTCATTAGTCTTTGATTTTGTTTTTTCGTTATGAAAGCTTAAAGTGGTCTCTGTCCATTGGCAGATTGATGGTTAATTTTAAAGGAAACCAAGCTGTGTAGTCAGTGTTTTGTATGTATTTTATTAAAGTTGCTTTCATTTTTTATAATTTTATAAGGGTGATTTTCTTGTAATATAAATTCTTTACAACACAAGCATGGAATGAAAAGATTTTGTTCCTGTCCTTTTATTTGCCTTCCTTGACATTTTTCACATCACAGATTTTATGTGGAGTTAAATACAGCATTTTATTTTGTTCTAATAAATTTTCCAGCAGTTTTCCATAGCCTTTCCTTTGATTTGCTTGTTCCAAACTATAAATAAGTCTGCAAACAGACTCAGTTTAAAAAGGAAAACTTGATAAATTCTAAAGATAAATAATTTAGAAGTATCTATTTAACATCTCGTTTGTCTCAATTCTTATTCATTTTATGCCTTTCCTTTTTTAAATTGAATGTTTTCTTCAGAAAGTACAAAAACGAAAACTGTGAATACTTTTTAGAGCATTATTAAGTAATTTAAAATTCCTACTTTACATATTACCATCTTGCAGTGTCAATAATTAATAGTTTTATATATAAGGCCACCTAATGTCATTCTCAAAATACACACCGGGATTAACGTCATTCTCCAAAGACAGTTTTGCCCACACCTTCAAACATTAGATTAAAAATTGTAAGCATGGAAAAAGATTCTGGAAAGCAGACTGCAGTTCTCTGAGATTTGCTTTCAGATGTATGATCTGGGATAGAACAGGAATGCCTGTGCCCACAGTAGCCCACAAGGAAAAGACAGCCTCAGCCAGACCACCTCGGGTACACATTGTGGCTGTGCATGCTGGATGAGTCAGGGCCTCTCTGAGCCTTGGTTCCTCTTGGGTATAATGAGAAGCCCATGGTAGCTAAGGGACGGTAATGCACGCACACACCTGGAAGATCAGCCAGGCTTCTTGGGATGGTCCTTTCCTTTCCCACCACCCTTTAGTCTACAAAAACGACCCTTTATCATGAACACACTAGACATTTATTGAGCGCCACCCATTTCTAGGCTCCTGTCTGACTCACATTGGGAACAGTTGTTGCAGCTGCTGAGCTGAAGCCAGACTGTCAAGGGCATGAGCAGAAGCAGGGAGATAAGGGCTGTTTCAGTTGTTTGGTGAGAAGGGCTTGAATGCCGCACAATTCTGCTTCGGCATCACGTAGGAACAAAAGAGTGAGGGAAGAGAATACACTAGTGACTCGAATGGCCAGGACTCCTCTCCCAAGCAGGACTGCAGATGGCCAACATTCTGGAAGAACGGAGTTGTCTTCTAAGAGCATTTCTGCCGCCTGGGTTCTTTCATAATGATGTAATTGCATTTTTCTGAGACAAACCTCTATTAGATTTTTCTAAAAACTTTTAAAAACTGCTTTTTAAACATTGCTGCCTACATAATTTTTTTCTGTCCTACGTTCTCTCGTATAATTGTTAACAGTTTCAGAATCCCTCTCCACTTCATTATTCCAAGCCCCCTGTGAAACAGGCAAAGCTGGTATTTTCTGCGTTTTACAAACAAGGGAGTTGAGACCCAAGGGAGACTGACTGCCCGGCACCTGATGCATGTCTAGTGCACAGTGGAGTCTGGAACCCGGGTCATGTACTTTGAAAGGAGATAAAATGTGCTCCAAGGTACTGCAGTGATGTGATGGGCATGGTCAGTGCCAAGTAAAACACAATGACCTCCCAAAGCTGTCTAAGCCCAGTTACAGGAAGGCATGTGGTTCTGTGAGAGAGGACGAGGCTCAGAAAGCCCCAGCTCACGTGCCGCACCCCACCTTAGACCGAGGACTCAGATCTGTCCGCTTTAGGGAGCTTTCCAATCTAAGTAACTTTGATGTGAAAATTGATTTCAGTCTGCCTAAGTAATATCTAATTTCATCTTTAATTACTTCTGTCATAAGTATTCTTCAGTTACAAGATTAACTGTATTTTGATCTAGAAGGGGAAGGCATACATTCCTCAGTGTGTTGGTTTAATAAACCATGATCAGAGTTTATAAAGGAGCAGAGTTTTTAAAAGTAGTGTCAACTTTGGAGACCCCAACCACCATGTGAATATTATTTTGGAATACCTCGGCTGCCCCAGTGGGACAGCCTAGTTAATTACCTGTCAGTAGGTGAAAATAGGATCTAAGTGTTTCTTTGAATAATGCTACTCCGTGTAACGTGACTGTAAGCCCCTTCAGTTGTATTTTCCTCAAGAGACTCCTTAGATATTGATCAGTGGAATAAAGTCATTGAGCAGCTAGGAACGCCGTCTGCGGATTTTATGAAGAAACTTCAGCCGACCGTGAGGAATTATGTAGAAAACAGACCAAAGTACCCCGGAATCAAATTTGAAGAACTCTTCCCAGATTGGATATTCCCATCAGAATCTGAACGAGACAAAATAAAAAGTAAGATGCCCTTCCCCTTCCCCCCCCCCCCACACATATCTGTTTTCTCAATCCAGGGGCCGCTTTCACCTTTTCAGGTTTGCATTCTGACAGCTACAAACATTAGGAGATAACATAGTTGAAATTCTCAAAGTTATTTACTAGAATGAAGGCTTGGTGGAGAGAAAGCCTAAAAGACCTAAAAGTTCTGTCCTCGATAAAATGGCCTCACTGAGCCTTTGGTCCGAATAAAAAGGTTCACGTCAGTCTGAAAGACTCTGATGTTAATTACAGCAATTGGAATTCACACAGTTTTCAGGCATAAGGAATAAGGAATACTTGAATTACGATTCTAGCCCAATTGAAGAGTCAGAAACTGTATTACAGTTCAATTTTAAAAGTTTCTCCTCCCTTCCACCTGTGCCCACCTCTAAAAATGTGATTTAAGGCAAAGAACAGATTTCTCTCCACATCAGAGCAAAACTGTTCCTCAGTCAGAAAAACCCCATCTGTCCTTTGCCCACCCATGTGAGCTTTAATTGCTGAAACCTAGGTGAGCCTTATATTTGACTGAGTTATTGAACTTGTTGGGTTTTTTCCTAACAACTGATCTCTAGATTTTTTTTTTTCAAGTGTCTGTTGCCAACATTCTATAACAGGTCAGCATAGCAGAGATATCTGCGAAGTGTTGTCTAGTGTGCAAACGTGAGATTATTTGTATGGCTTAAAAGGTCTGCTCTAATTTCATTTTGATGGGACATCAGGCGGGAAAAAAAGCCTGCCCGTGTTTCATGCCTGCACTTCGGGCAGTGCCGCCCTTAGCTGCATCCTGTGCCTTCCCTGGTGGGTCCTACCCCCCCACCCCAGACCCCCCCTTCAGCCTCCGGTTGGCCTGTGTCCACCTGGTACCCTTTCCCCAGGCCCTGCCACCCCTCCTCTCCTCCCAGATCCAGAGGCAAGAAACCACATTTGAAAATCTGTGTAGTGAAAGTGTAGTGTGGTGATGTGTAGTGAAAGTGGCTGCTTGGCTCATTCTTAAAAAGGCTCGCTTGATCAGGAACCTGTCATAAATTTCTCAAAGATCACACATCTTTGTTCTCTCTGTACTGTCATGTTGTCTTTATACAATTTCCTGTGTCTGAGCATTAGTTTATTAATCTAATGTTTGTTTTCACCCCAGCAAATCAAGCCAGAGATCTGTTATCGAACATGTTAGTGATAGACCCTGACAAGCGCATCTCTGTAGACGAGGCTCTGCGTCACCCTTACATTACTGTTTGGTATGACCCTGCTGAAGCAGAAGCGGTAAGCACCTGTTTTCCAAGGCTTGTGTGTAAAGGCAGGGCTGAACATTCCCTCGGGTCTTCCATCTGTTAGTCCAGAGTGGCCACATAAGGATAGTAAGTTCTAGATTTCAAAGGACCCCTGAATACAAAAGGGCCTACAGTCGTCTGGGACCTGGTTCCCTTTGGGGACACTTGCTGCGGGGGCTGCAGCTCAGTGTAGTTCGGGAGGGAACATGCTTCTGCGGTGGAGATACTATTCCTTTACGCAGATGCTCATGTGTGACTGTACTAACATTGCCATTTGCTAAGCTTCCATTGTTTGCCTGGCACTGTGCCATGTGCGCCTTGCTTAGAACACCTTCTTCAGGCCACCCCATCAGAGAGGCTAAGAAACTCGCTGAAAATCACAGGTTTATTTATCCTTCCCTCGAGGCACCTGCCAGGGGAGTCCCGCTTCCGAGTTTGGTGCCCAGGTGCATTTTTCCTTAGTGGCACTGGTGTGGATAACCTCTGACTACGAGCAAAGTAACCACATAGTGGCAGGCTCGCTTTATGCCACCGTAGAGCACATTTTTATGACTTGGCCTATGGATTTAACCACCACATGAAACACTGTTTTGTGTGCAAGGAATCCTAGTTATAAGCATGTGATTTTTAAGTAGGTTTTGGGAACAGCCCACTGTGAGTTGAGGATTGGGTTTGGGGGCTCTACCATGAAGCACTGCAAACCTGAGCTCTATTCCGTACCTTCCGGATTTCCTAGCCCTTCCCTTGTCTGGGGCGGGTCTCCAGAAAACAGCCTTTGATTACCACTTTTTTAGTTCCATTTGGGCAGATGTCATTAGAGTGGAGGTCATGTGATTGTTAAGAGGGCCATATTTTTTTGGTTAATTTTTTCCCTAATTATTTTGATTCCAAAACTGATGTAATATCACACTTAGGAGGAAATCTCTGAGAAGCCATATATTGCATGAAAGCCACATGACAAATAGATTAGAATCTTCACAGTGATGTTATGGTCTTTTTTTAAAAAAAAAATTTTTTTTTTCAACGTTTATTTATTTTTGGGACAGAGAGAGACAGAGCATGAACGGGGGAGGGGCAGAGAGAGAGGGAGACACAGAATCGGAAACAGGCTCCAGGCTCTGAGCCATCAGCCCAGAGCCCGACGCGGGGCTCGAACTCACGGACCGCGAGATCGTGACCTGGCTGAAGTCGGACGCTTAACTGACTGCGCCACCCAGGCGCCCCATGATGTTATGGTCTTATTCATGCCTCATTCCTGTTTTAACCATTGACTTTAACTGTGATTTCAGCCACCACCTCAGATTTATGATGCCCAGTTGGAAGAAAGAGAGCATGCAATCGAGGAGTGGAAAGGTAAGGGCTGATTTTGCCCCTTACTCATGGCACTTCTTCAAGTCCTGTAAAGGGGCGGCTTTTCACTTGTTGCAGTAGCCTTCCTAGGGAAGGGGCAGAGTCTCTCTTGGCCCATCTCTTGCCCCTCCCTGGTAGAGAAGGAACTTGAAGATAACAGAATTAGAGAGGAGCACATTGGAACTGCATACCATTTGCTTCCAAAGATTGTAAGATTGACCAAACAACCCACCGCAAATTCAGCCAGTAATCAGGAGGTTGAACTAATAATTTTTCATTAAAAAGCAGAATCAGGGGTCATTGAGAAAGAACCCTGGTCAGTGCAGGTCAGAAGTGGCAACGGGTCTTGCCCAGGCAGATTATGTCTGCTTTCTCCAGGGTATCGGGGATGCCGTGACCTTCATGAACACTCAACAGGGTGACACACATGGCCACAGTCTGGCCAAGAGCGGCCTTGTGAGCCTCAGGAAATGCTTGCAAGGTGCTCATCCTGGTTCACAAATACCAAAATTGTAGAAACCCCTAATGCATCTTTAGTAGGTTGTTAGCTTTTCTCACCAGGGAGGATGGAAGAAACTGAAGTTGAAGCCAAGAAATGACTGAGGAATTTGGATTAATTTCTGGCCACTCTGGAGGGGCTTCTGGCCGACATATGGGTACTGGTTCCATTTGGAGAATCCCAAGTAACGATGGAGAGAAACATGTGCAAACAGTACAAAAGCATCCAATCCTTTAAAATGTTCTGTGAGAGCCACTTTACTAGTCCCCTGCCCCTCGTAAAACCCACATGTGAATTTACAACTGCCTGCATTTTTGGCTGCCTTAACAGTTGGGCTGAAAGATGTAATGGATCAACAAAGTGTGGATGTTGTGATCTAGGCAAAAGATATTATTGAATTAACTGTATATCACAATTAAAAATAAGACACCACAGTGCCCTTGGAGGGGTTTCATTGATTTGGAAGCAGGGTTCAGAGATGCAGAGAAACTGATGGAGCCTTTTAACTTGCATTTCTGTTTGAAGAGCTGATTTACAAAGAAGTACTGGACTGGGAAGAAAGAAGCAAGAATGGTGTTGTGAAAGATCAGCCTTCAGGTTAGTGATTGCTTTAATAGTTGATGTTCTCCTTTTCCCTGTACAACTTTTCCAAATGGCAGTGATGCATTAAATGCCAGCTCGACCAGCCCTGGATCTGGAAGCTCCTTGTGTGAGGTAGTCTTCCTGTTTGGGTTTGTCTTGGCTGTGACAACTAACATATTACTGACAGGCCAGGCACTAAGCTAACTGCATTATAGACAATCTCGTCTCATGCTTGCAACTGCTGCCATCAGCTCCATTTACAGAGGAGGGAGTTGAATTTAAAACGCTTCCAATGTTTTAATTTAATGAGCGCCTGGGTGGCTCAGTCAGTTAAGCGTCCAACTTCTGCTCAGGTCATGATCTCACGGTTGACGAGTTCGAACCCCGCGTCAGGCTCTGTGCTGATGGCTCAGAACCTGGAGCCTGCTTCAGATTATGTGTCTCCCTCTCTCTCTGCCACTCCCCTGCTTGCTCGCTCTCTCTCTCTGTCTCTTAAAAATTACTAAACATTAAAAAAAAATTTTTTTAAACATTTCTTATGTGCATGACCCTCTTCATATTGGCTCCACCCAGTTTAAAAAGAAAATCAGTGCAAATCTAAGAAAAATGGAATTTGGTTTTCTTTGAGAAAAACTGTTCATATAATTCTCCCATATTTCTATTTGAGCTACCTAGTGGTAGATTCATTGTATGACTGCTAGAGACATATGTGGTGTTAATTTAGGTCCATAGGATCCCACCTGCTTCCTAAATGAAATCCTTCAAGTTATACTTACTTCCTCACCTCGCACCCCCCTCCCCAAAAGCACACGTGCACACACACAGAGAAGTGCAGATTGCACTGCTTACTTTTCTTGAATTTTGTATTCAGCATGATCTATGTGTCAAGCATCTAGAGATTATATAACTTCCACACTTTAGGTGCTTGTGGTTAACTAAGCACAAATTTCAGACTGCAAGCACTGACCTCTGAGAGCTTGGATGTTTTATTTTTGCTCAAACCAGACTAAAATATGGACGGTAGGAAATAGGATAGTTTCACATACCTTAAAAATTCAAAATGTCAGTTTTGGGGATGTATAAAATAAAATGAACAAGAGGCCGCTAAATTTTTTCCTTTCTTTTTTTTTTTTTTTTTTTTTTTTTTTTTGTTGTTTGTATACAGTCTTTGTTTCTGCTAGCAGGTGTTTTTATTAGAAAAGAATTCTTCAAAGATTACTGCTTTTCTCCTTGGACAAAGTGTTGATGGACACCTGAACCCTATTTGGGCTTCAGCCTTTTTGTGACACTGGTCGTTGTAGGACAGGTTCAGTAGTTTTTCTATTAAAAATCTTTTTTAAAGCAGCAGGTTTTTTTTTTTTTTTTTACTTTTTTGTTAATGTTAATTTTTGAAAGACAGAGACAGAGCGTGAGCAGGGAGGGGCAGAGAGAGAGGGAGACACAGAATCCAAAGCAGAGGCTCTAGGCTCTGAGCTGTCAGCACGGAGCCCAACATGGGGCTTAAACTCACGAACCGTGAGATCATGACCTGAACCAAAGTCGGACGCCTAACCAAATGAGCCACCCAGGCACCCCTAAAGCAGCAGGTATTTTTTAAGATGATTATACACATGCACATATGTGACGTTTTGCCACTGGGAAGAAAAGAAGAATGTTGCAGGTGGGCCAGGGAACCGCACGAGCACGGAGCTGAGGGATGGCCTAAAGTCTCACTGCCCGAACCTGCAGCAATGTCGTGCCTCAGATTTTATTATATTTGGTTTTCTTAGCACAGATGCACCAGTAAGTAGCAACGCCACTCCTTCCGAGTCGTCCTCCATCAACGACATCTCATCCATGTCAACCGAGCAGACGTTGGCCTCAGACACAGACAGCAGCCTCGATGCCTCGACAGGACCCCTGGAAGGTTGTCGATGATAAGTTATGAGCAGCAGAGCTTGTCATCAGTGAAGGAATTCTCGCTTCCATGGGCCTGAAATGCTTGGGGGGGTTGATGGAACCAAATAGAAAAAACTCCATGTTCTGCATGTAAGAAACACAATGCCTTGCCCCTACTCAGTTCTAATAGGATTGCCTGCCTAGATTATAAAATGAAGCAGATCATGTCTGAAGGAAACAAGTGCAAGCCACACTCTTAGAGATTATGTTCAAGGTCATTTCAGGTGAGCAATTAGAATAGGTGATTTTTTTTTTTTTAAGTTGTACGGTAATAGTGGTGACAATTTCTCATCTTCAGTAACTGTTGGGATTTCTATGCATGTGACCACATGTGCTTGCTCTTGCCATCTAGCACTTTGGAAATCAGTATCTAAATGCCAAATAATCTTCCAGGTAGTGCTGCTTCTAGAATGATCTCTTAATCCTCTGAAGTGATTTGGTGTCTGTCCAGAAAAAATAGATTTATGTGTATTAATTGGCCACCATCATATTATCATATCTTACCTTCTTTTATGGTATGATTTATTCTATCTTTTGTATTTCAGAAGGAATATAATTAAATCTATTTAATAAATAAAAAATACAACTTTTCTTAAATTTGTCATGTTTTGGGCTGAGAATTATCACTGCTAAAACCAAGACACTTGTAGGGACACTTTATTTCCTCTAAATTGTCTTAGTCTGGGATGACTGTGCATTCAGCTTTATTGCATGATAAAATTTTAAGTTTTGTGCTGCTTAGGCCATATATACCTTTAAAATCCTATCTACCCTTGCTCTGTTTTCCTGGTCTTCTGGACGTATTAATTTAAGATGCTACCTAAAACTTCACCTTCTTTATCAGGCACCTAACACTCCACATCAATGACATGATGGCCGACAGATTCTTGAATCCATCAGCGGCAAGGGTAGAATTTTGCGAAATGGTCACTGAAGGCGACCGCAGTCACTTTCCAAGTGCTTGCTTTGCCCGAGACTGCTCAGGGTCCTCTCTTACCTTCCCTCATTCAAGGTGAGACGCACCATCTCCCAAGGCAGCGTTTCCGGTTTCTAATCTAACGTTCGTTCATACTCGATTTTCTTTCTTTGCTGAAAGAAACCACATTAAATGCCCCCCCTCCCTTGGGTCTGTTTTAGGAAGCAAGGTGATTTGGAAGGCCTGTGTGGTGGTGGTGTTTTCCACTTATGGAGCATTTCCTTTTCCTGAGGGAAACCCATGAATTTTCTGGGAAAAACTCACGGGGATATGGAGGAAGCACCCTCAAGAGTAGTGATTAACTATGGAGTCTTTTCTGATTTAAAACTGCTCACCTGAAATTGATGCTTTCAGACTTTCTGATATGGAAATCATTCAGAGTTCACTAACATACTGAGTATTGAAGCATCACTGCAGAAATGGAGTTACAATGGTCACATTTTGGCCACCTGTGCTCATGATGCTTGTCCCTTGATCTTATTGTGTTACAGATTCATATCTTGTGTTTCACTGTTGCAGAAGCTATCGACTGGGTTAACATTCTATAGAATGTGTTCTGAAGAGGAACTTTGATAAGAAAGTCTATCATAAATATTACCTAAAATATACAATTCTGTCTGTACCAGTTGCATATCTTATTGGTTGGTCTTATCACTGGAAACTGGAACCCTTGATGAAAAAAAATCATACTGAAGTAAGAAATAGTTTTATATTGTGAGGTTTAGACACATTCAAGTACAAGATGGAAATACTAACTTAGACTGAAGCAGAAACACCTATTAGATGGCTTAGGGTGGTTCTGGTTTCGGAGGTCTGATGGTATAGTGAAGAAAGTTATCATCATACACATACAAACATTTACAACAGCCTTCTCACTAATATGCATTCTTCAAAAAGACTTTACTAAATCTATCTTTAAAAAGAAAAGCAAAGAAAGAGGAGAATCTTTCAAATGCTTTATCTGCCCTAGGCTTACGTGAACCCAGCACGGGGATGCCGTGGGCACATTCAGCTACTCGCTGGGCGCCATTTGTAAGCGGAGCTGGGTGCCCCCGCAGACTGGCTTCCTGCTTACTCATTCCTCCGTGCGTTCATGGGGGGAGCCTGTATTGGTGCAGATGGGTTTCCTGCCGAGCCCACCTTCTACCAGGTAGCAGCGAGGGCACCGAGGACAGGCCACAGGGCTGCAGACAGCAGAGCTCCGCAGAAATACCTCACCCCACTTCAGGGTCCTCCCTCCTGAGCCGAGATGCACCAGGGTCCTGGTGCAATGCAGATGGTTTCAAACCGCTCTCTGTGGGTGAATGCTGACGTTAGATAAAGAACTAAAACGTGCTCAACTTTTTCATCTTTTCTATTTTATTTTTGTAATTTATATTGTACACAACCCTGGAAGTAACTATTTTGGACACATATTTTTATAAACCAGGTAATTTATTATTAGCCTGGAATTTGGACTAGGTTTATTTTATTTGTTGGCTTATTTTTTGGTCAAAAAGGAAATGACTGCCTCCCCCTACGTTGGGTCTTGACCTCAAGAGCAGGTAGAGTCTATCAGAGTAGGAGAACATTGTGGAAACACAGACTGCTCAATATTGATCAGTTGTGGTCGTGGAAACGGAAGTGGGGCTCTATTTTTCTCTTCGGGACACAGAACTCAGAGCCTCAGTGCTGAAAGGAAAAAACTCTTAGCGGGGCCCCTTGCTGACATCCCTGGATGGGATCCCGGTTTAATCCAGATTTGATACCGTGTGAGTCATGGTAATGATGTACGAGTTTGTCTGGTTGATTTCTAATGTACTCCACTCGTGTTTCATACTGGTAGTAAATACAGGTGTGACCTTTCAGACTGCATATCTCAAAAGTAACATTGCCTAATGTTTTATAATAAAATATATTCTGTGTGTTTTGATTGGTGAAAATAATATAGATACATTTTAAAAGACAAGTGTATAGCATGTCCAATTTTTGTGTGTTTTTAAGTGACAATTGACTATATTTCTACGTCACCATCTCCGATTACAGATTTAACGTGAACACGGTCAATGTCGGAGTGTCATCATTTCCAGCAATATTAACAGATTTTTTTTTTTAATTTTTTTTTTCAACGTTTATTTTATTTTTGGGACAGAGAGAGACAGAGCATGAACGGGGGAGGGGCAGAGAGAGAGGGAGACACAGAATCGGAAACAGGCTCCAGGCTCTGAGCCATCAGCCCAGAGCCCGATGCGGGGCTCGAACTCACGGACCGCGAGATGATGACCTGGCTGAAGTCGGACGCTTAACCGACTGCGCCACCCAGGCGCCCCCAGATATTTTTCATTGAAAGTCAAAACATGTCTTGGACTTCTCACCCTGAAAATATTTTGCAAATTTCTGAATCTCGGTTTCCAAAACTAGGCAAGTACAAAATCGAGTATTCCCAGTATTGGCATAATTGTTCAGTCTTTCCTCATATTACTTAAAATCCTAAATCATTAATGGTGCCTGTGTGCTTGTGGGTTTGTGCACGGGATGAGCCACCTTGACTTTGCTTCTGTTTCGGAGACACTTTAAGATGTTCAGGACTTAAAAACCACAGGACTTAGGGGCGCCTGGGTGGCTCAGTCGGTTAAGCGTCTGACTTCGGCTCAGGTCATGATCCCGCGGTCCGTGAGTTCGAGCACCGCGTCGGGCTCTGTGCTGACAGCTCAGAGCCTGGAGCCTGTTTCAGATTCTGTGTCTCCCTCTCTCTCTGACCGTCCCCTGTTCATGCTCTGTTTCAAAAAAAAATAACTAAATGTTAAAAAAAAAAAAAACCACAGGACTAGAAGTGTCCTTCACAGCTCACTTCCTTTTCTCTGCTTTGTAAGAGGGCTAGCTAGGATCAGGGGTGCCTGGGTGGCTCCATCAGTTAAGCATCGAACTCTTGGTTTCTGCTCAGGTCATGATCTCAGTATTTGTAAATTCAAGCCCCACATCTGGCTCTGCACAGACAGCTAGGAGCCTGGTTGGGATTCTTTCTGTCTCTCTGTCTGTCCCTCCCCTGCTTGCTCTCTCTTTCTCTCTTTCTCTCAAAAAAATAAACAGAAAAAGATTTTTAAAATAAAAAATAATACAGATAATAAAAGGGCTAGAATCATTCCAGATAGATGAGTTCATCAGTCTTATTTTTAAAGTTCTGTAAAGAAGGAACACATGTCCCTCATATAGGTCTGGGTTCCATTTCTGTAGCATACCCCCTTCAGTACAGATGGTACTAAAATACTTTTCAGTTATTGAATGGAATGGTGACTGTATTGGGGTGGGGCTTTTTGGTAGGGGGGAGGGTAATCGTTCAAAACAACCTAACGTCCTAAAGATGCTATGGTGCCTTATATGAATTTAAGCATAAGGTTACCTTTGGCAATAAGGCAATTACTCAATATTTTGTTTTTAATCAGGAGAACTGGTAACAAACAGAGTGGCCAGTCATGTATTGCTGAGACCATGTGACCAGGATTTAGAAGGGACGTGCCCATCATGGCCATTGGGAACTATTCATTAACCGAGTTCTCAAGGCCTTTGGCCACACGCTCCTTCACAGTTGGAAAGACCAAGGTTTTGGGGGCCTAGGGTTCTTGTGAGCAAGAGTGTTTGCCACTACCCTTTCTCTGCTGGCGCTTTTTTTTTTAAGTTTATTTATTTATTTTGAGAGAAAGAGACAAAAAAAAAGAGAGAGTACATGAGCAGGGGAGGGGCAGAAAGAGAGAGAGAGAGAGAGAGAGAATCCCAAGCAGGCTCGGTACTGTCAGTGCAGAGCCTGATGTGGGGCTTCAGCCCACAAATCATCAGATCATGACCTGAGCCGAAATCAAGAGTCAGACGCTTAACCAGCTGAGCCACTCAGGCGCCCCCTCTGCTGGCACTTTAAAGTGGGAAGGGAAGTTCTCTAACACAACCCCAGCCCCGCACAACCCCGAGGCTGCAGCCCTGGCGGAGTCAAGAGAGCGTGCAGAGCCTCTACACGCTGCCTTATGTTCCCGCAGGTGCAGAGCTCAGGCTTCTTTTATTCATAAGCCCCTTTGGTGGTCTGAAGCAGACAGGGCCCCTCTCCCAAGAAAAATGCCATGAGCACAAAATTCTGCCACACTTTCCAAGGGGTACTGCCCCTGGTAGGTAACCGTGTTAACAGCTCCCATCCCCGGAGCAGCTTCTAGATGCTTTGTGTCCATCGAGGGAAGCAGAGACTGTAGAAGCCTGTTTTGCTCTTACTGGCCCTGACACTTGCACGTGGGGTGACGTGGGACATAACCAGGGACATCTTCACTCTGAGCCCCAGCACTACTCAGTAGGGCTTATCTGATGTCAAAAAGAGAATATAAGGGTCCAGGTCCAGTGAAATGGGTCATTTCAATTCCTTCCATGTGGAATTTAGGTGCAAGATTGAAAGGAGCTCAAGCTTATACAGACTTTGTGGAGATGCGGATAAAATGAAATCCAACTCTTCATTTTAAAGAAGTTCGTGCTGAGCTTTGAGATAAACTGAACTCGCACTTCAACCCCTACTTTATTTTTTTAATGTTTATTTTTGAGAGACAGTGTGTGAGCGGGGGAGGGGCAGAGAGAGAGGGAGACAGAGAATCCAAAGCAGGCTTCTTGCTGACAGCAGCGAGCCCGATGCAGGACTCAAACTCACAAACCGTGAGATCCTGACCTGAGCTAAAGTCAGACACTCAACCGACTGAGCCACCCAGACGCCCCTGAAATCCCTACTTTAAATTGTTGATTCTCCAGTAATATATTCTCCCGTTCTTCTAAAGCATCCCTGTGACCTTCTTACAATCTTTATAAGCATGCTTTAAACTTCATTTCATTCATTTACTTGGCTTTCATAAAACATGATGATGGATGGAGAGGCCCTCCAGTCAACACCTCGTTCACGGCCGGAATCCACCAGAGATGGCCGCCAAGCCTGTGCTCACATGGCTTTAGTGAAGGGAAGGGCCCCCTTCCCATGGAGTTTTTTGTAGTTTTGACCATTAGAAAGTTCTTCTTTAATCAGAACCGCACCCTGACTCCCAAGCTTCCACTGCTGGACCCCAGGCCTTCCCCTTGGGTGAAACAGAGGGAGTGTGATCCATCCCATGAGACAGGATTGACTACGTTAGTCGAAAGAGTAAGCTCCACGTCTTCCTTTCTCCAGCTTGAACCCAAAGGTCATCCACGTCTCTCTCACATGAAAAAGCCCCCAGAGCCTCACCACCTTGGCTCACCCTGCAAATATGGGCCCCGAGGGAAACGTGTAATATTCCAGATGCAGCCCGAGGGGCGTGCTCTGCATCCAGGGCCTCCCCAGCTAATTAGCACATCAACTGGCCTTAGCTTTAACAGCCAGTCACACCCAACACCTGTAGTCCATCAGAACCGCCGGGTTTTGTGACATTGCACTGAATCCAGGGTCTGTCATTCTTCATAAGGGTTCTCTCTGCTAGCTTGTGACCTCTGTCAGTTTTATGAGCACGAGCGGGTCTTCTGAAAATTCATCCAAGTGGTGATTAACAGCCTTGAGCAGCAGGACAGAGCCCAAGGGCAGACCCCAGCAGTCACAGAGAGGGACCCACATGGCCAGTGTTTTGTCACCTTCTGGGGGAGGAGGGCCTCAACAGCAACGTCGTGCAGCCCATGTGGAAGTGTTATCTTGCCACGAGGTCAGGAAGAAGGGTCTTGGACCCACACCAAAATCACGAAGGCACTTAGGCAGCACACTCTGATCTACTTTCTAGTCACGTTTCAAGAAGAGAAATCAGTTTGTCACCACGTGCTGGTGCTCCGAATTCATTCTTTTGTTTTCTCTTGGGCGGTGAGTGCCAGCTTCCCCTTCTATATCTACATTCTTGATGTCCTGTGGCCACTTAGAAAACACAGCCAGTTGTCCCCATGTCCCCAGTTAAGTGAATTGGGGAGGGGAGCAGGGTGGTAGCACGTGGTGGCCTTATTTTGTTTCCGGGTGAATGAAGGCAGGATGTGTTCGGAAGTCTGTAACCGTGATTCCGCAGGGGCCTGCTGATGACAGCATTCTCGTGGGGCAGAGCCAGGCTCAAGCCGTGTGTGTGACCGCAGAGGTTTAGCGCCTTGAGTAACCTCTTCTGAGGCTTCGCCTGTTTGCTTTCCTTTTCAACTAAAAATATTCATGCTACCTCGTTTTCATCTGATTTTAATCCAGCCTAGAGCTCCATACAGACCCTCAGAGGTACATTTGGACAGCTCTCTGTTTCAAAGTAGATCTCTTCAGTACTTTCAAGCAGTCAGTAGACAGACCAAAGAAGCTATAATATGGGGTGCCTGGAAGTGTCTGACTTCTGCTCAGGTCATGATCTCACGGATCGTGGGTTCAAGCCCCGCATCAGTCTCTCTGCCGTCCACATAGAGCCCGCTTCATTCAGATCCTCTGTCTTGATCGTCTGCCTCCTTCCCTCTCTGCCTCTCCCCTGTTCATGCTCTCTCTCTCTCAAAAATACATAAACATAAATTTTAAAAAAAGAAGCTATAAGAAATAAATATTTGAGCAGCAACACTCACCTGTACGTGTTTATTCTCACATCTTCTCAGTCGTGGTGGCTAGGGGAAGTGCTAGGGACCAGCACGGCCTGCCCCCCTGCCCTCACCTGCTCCTGCACCCAGCCCTCTGCAGAACCCTCACTCCTACCGGAGTCTCTGTGCTGTGTGGTATCTCTCTGTCCTTCTCCTCCGTATCCCACCTTCAGTTCAGCCAAGTTAGAGTGAGCTCAGCACCTAATATCACCCTTGATTGCTCCTCTTTGCACTAGAAGTCTATATTCCCTTTCTTCACCTCCTCTCCTCCCATCTGCTCCCTATTTCAAAAAATGCAAAGGGGCTCCTGGGTGGCTCAGTCAGTTAAGCATCCGACTTCGGCTCAGGTCACGATCTCGTGGTTCATGAGTTTGAGCCCCGCATCGGGCTCTGTGCTGACAGCTCAAAGCCTGGAGCCTGCTTCTGATTCTGTGTTTCCCCCCTCTCTGCCCCTCCCCCGTTCATGCTCTGCTTCTCTCTGTCTCAAAAATAAATAAACATTAAAAAAAATTTTTAATTCAAAATATGTATATTCCATGTATACATATGTTAGAAAATACAATCAAGAATGAGAAACTTAGGGGCACCTGTGTGGCTCAGTCAGTTAAGTGTCCGCCTCTTGGTTTTGGCTCAAGTCATGATATCACGATTCATGCGTTTGAGCCCTGAGTCAGGCTCTGCACTGACAGCGCGGAGCCTACTTGGGATCCTCTCTCTCTGCCCCTCCCCCAAGCATGTACTTTCTCTCTCTCTCTCAAAATAAATAAATAAAATTAACAAGAAAAAAGAATGAGAAACTACCGTATTCCCCCCTTCAGAGATGACCACTGTTAATAACCTTATTTGTGTATTTTTCACATGGTTTTCTATGGACATGTGAACATCTAGATGGTTTTCTTTTTTGTTTGGGGGACTTTTTTTTTTTTTGGTTTTGGTTTTTTTGCCCAAATGAAGTCATGCCATATGTGCTTTTTATAACCTGCATTCCTCATTTACCGATCTCCAACCATCCACATCCATAAGTTCTCATCTGGCCTAATACCTAGGCCTTGGGGTTTCCCCAGTATCCCCAAAGTCTTTTCCTGGTATATCCAGCCAGGATCCAGTAGAAGTAATATTTACAACGTTCTAATGCATGTGGTGAAGAGAAGCAGACCATTTTCCATAGAAATAGAAGGGATTGAAATGGTCTCAAGAATGATAGACACCTGGGTGGCTCAGTCGGTTAAGCGTCTGACTTTGGCTCAGGTCATGATCTCTCAGTTCATGAGTTAGAGCCCACGTCGGACTCTGTACTGACAGCTCAGAACCTGGATTCTGTGTCTCCCTCTCTCTCTGCCCCTCCCCCACTTGCTCTCTCTCTCTCTCTCTCTCTCTCTCTCTCTCTCTCTCTTTCTCAATAGTAAAAATTAAAAAAAAATTTTAAGAGAGAAAAAAACAATGATAACACTAAGTACATCATACACATGAATTTATTTAATCTCAACAGTTCCTGTGAGGTCAATATTATTTTCTCCATTGTAAAGTTGGGGAAACATAGGCAGGAAGATTGCATGAGTTCCCACAGCCAGTGTGTGCCCAGACAGGGTCTGAGGCTGGACAAGTATGCTCTGGATGGCCTCCAGAAAACTCCAATGGACCAGTGATCATCAGAGAAAGGGAAATGGCAACCAAAGCCCACCCCTACACCCCTAAATCCCTCCAGGACCAATCAGTCTTACAGGTCGATTTTTATTAAACTTCCACAAAAACAGAAAAACCCTATCTTATCCAAAATTTTCAAACCACCCAACTCAGTTTAGGAGGTTGGTATAATCTTGATTCGAAAACTGGAAAAAGATCAAGATTATGTGCCCTTTTCAGAGATGCTAACTGAATCCAACATTGTACGGTTTATTCCAGAATTCAAGGGTGACTCAACACAACTGTGGCAATAAATAACCTATTTTTGGTTTTTTTTGTTTTGTTTTTTTGTAAATTGCCCACAAAACTCTGAATAGAAA
Source organism: Leopardus geoffroyi (assembly GCF_018350155.1). Taxonomy (NCBI): domain Eukaryota; kingdom Metazoa; phylum Chordata; class Mammalia; order Carnivora; family Felidae; genus Leopardus; species Leopardus geoffroyi. Next base: position 89,926,957 of record NC_059326.1, read on the forward strand.
AGAGCTTCCTTTGGGGAGTGTCCAGGCTTATTCAGGGAAGAGCAGGAGGAAACAGAAAATGTCAAACATCCCGAAGCCACAGCCTGAAAACACATCCTGATGGAGACTGGAGTGAATGTGTGTGTGTGTGTGTGTGTGTGTGTGTGTGTGTGTGTGTGTGCATGTACACGCATGCAAACTCGCCACCAGAAATGCACACACACCACCAGTATGGGACCACCTGGCACCACTGACCAGGACAAATAGGCCATGGCTGTGCCCAGCAAGAGGACATAGACCAGGCCTAGCCTTGCTGAGCTCAGATCAGCGACCCTGCTGAAGCTCGGTACGGGCGTCCCTTTAGCCTGCCAACCCCCACCCCTGCCCCTGTCTAGAAACAGCCAGCAGCCCAGCTGGAGGCAGAGAGCACTGATGCCCAGGGAAATCCTGCCACCTCTGTGCAAATCTAAATGCATCCTTCCCCCAGGACCATGTTCAGACTCCTCAGCTGGGCTGTAGTGCTCTTCAGGCTCCCCTTCCAGGACCCCTCCTGTCCCCTCTTCATCTCACCTCACCACAGGCCATTCCTTCATTCATTTAGACAAATGCTTGCCAGGCAGCTCATAAATAAGTGGGCCATAAATCTGACACTCTGCCCCTGCCTCTGGAGACCTCACTCTGTGGCCGCCATCAAATACTTAATGCAAGTCAGTTGACAGCTAAAGAGAAAGAGAAGTTGCCTGGGTGAAGGAAGATCTAACCCCCAACTTCATCACCCATCTCCACCACCACCCGGACTGTAAACCAGCCCTTGAGCATGGGGACATGGCTGTAGTGGCCAAAGGGTCTCCTGGCTGCCACTCTTGCCCAGCTACTGTCTGTCCTTCACCCGACCCTGGAATGAGCCTCCTAGGATGCGGCTGTGACCACCGTGTCCCTGTCTCCGTGGGCCCCCAGTTGCCTCCCCAGGTGTTTTTCAAACTTGAGCTCCCACTGCCATCCTGCTCATTGCCAGCATCACATTTAGGACAGATGGATGTCCTCAAACCACCTTCTGTGATTTCCTGTTGGTCAGTTCTATTTTTTTTTTTTTAAGTTTATTTTTGAGAGAGAAAGAGAGAGAGAGAGAGTGAGAGAGGGGCAGAGAGAGAGGGAGATAGAGGATCCGAAGTGGACTCTGCACTGACAGCAGTGAGCCGGATACAGGGCTTAAACCCACATAGGGCAGCCAGAGGAAAGCATGGAGGGCTTGGGCCCTGGCTCTGCTGTGCCACCCGCACAAGCCACCTGCCCTCTCTGAGCCTCTTTTGTGGAATGGGGTCTTAGTTTCCTATTGTTGCTGTCTCCAATTACCACAGACTTAATGGCTCAAAACAACACGAGTGCATTAGCTTACACTCTGTAGGTCAGAAGTCCCATGTGGGTTTCTGTGGACTTAAAGCAAGGTGTTCGCAGGGTGAGTTCCACCTGGAGGCTCTAGGAGGAAGATCTGCTCCTTGCCTTTTCCCGCTTCCAGAGGCTGGCCACAGTCCTTGGCTCATGGCCCCTTTCCTCCATTTTCAAGCCAGCAGCCTGGCATCTCTCTGACTCTGCTTCCGTCTACACATCTCTTTCTCTGAGTCTTCTGCCTATCTTCTGCTTTCAAGCACCCATGCGAATCCATGGGCTCCCCCAGATAATCCAGGATAAGGTCCCCGTCTCAGAGTCCTAACTGAATCACACCTGCCACATCCCCTTTGCTGTATAAGATCAAATATTTGTAGATTCCAAGGATTAGGATGTGGACATCTCTGGGTGGCTTCTCCTCTCCCCACCACAAATGGGGTGATCACTCTATACCCCTGGCCATCAGCACTTCTCAGAGTGTGCCCCATCTTCTGCCTGTATCTGTGTCACCTGGGGCTCTTGTAACACATACAGACTGGGGGACATCTCAACCCCCCAAACCTGAGTCTCAATGGGGGTCTTGGGGTACCGCCTCTCCTCAAGTTCCAGGTGATGCCTCTGCACAGGGACATTTGACAGCCTGGACAAGTGAGGTCTCCGGTGTGGCAAGTGCCAGGAGCACTTGGAGGAGACAGAACGTTTATGCCATTAGTCCCCCCAAGAACCCTGCGGGCCCGTTACATTGCAACTGTGCCCCGAGCTTGGAGGTTGAAGACCCTCAGGAGGTGTTTCACAGGCCTGCAGATTTAGGGTGCCTCCGGGACCCTGTAAGAGCTCCTCTGAACCACAGTGCATGCCTGTGGGACACTGGGTGCCCCTAGTGGCCACCCAGGCTGGCGGAAGTGCTTTCTGCAGGCGACTCTGGCAGAAGAGGAGGAGCGAGCATGTGACCCTTACGTGGCACCTGAGGCAACCTGAGGGTTCCCAGACAGCGGACGTGTTGCAGGCAAGCGTTGCACCCTGCGCTGAGTCTCGCCTACCTCCAAGCTGGGTGGACAGCTCTGTGCATGTGCCAGGAGGGGCCCACCTCACGCTCTGCTTTTCAGCCTCAGAAATTTTGCTTCAGATGCGAAGTCTGCTCAGCCTTCATGCAAGAGCCACCAGGAAGTCAGGAGACACAGATAAGCCTCTGCCCAGCGGGAGAAGTGAAGACGTTTCCTACCCAGCTCCCTGAAGCTTGGGCCTGTGACACCCATGATGGGAACCATCCTAATAATGCACCCTGTGTGGGCTGTCCCTCCTTCCCCTTTAGCCCTCTCTGTCCTCCTTGGCTCCCCACCCACATAAACCACCTGCACTAACGTCTCAGGCTCTGCTTCCCGGGGGACCCCACCTGTAATGCCTGCCCTTGTCCACAGACCAGCCCTGTTTGGAGCCTTGTGCTGGAGGACCCAGCAGGGGATCAAACCCACACGTGTCCCCCCAACACGTGCATGCCAGACACGAGCCACACACACACACCACACACATGCACCATGTACATACATGGAACACACAGCACAAGTGTACACACATATGTGCACACTCACTCTCTCTCTCGGGTCCCCACCCAGTGGGAATCGGTGGGTAGTCAGGGCCCTGGTCTATAAACAATAATCGAATGTGACTGTTTCAGTTCAGTCAGGCCTCTGTGGCAAAGTACCACGGGCTGGGCGGCTTATAAACAACAGAAACTTCTCTTTCACAGTCCTGGAGGCTGGAGGTCCAAGATCAGGGTGTGGGTATCACTGAGTTCTGGTGGGAGCCCGCTTCTTGGTTCATAGATGGTCATCTTTTTCCTGTGCCCTCACAAGGCAGAGGGGCAAGGGAAATCTTTGGGGTCTTTCTCTCTCTTTTTTTTTTTAATATTTATTTATTTATTTATTTTTGAGAGAGCACAAGCCTCTGGGAGGGGCAGAGAGAGGGGGACAGAGGATCTGAAGCAGGCTCCGTGCTGATAGCAGTGAGCCCGATGTGGGGCTTGAACTCAAAACTGTGAGATCATGACCTGAGCTGAAGTCATGACCTGAGTCAAAGTTGGATGCTCAACCGACTGAACCACCCAGGTGCCCCAGGGTCTCTTTTATTAAAGGCATGAATCCCATTCATGAGGGTTCACCTTCTTTTTTTTTTTTTTTTAATGTGTATTTGTTTTTTAGAGCTACAGAGACAGAGTATGAGCAAAGGAGGGAGACGGGTAGAGAGAGAGGGAGACACAGAATCTGAAGCAGGCTCCAGGCTCTGAGCTGTTAGCACAGATCCCGACATGGGGCTTGAACTCACAAACTATGAGATCATGACCTGAGCTAAAGTTAGACGCTTAACCAACTGAGCCACTCAAGCACCCCATGAGGGTTCATCTTCTTGACTTAGTAAGTTCCCTAAGGCCCACCTCTTTGTAACACCATGACTTTGGTGTTTAGGATTTCAACATGTAAATTTGCAGGGGGTGGGAGGACACATTCAATCCCTAACAGTGCCCCCCACTAGTGGCTGCCAATATGATGACTTTTTCCTGGAGCTTTGCTCTTATAGTAAATTTGAAGAATTTTTCCCAGACCCAAGAACAGATGAGTTACGAGTTAGTTACACTAATAAACACACGGGCCAGGGCCCAGAGTTCTGTCCTCACCATTCTCTGAGGTTATTGGTGACACTGCTCAGCAGTCCCTCTTGGTGTCAGGCTCCTCCCTGAGTCACCTGCTCTGGCTGAGCCAAGAGTTGGGTCAGACAGGTCTCCCAGGGTCCAGGGGCTGAGTGTCTGCAGCGACTGGAACCCTGGTGTCTCCTTCTGTCACCCATGACGGCCACACTAGGCCCTGCAACCCTAAATCTGGCCTCCAAATGCCGCCCTGGCCCCACAGTCTCAGAAGGCCCCCTGTCCACTCTATCCAGGCTCCAGGCGCCTCTGTCACCCCTCACACATCCTTGTCATCTTTCCATCACCCAGTGGCTTCTCCCCCAGCAATAACTCTCAGGACTCCCCCAGCCTCCTTCCCCTGCCCACCACCCCCTCCCTTTCACCCACCCTCAGTACAGCAGCTCCAGGGGCAGCCTCCTCAGGGGACAAGGGCCCCAGCCCTGCCATCCCAGTGCTGGGCTAGTGGAGCAAACTCAGGTGGCTTCAGAGTCGCTTGTGTGTGACAGGTACCATCTGGGCCACGGGGTGCCAGAAAGGGCTCATGGGTGCCAGGACCAGTATACCTGGGGACAGCACATCGCCTCCCCTGGGCCAGAATCCCAGCTTCTCATGCCCCAGAAGGCCCCGACCTGCCTTGCCTCCTTCCACCTGGGCTCCTGCTCTGTCCACCACCCTCTTCTCCCATCCAGGCACCCGGCCTCTTTCCTTCCTCACAAAGGTGAGAAGCATGTACTGTCCACAGAGCCTTTGCTTCTGCTATCCCCTCTACCCGGGATGCTCCTCCCACAGACTTTGTGGGGCTGGCTCCTTATTCAGGTCTTAACCCAAACGCTACATGCCCTGGGCAGAGGGGTCCTTCCCTGAGCCTCCCCTCCAAAATAGTCCCAGCCCCGCTCCACCACCTGACCCTGTACTGATTAATGTATGGCACTTAAGCGCTCTCTGAAAAGATTGCTTTTGTTATTCTTTTGTTTGTATAGTTATTCTTTTGTTTAGTTTTCAGTGTCTCCTCTCTAAACTGTGGGCTCTGAGGGGGCAGGGCTCTCTGTGGCACACACAGGGCTTCAGGTAGTATTCACTGGATATCTCAGGGGGGGGTGGGGGGCAGGTTAGCTGAGCTGACAGCTCACAGGAGGCTACCCCTGCATCCCGGGCCCCACACTCTGGGGAGCAGGAAGGTAGGTGGGGCGGGGCAGGGTAAGGGGCCTTGCTGGACAGTGTGTTCTCAGAGGAGTTAGGAGGGGGCTGGGGAAACCTGGTACCAACACTGGGCCAGACCTCTCCCGGGGCCCGGATACACACCAGCAGCCAGTACTACCCTGGGCCAGAACTCCATGCTGGCCTCAAGACTCGGCCCAAGGGACTGCTGGGCACCGCCGACCTGACCTCTTGTGCAGTGGGAGGGGACACAGCCACCTCCTCTCATCACAGGGCAGAGCCCCGCCCACTCACCCACTTGGGACATGAACTGCGGCCACAAAAAAGTTTGCTTTCGGGTTTTAGCTGCTCTCCCAGGCCCTGTCCCCTGACTCCCAGCACCCCACCCCTCACTCAGTGGGACAACCATGCATCAGTGACCCCCAGGCTTTTGCTCAAAGAGACGAGACAGGGTAGGGAGAGACTGCCCTGCTTCTCTGCAACTACAGTCAGTTAGAGGGTCCCTCATGGCTGCTCTGGCCCCTGCATGTCACAGGTGAGTGGGCCAGCTCTTACAAGTTCCCTCCTGCAACCTTCTCTTCCTAGACCCCCAGCATGCCTCTGGGTAACACACCTGAGGGCCAGGGGTGTGGGGTGGGAATTGGAGCAAACACACCAGCCTAAGGATTGGCCCCAGCACCTGCTGTCGTCCCCAGCCTGCCTCTGTCTCCCCTTGCCTCTTCACCCCAGCCTGACCCTTGACATTGGTCTTGGGCATCAGCCTCACTGGGGTCAGCCTCTGGCCTGGTCCTGCCCCAAGGCCCTGTTGCCTCCCTGCCAGTCCAACCAAGCCACAACCCTAATACATGTGTGCACCCCAGGCAGACACCTGCTCACTCACTCCAGGCCTCAGTTTCCCCAACTACTCAAGCCACAGGCTGGACTCTGTTGTTTTCACTTGTCCAGCATTCTGGAAACAGCCCTCAAGACATGCTTGGAGCAGACAGAGCCCTACTCCATCCATTCTCAGACCTAACTTCACCCCAGCTCCAGGGAGGCAACACCCAGGCCTGTGATCCTCACTGTCCAGGTCTCTGGAAATGGCCTGAGCCAGGCTCCTCTGAGCCTGTGTGTGGCAGCCCGGGCTCTCACCAGAACTATCAGGCAGGTATGCTCTTTCTGAGGGTGTCAACCCAAGGCTGCTGGGGGCCATTCTGCTACAGCGGGTCTAGGAGATGGGAGAGGTAGATTCCTATTCATATTGTTTCAGCACCTGGATCTAGCTATTCCTGAAAGCAGCATGCCCTGGCTTAAAAAAAAAAAAAAATGCTTCATGAGCCAATAAATTATTTTTGCTTGAGCTGTTTGGGTTGGGTTTGCTGCCACATCTCATTGGTCAGGTTACAACTGATACAGAGGACTGCTGTCCTGACGTCTATGTTGGAATAAACCAGGAAGCTTTCAATGTCCAGGTGGAGCCAGTTGAGGAAGTTCACCAGATCCTCTTCAGGTTCTCTCCACCATTCTAAAAGTGAAATAGCACACCATTTTCTTTCTAGCACCCAGCGTCCTCAGAGTGGTGACCTACCCTCCCTGTCGGCCAGTTCTTGGGCCTGCCGTCCCTCTCCCACGGAGGGCAGTCGGGGGATTACATGCAGTCTTCCCCACCCCCTTGATGCCCACTCTGTGCCCACATGACTCAGGGACACAAACCACAGTTGAGTGGCCATGGAAGAAGGAAGAGAGGCCAGAGGAGTGGCCAGAGCCCAACAATGAGGAAAGGGGGTAAACCAAGGTCTTAGGGTACCAGAGCTTTGCCAGGTGAGGAAGTCAGTGAGGGGCAGTTCGGGTGCAGAGTCCAGCAGGAGCCACGCTCGGGGGAGCAGCGAATGATGCTCATAGTGGGTCTTGGCCACAGGGGTGGGAGGTGAGCAGCAAAGGAGGGCCCTGAACGCAGGGCTAGACGCTCGGCCTTGACCCTGAGGCTTGGAGCAGAGGCGAGGCGCGTGGGCTGGGCGGCCCGCGGAACCGGAGGCCCCAGGAGAGGAGCTGCAAGGGCGCTGCTTGGCCAGGGCTCCCGCAGCCCCACCCCGCGGCCCGCGCGGCCCGCACTTCCCCGTGTGGCCGCGAGGGGGCGCCGCGCCGCGCTGCTCCGGGGCCGGCCGTGAGCGCACGGCGGGCTGCGCTTGGGAGCCGCGCTGACAGCGGGCGACGGGCAGCGCCCCGGGTCCGAGGCGCCGCGGCTCGCAGCGAGAGAGACGGGCGCTGCCCATGGGCCGGGCCCGGGGTCCTAGCGCGCCGGGAGCCGGTGAGTGGGGGCGCGGCCGGGCGGAACACGAGCGCTGCGGGCAAGGGCGCGGGGCTGCGGGCGCTGGGGAGGGGCTGCGGGCGGCGGCGGGGCGCGGGTGCCGAGGCGGGAGGTGCGGGGCGGCGAACGGGCGGGGACCGCGGGCGTCCGGGCCGCGGCGCGGGGACGCGCGGGCCTGACCCGGAGCACAGGTGCGCGCGCGGATGACAGTGCGCGTGGCCGGCCGGTTGGCGGGCCCCGGAGACGCGGCGCGCGGGAGTGTGCGGCCGGAGCGGCGGAGGGGGTGGACGGCGGAAGGCGGCTGCAGAGTGCGTGCGCCAGGGCGGCGGCGGGGAGGACACCGGCGGAGGGCACACCCCCCGGCCGCCCGCCGGGGCGAGAGACTGGCTCTGCTGCAAGCCCCCCGCCACTCACTCGGGGTGAGCAGCCACCTCCTGCCGCCACCGGAGTGGCAGAAAAAGCCAGCCTGGACCCAAGGCCTCCACCCCGCGCCGGACCTCAGTTTCCCGGTCTATGAAATGGGAACAGCTGACCTGCCGGTTGCTTGTGAATGAAAGAAAGAGGGTGTTGTCTCTGAAGCTGGGATCGGATTGAGGAAAGGATCAATGCTACGATCAGAGAGCCTGCAGGGACAGTGCCTCACACGGTGGCAGTGGACAGGGTCAGGGGACCCCTAGTCCACTCCTCTCTGTGTTCAGGTAGGGAAAGGCAGGCCTGGAGGGGAGGTGGTGAGGGGTGCTCCCAACCCTGTCCCATGCTCTGCTCTGTATAGGGGGCAGTGTGGAGAGAGCAGACTTGGCAGCTTGGGGTCGTGGTGGATGGGCTCACCCCAGCCTCTTCCCCCCTGCCTCCTGGGCCCCTGAGGCAAATGACCTGCTGGGCTTCAGTAGTCCAAGAAGCACCCTGGGGAGGCTTATCTGCGGGCAACAGCTATGTCCTCATCTTACCATGGAAATAACTAAGGTTTAGGGAGGTGACAGGACTTATTCAAGGTCACAGGACTAGGAATTGACAAAGCTGGCTTTCCAACCACGGAAGCCAAACTCCAGCCGTTATGCCCGGCGACCGGGGTGAGGTTGTCCACTCCCTCACCCAGGGCATTCGCTGAGCCCCTATTGTGTGCTGTCTGCTCCCAGCCCCAGTAAGTGCTTACGGAAGCTGAACAAGTAATTGAAGACTGAGGTCATGGCCGAAGATACCTGCTAGGAAGAAAACAAAACAGAGTTATTGCAGAGAGAGAGACTTGGGTGGGGGCTGAGACTTAGCCTGGTAAGGGGAGGATCAGGAAGCGTCCCTGAGCAGTGACCACTAGCTGTGATGCAGTTACAAGGTGGGATCCCACTGAAAAGTTCTGAGGGAACAGCAGATGCGAGGACCCTGAGGCAGACACAGGTGGTGGGTGGAAGGAGCTGGAACAGAGCTGTGAAGTTTGGGTTTTTCTCTGGGTGCGATGCACAGTCCCAGTGGGAGGGGGGAAGGGGAGAGGGGAGAGATTACAGTTTGTGTACTGCAAGGATGCCCCTCCACCCCAAGTGGGTAGAGAGGACTTGGGGCAGGATAGGGAGCAAGCAAGGAGGAGGCTGCTGGAGTCCACCAAGGATTTTCGAAGAGGAGCGAACCAACCCAATGTGGAGTCACCCTCACTCCAGTGGGGCTGCAGCCACGTGGAGGCTTCCTCCCTCCTCACAGGGCAAGGAGGGCATGAGTATGGAGGGGCTTTCTGCAGGTGGTGGGGTTGCCAGCGGTAGTGGCCAGAGGAGCCTGGTTTGGGCTCAAGCAACTGCCCCACTCCTGGCATGTCCCCAGAGGGCCCCCGCTGCTCTCAGACCTCCCCGTGGAAGCAGGGCACCTGCCGGCAGTTCACAAAGTTAAGACAGGGTGCTGCTGGATACTTGGGCTGGGTGTTTAGGCTGGTCTCTCTGCGTCCTTTTGACATGTCCCCAGAGGTCTTGGCGCGTTGTTCCAGCTCTCACTTGTATTTTGACCCAGACCTAGAGTGAGCCCCTTCTCCAAGAAGCCTCCATGCCTCTGAGTGGAGGGTGGGCTTCAGAAACTAGTATCTGGACTTTCAATGTGCTCAGAGTGCTTGGCATCATTGTCTCTAGGCCTTCTCAGTGCACCGAGGCAAGAAATCAGGTTTTTGTTTTTTAACTAAAAATTTGTATTTTCATCTTCCTCCCACAGTAAGAACCTGGTTCTCCCCAAACATCAACATAGGTAATCATTTGCTTAGTCTTAGAATATATCCCAAAGAGTTTTAGAGTCACTACATCCAAACCACTGCTTACCAAAACCTACCAGGTCAAGTTCAGGATGTCTTTGGGTGTGTAGTCGGCCCTATGTGAGCGTGTTATCAGTTTGTTTATACCAATAGCTTCAGCTATTTCTGTTTGCATGAGATTTGGGTTTTTTTTTTCCCTTTTTAGTGTTTATGATATAATTTTATTTTTTGAGTACGTAAAACATTTACATGGTTCAATGCCAAAATTTCAAAAAAAAAAATCTATACCAAGAAGTCTGAATCCGGTCCCTGATTCTTCCTCCTTGTTCCTACACTGGGTGTAACCACTTAAAACCATTTCTGGTTTATTCGTCCATTTATGCGTTGTCACAAAATTAACATATCCATCTCTTTTGCACCTTGCTTTTTGCAATTAAAAATGTCTCCTTACCAGTTAATAGAGACTTTCCTCTTGGTTTTGTACAAGGACCTACTCTACGGAGTGGCTGTATCATACTTACTCAGCTTGTGCCCTGCAGAGGGACATTTGGTTTGTTCCAGGCCTTTGTTTTACAATCAGTAGGTTAAGGATAGCCTCACATACATGTTGTTTCCATTTGTGAAGGTGTATCTTTAATTCCTAGGAATAAATATGTATTTGTTTTGTTAGCTACTCCCAAATTCCCCTTTCCCCAGCAGTGAATGGCTGTGTCTGTTTCCCCTGCAACCTCTCTCGGAGCCAGGAAATAGTATTTCAGTGTGTTTTAATTTACCTTTCTATTATGAATGCAACTGGACATCTTTGTATACGATTTCAAGTCACTTAACTATCTTTTTCTGTCAATTGCCTGTTATTTTGCCCTCTTCCTATTGGATTTTTGGTCCTTTTTCCCCCTTGGATTGAAGTTTGTTTAAATACATAGATTAGTGCTTTATCTATTATTATTTTTTTTTTTTGCAAGTGTTGCTCCCAGTTTTTTAAAAATTTTGTTTATGGCAGGTTTTGCCAGTAAAAGCTTTCTATTTTCACATAGTTGATTTAATTATTCTTTTATTGCATCTAGATTTTGAATCCTAGTTAGAAAGACTGTTCTTATATCTGTTTGTATGGAATCTCCCCATGTTGGGTTTTTTTTTTTTTTAAGTTTTTTTATTTTGAGAGAGAGAGAGAGAGAGTGAGCAGGGGAGGGGCAAAGAGAGAGAGGGAGAGAGAGAATCCCACGTAGGCTCTGAGCTGTCAACACAAAGCCCCATGCGGGGCTTGCACTCGTGAACCCTGAGATCATGACCTGAGCTTAAATCAAGAGTTGGATGCTTAACTGACTGAGCCATCCAGGCGCCACTACGTGTGTTTTCTAATGCATGTTTGGTTCATGGATCCAATTGAATCTTCTTCCAAATGTCTGTCTCTCTATCCCAGCACTATGTATTGAAGAGGCTGTCTTTTCCCCAGTGATCTGAAATGCACCCGTGTCATATAATAAACACCCAAATGCATTGGACCTAATTCTGGGCTTTCCAGTCTGTCTCACTAGCTCTGTCTCTTCATGTGCTGGTCCCCCATGGTGGGCATTGTAAAGGCGTCATTATGTTGCACGTGTGTGTGCAAACGGCAAGGAAGGGCTTCATCCACAATTGTTGCAATAGGAGGGAGAGATTGAACTCAACTCCCATTACTGTGTTTGAATATCTGGTAGAGTTAGACCTCCTCTGCCTGCTTCCGTGTCAGGGCATCCTAGCTATTCCTGCGTGTGGTCACTATCTTTTGTTGGGATATCACATTTACAGACAAACTTCAGGGTAATTGACACCGTTATCAAGTTGAGCCATCTTATCCAAAACCAAGGAACATCTTTCTGTGTGTTCAAGACTACTTAGTCTTGGGGCGCCTGGGTGACTCAGTCGGTTGAGCATCTGACTTAGGCTCAGGTCATGATCTCACAGTTCATGAGTTCATGCCCCACGTCAGGCTCTGTGCTGACAGCTCAGAACCTGGAGCCTGCTTCTGATTCTGTGTCTCCCTCTCTCTCTCTACCCCTCCCCAACTTGTGCTCTGTCTCTCAAAAATGAATAAACATTAAAACAAAATTTTTTTTTTAATTTTTTTTTTCAACGTTTATTCATTTTTGGGACAGAGAGAGACAGAGCATGAATGGGGGAGGGGCAGAGAGAGAGGGAGACACAGAATCGGAAACAGGCTCCAGGCTCTGAGCCATCAGCCCAGAGCCCGATGCGGGGCTCGAACTCACGGACCGCGAGATCGTGACCTGGCTGAAGTCGGACGCTTAACCGACTGCGCCACCCAGGCGCCCCAAAACAAATTTTTTTTAATAAAAAAAATACTATTTAGTCTTATTTGTTCAAGACCACTTTCAGGAGCATTTTGAAGTTTTCCTCACATGTTTTTATTAAGTTTATTCATGAGAATGTGGCTTTGTTTGTTGTTATTATAATTTTTTTCTTCCATCCTGTCTAGAATGGGTCAGTGTGTGTATGTGTGTATATGTGTGCTGTTTTGTGTGCACCTACCTCACTGAATTTATTTTGTTATTAGTTTCAGCATTAATCCTTTTAGAGAGTTTAGGGATTCTATCATCTGAAACTTGAAATAGTTTGACTTCTTCTTTACTGATTTTTATGCATCTACTTGCTTTCTCTTATCTAATTAAATTGGCTAAATACCTCCCATTCAATATTTTTTTATTTTTTTTAAGTTTTTATTTATTGGGGCACCTGGGTGGCTCAGTCGGTTAAGCCTCTGACTTCAGCTCAGGTCATGATCTCGTGGCTCATGAGTTCGACCCTGAGTCAGGCTCTGTGCTGACAGCTCTGAGCCTGGAGCCTGCTTCAGATCCCGTGTCTCCCTCTCTCTCTGCCCCTCCCCCACTCACGCTCTGTCTCTCTCTCAAAAATAAATAAACATTTAAAAACCTTTTTAAAAACATGTTAAGTTTTTATTTATTAATTGAGAGAGAGGGAGGGAGAGAGCACAAGTGGGGGAGGGGCAGAGACAGAAGGAGAGAGAAAATCCCAAGCAGGCTCCACACTGTCAGCGCAGAGCCCCATGTGGGGCTCGAGCTCCAGAACTGAGAGATCATGACCTGAGTCGAAATCAGAATTTGGACATTCAACCGACTGAGCCACCTGACACCCTTCCCATTTAATATTAAATATTAGGTATAATGAGCCTCCTTCCCTTGTTCCTGAGGTTAGTAAAAAAAGTCTCTAGTACTTCTCTTGTTACAGGAGATGCTGACTTTAGCGCCCCGCCCCCCCCCCCCCCCCCCCCGGCAAAATAAAACAAACACCAGCCAGGATGTTACATGGAAGGTGATGGATGATACACATCTATCCTTTGGCCACATGTGTTAACATGTTGTATTGTGTTGGTTGATCCCTAGCCTGTTCTAGTGTTAGTTTTCTTCATTTATTGTATAAATTGTCAAATAGTCAATTAAAAAATTTCTGTAATAGGGGCTTTCTATCTTTTAAATTATTGTTACCTAAAGTCAATTCAGATTTTGTGGTTTTTACACTGTTCAACACAAAAGTGAATAACATTCTGCCTTGCATGTCAAAAAAGAGAGAGAGAGAGAGGTACTGACTTTAGAACAGAGATAGGGAGATGTATGTATGTATACGTGGGGGTACACATTAATTCCTATTTTATTGGGTGGTTTCTTAAAATCAAGAATGAATATTGATTTTCATTGAAGACCTATATGGAGATAATTATATGATATTTCTCCTAGCACTATTAATAAGATGAATCTTTTATTTTTATTTTTTTATTTTTTTAATGTTTTATTTATTTTTGAGAGAGAAAGAGAATGCATGCAAGCAGGGGAGGGGCAGAGAGAGAGGGAGACACAGAATCTGAAGCTGGCTCCAGACTCTGAGCTATCAGCACAGAGCCCGACGCAGAGCTCAAACGAACCCATGAATCGCAAGATCATGACCTGAGCTGAAGTCGGATGCTTAACCGACTGAGCCATCCAGGTGCCCCCCACCTTTTTTTAAATACAGAAGGCTTCATAAACTTACCTCTCTTCTTGTGCAGGGTCCATGCTAATCTTCTCTATATTGTCCCAACTTTAGTATATGTGCTGCCAAGGCAAGCACGATAAGATTAATCATACTAATGGATTTCCTGATACCAGGTCCAGGATGAGCAGATAAGGCAAACAATAAGACACAAAATTTATTAAATATGAATATTAAGCCATCCTTGCCTTCCTGAAATGGAAGCCACTTGGGCATGATATATTATGTTTCAATATGATTGTGTTAGCCATCTGGATGTGAGGTCCAGGCGTGGCTTTGCTGGGTTCTTACTGGTGTCGGCAGGACTAATCCTCATCTAGAGGCTGAGGTAGGAATAGATCTGCTCTTCTACCTATGTGGTTGCCAGCAACACTCACCTTTTTTTAGTTGTAGGACGAGAGCTTATTGCCATATTCTGTTGGTTAGAGGAAAGTCAATGGTTCCATCCACACTCCAGGGCGTGAACTCCAGGAGATAGGGATGGCAGGTGCTTTAGTCCATCCAGCACAATGGTGTTAGATTTGGTTTGCTGATAGTTATTTTTACTAGTTTTCCTAGTCATTCCTTGGTTTGATAAAGTGTAGCTTCTGACAGGTTCTTCAAGAAGGACTCATGAGTATGACGTTCCCTGATTCATTTCATGTTGACATTGTTTTCTGTCCTCTTGATACCTGAAGGATAGTTTGGCTGGTTATAAAATCCTAGCTCACACTTGCTTTCTTTGAATTCATTATAACGTTGCTCTGGGTTGTATTGCTTACATGCAGTTGTCAAGAAGTCTGATGTAAACACGCTTTTCTTCCTTTTATGAGTCACTTGATCATTTTTCCTGGAGCTCCAGAAGATTGTTTTTTTCTTTACCTTTAAAGTCTAATCATTTTACTAAGAAATATCTTGGAGTTGCCCATTCAGTATCAATTTTCTCAAGTGCACTGGGCAAGGGGTGGGGGGAAGTTAACTATGCAGATTCAAGTCTGCTTTTATTTCCAGAAAGATTTCTTGGAAAATCATTATGCTGCTAATTATGTTGTTTTTCTTCCAATGCTATTTCTATACACTAGATCTTTTTTGCCCACCTTCTGTATCTATCACTTTCTATATAATCCTCTTTGCTACTGTTTCTATTTCATTTTGGTTTTATGGTTGTTTTCATTCATTTCCTCAATGAACTTTATTAAAATTTCAGTCAAATCTATTCTCCCTAAAAGAGCGTCTACTTTAGTGTTCATTTCTGAGATGATGTTGTGTTTTTCATTTTCTCTCCTGAGTTTGGGAATTCTAGTTTTGTGTGTACCTTTTTTGTGTGTGTCCATTTCCATTTTGAGTTTTCAAGTTTATATGTAAGGCATTTTGTCACGTCTCAGACGCTTTCGTAAGGCTATTCAAGTCAGGATTCTGTGTTACGTTATTCCCATGTAAATTAGTTTCTGGGGAGAATGATTGTCAGCCCCTTATATTGCTTTTGTATAGATACTGTTTGTTACCCTCTGTTAACTTAGAAGTGTCTTGGGGAGCCTGGGTGGCTTAGTTGGTTAAGTGTCTGATGAATGATTTTGGCTTAGGTCACAATCCCATGGTTTGAGGAATTGAGCCCTGTGTCAGGCTCCAGGCTGATAGCATGGAGCCTGCTTAAGATTCTCACTCTCCCTCTCTGCCTCTCCCCCCACCCCAAAATAAATAAATAAACTTAAAAAAGAAAAAGAAATGTCTTTATGTTTGCAGGTAGTGGGAATAATAGACCAATCATAGGCTAGCCTTGGGGATTTGGGTAACATCAGATTTCTTAGTTCAGGAGTGCCCTCTTCTGTTGGTTTAAGGACTCCTTTACTTGGAGTCTTGCCCGGTGTGGGATGGTTTGGTGTCTGCCAAATTTACCATTCACTTTTGCTTCTATAGGCCTTTGATTTCCCCATACTACTTTTTTTTTACCCTATCCATTTACCCCCAACCCTCTAAAGGCCTCCACCTCTGAGCCACATCCTCTAGAAGCAGGATCTTTCCAAGACAGCCAACCCTGGTCCTGCACGCTTTCTGTCCCTTTTGAATACCCCCAGAATCCAGTGCTGCCTCTCACCTGGTCTCACATCTGCTCTCAGAACTGCCCCACTCTAGTGGGACTTTCTCCTTCTGGTGTCACTTTATCTAAATTCTTGGCCCCAGTTCCCTGCTCCTCTTTCCCACCTGGTCTCTGCCCGACCTGCCATGCCAGCGGTTCTCTGGAGCGGGCTCTGCAGGTGGGGTCTCTCACCTCGCTCACACCAACTACAGGTGGGCAGCAGCCTGTCTCCTGGTCACGCTCTAGGCCCCAGTGTGGGTGGTTTTATTTGCGCTCTTGGTCGATCTGTATGGAGAAGTTTGCCTTTAGGTGGCTGCCATTATCTACAGGGACTTGGAGATGTCCCCAAGCTTTTTACTCAGAAAACTTCGTATGGAATGGTGTACACCCCACTTCAATCCATTCCTCATTAACATCTGGCAGTGTGTGTTTTATCTCAGCCCTCATAACTTTAGCTGAACCATTTAAGAGTAAGTGTATCAGTATCTCCTTAGAACAAGGACGTTCTACAAAACCTGAGGTCGGGTGTCACACCCAGGAAACATTAACACAAAAACATTTCTCTTATACAGTCCATATTCAACTTTTCCCAGTGGCCCCAGTAATGTCCTTTTGGGCCTTATTTTTACATCTGAGATCCAATCAATGATCAAGCGTTGCACTTGTTTGTCATGTTTATTAAAGTCTTTTAATCTACCACAGTCCCTCCATATTGTTTGTCTTTCCTGGTGTCATGAAGGCTCCACATCAGTTTTCTCCCATAATCTGGATTTGTTGGACTCTTTCCTCAAAACTCGATTCAGGCAAAGTGTTTTGGGTTGAAGTTGTTTAAAATTACAGACAGGGGGGCACGTGGGTGGCTCAGCCAGTTAAGTGTCAGACTGTTGATCTCAGTTCAGGTCATGATCTCGTAGTTGTGACATCAAGCCCCACATTGGGCTCTGCACTGACAGAATGAAGCCTGCATGGGATTCTCTGTCACCCTGTCCCCTTACCCTTACCCCACTCATGCTCTCTCTCTTTCTCTCTCAAAATAAGTAAATAAACGTGTATAAAAAATAAATAAAATAAAATAAAATAAAATAAAATAAAATAAAATAAGGGCGCCTGGGTGACTCTGTTGGTTAAGCGTTAAACTTCAGTTCAGGTCATGATCTCACAGTTGGTGGGTTCGAGCCCCTGTCAGACTCTGTGCTGACAGGTCAGAGCCTGGAGCCTGCTTTGGATTCTGTGTCTCCCTCACTGTCTCTGCCCCTCCCCTGCTAGGCTCTGTCTCTCTTTCTCTCAAAAATAAATAAATATTTTTAAAAATTTTTTAAATAAATAAAATAAAGTTACAGACAGGGATGCATACCTAGGAAGAGACGTCCACCCCATATTCTGCCAGCCCATCCTGAACCCTCCTGGGGGCTGGACGGGGCCAGCAGCAATGTGGGGAGGGGCTGTTGGGAGAAGAGGCCAGGGCCTTGGGGCTGCAGGCTTTACTGGGGTGTCCTGTGGTACTCTTGGGCTCAGTTCTCAGTTTCCCTTCCCACCCTCCTGTCTTCCTTCCTGGTCCCCTTCCTGTCACTATACCCTCCCAGCAGGCTGCCTGGCCTATGCACCAGGCTCTACCTTAGCAGGTTCCTTCTTTCGGGAAAGGTGCTCACCATTTCATGCAGACCCCACAAAGATTCCTCCAGGAACCAAAGGTAGCAGAAGATGCCCACATCACCAAGGCCAGGCTTTGAACCCCTTGCTTCCTCGCTGGGGGACTGCTCTTACACTCCCAGGATCACCCTGCGTTCCAGACACAAAATGGGGCTCATAATGGCAGTGTCTGGTGCAGAGAAGGCTTCCACTCTGTGTTCATTTCCTTCCCTTCCTGGAGACCCAGCATGTGTGCGTCACTTTCAGTAATAATAGCAAGAGTGGGGCCTGGCGCTCCCTTGCCCAGCAGAGCTCTGTGGGCTCCAAAAGGAGCCTCCTCATGCATGTCATGTCTATCTCCATTGCTTCCTTTTTTTTTTTAAGTTTATTTATTTATTTTGAGAGAGAGAAAGAGGTGCAAGCGGGGGAGGAGCAGACAGAGAGAAGCAGAGAGAGAGAGAAGAGAGAACCCCACACAGGTTCTGTCAGCACAGAGCCCAACACAGGGCTCAAACTCACAAACAGAGATTATGAGTGGAGATGAAACCAAGAGTCAGACACTTAACTGACTGAGCCACCCAGACGCCGCTGTCTCCATGACTTCCGGAAGGCCTTACTACCCAGTCCACTGCCACCCAGCCATCAAGGATGCCCCAAACCCCAAGCCACATAAACTCAGCCAGGGAGAGTCTTATGGACTAATCCGTGAAAGGCCCATGACTGGGGGTGGAAGGAGTGCTCAGTTTTATTATTTTTGGAGAAAGCTAACACAGGCTCCAATATTGCCAGTTAACAGCCTTTCCATCCTGCACCAGGATCATCCTAATTGGTGAATTCCTGCTTTACACGAAACAGATCTCACCAAGAGTGGGAAGGAGCGCAGCAAAACACTGCCCCCTGCAGAGTAAAGATTTCCTTGACTTATTTGGTCAGTATATTGTTCATTTTTAAGTTTATTTATTTTGAGAGAACCAGTACAAGTGGAGAAGGAGCAGAGAGAGAGAGGGAGAGAGAATCCGAGCTCCGAGCTGTCAGTACAGAGCCTGATGCAGGGCTCAAAGCCACAACTGCAAGATCATGACCTGAGCCAAAATCAAGAGTCCGATACTCAACCAAACGAGCCACCCGGGGAATCCCGGTTCTCTCATTTCGTGAAGCAGACAGAGGTTTCTGTGACAAGTGCCTGAGGCCACAGGTACACAGTGGCCCTGTGTGAGTGCTCCAAGCATCAGAGAGAAGTGATCCTTTCATTATTATTATTTAGCCAAACTCTGTTGCTTTTGGATGCTGTTTGGATTTAAAAACAAACAAATGAACGGGACACCTGGGTGGCTCAGTCAGTTAGGTGACTCTTGATTTCAGCTCAGGTCATGATCTTTCAGTTTCCTGAGTTTGAGCCCCACGTCGGGCTCTGCGCTGGCAGCACAGGGCTTGCTTTCTCTCCCCTTCTCTCGATGCCCCTCCCCACTGCTCTCTCAAAATAAATAAAGTTAAAAAATAAAAAAGATGAGAAAACAGAGGTTCAGGGACATAAGGGGACCTCACAGGGTCATCCAGACCATGCGAAACTTAGAGCTTGGTCTGTGTGTTTTATTTCTGAGATGTTTGCATTCAGGGCTGTTCACATTCAGATGTTTACATTTAGGTGGTGTAACCTGCCTGCTCCTTCTGTCTTCCTGGGGCCTCCACTCTGCTCAGCCACCCATCTGTCCATCCATCTGACCACTGGACAGACATGTGCTAAGCAGCCAGGAGTGCCTGAGTGCTTACTATCTATCAGGCAGTGTGTGCCATGTTGTTTTTTAAACATTACCTCACAAGAAAGGAAATAAATAAAATAGAAAGCAAAAGAGAAAAAACCCTTTGAAAAGATTAATAAAATTGATCAAGTCTTAGCAAGACTGCCTAGAAGAACACACAAGTTACCCAAATCCCACAGACATTAGAAGGATAACAGATTTTTATGAGGAACTTTATACCAGTACATTTGATAAAAGGGACAAATGCCTTAAAAGACGTAACTTCCCAAAACTGACACAAGGAGA
Source organism: Leopardus geoffroyi (assembly GCF_018350155.1). Classification (NCBI taxonomy): domain Eukaryota; kingdom Metazoa; phylum Chordata; class Mammalia; order Carnivora; family Felidae; genus Leopardus; species Leopardus geoffroyi. The sequence goes on from NC_059326.1 coordinate 89,946,442, forward strand.
AATAGAAAATCTATTTCTGTTAAAGGAATTTAATTTATAATTTTTTTAATGTTTATTTATTTAATGTTTAGAGAGTGGGGGGAGAAGGAGAGAGAGAATCCCAAGCAGGCTCCCATTCAGTATGTTTGCCTTTTAGTTTTGTTGATTGTTTTCTTTGCTGTGCAGAAGCTTTTTATTTTGAGGTAGTCCCAAGAGTTTGTTTTTGCTTTCGTTTCCCTTACCTCAGGAGACATATCTAGTTAGAAGGTTCTACAACTGATGTCAGAGAAATCACTGCCTGTGTTCTCTTCTACAATTTTTATGGTTTTAGGTCTCAAATTTAGATCTTTAATCCATTTTGAGTTTATTTTTGTGTATGGTGTAAGAAAGTGGTCCACTTTCTTTCTTTTGCATGTATCTGCTCAGTTTTCTCAACACCATTTGTTGAAAAGACTGTCTTTTTCCCATTACATATTCTTTCCTCCTTTGTCAAAAATTAATTGACCATATAATTGTGGGGTTATCTCTGGGCTTTCTATTCTGTTCCATTAACCTATGTGTCTGTTTTTGTGTCAGTACCATACTGTTTTGATTGCTACAGCTTTGTAATATAACTTGAAGTCTGGGATTGTGATACCTCCCATTTTGTTTTTCTTTTTCAAGATTACATTGGCTATTCAGGGTCTTTTCTGGTTCCATACAAATTTTAGTATTGTTTGTTCTAGCTCTGTGAAAAAGGTTGGTGGTATTTTGATAGGGATGGCTTTAAATGTGTAGATTGCTTCAGGTAGTATAGACATTTTAACAATATTTGTTCTTCCAATCATGAGCATGGAATGTCTTTCCATTTCTTTTTGTCTTCCTCAATTTCTTTTATCAGTGCTGTATAGTTTTCAGAGTACAGATCTTTCTTCTTTTCGGTTAAGTTTATTCCTAGGTATCTTATTATTTTTTGTGCAATTATAAATTGGATTATTTTATTGACTTCTCTTACTGCTGCTTCATTATTAGTGTATATAAATGCAATGGGTTTCTGTACATTGATTTTATGGTGCAAACTTGCTAAGTTCATTTATCAGTTTTAGTAGTTTTTTGGTGGAGTCTTTAGGTTTTTCTATTTAGGGTATCATGTCATCTGCAAATAGGGACAGTTTTACTTCTTCCTTACCAATTTGAATGCTTTTTATTTCTTTTTGTTGTCTGGTTGCTGTGGAGGGGACTTCCAGTACTATGTAGAATAAAAGTGGTGAGTGGACAGCCTTGTCTTGTTCCTGCCTTCAGGGGGAAAGCTCTCAGGTTTTCACCACTGAGGATATGTTAGCGGTGGCATACCACGTTGTCTTTATCCATTCGTCCATCAGTGGGCACTTAGTTTGTTTCCATATCTCGGCTATTGTAAATAATGATACAATAAACATGGGGGCGCAGATATCTTTTCAAGTTAGTGCTTTTGTTTCTTTTGGGTAAATACCCACTAGTGTAATTACTGGATCATAAGGTGGTTCTATTTTTAATTTTGTGAGGAACCTCCATCCTGTTTTCCAGAGTGCCTCCACCAGTTTGCATTCCCACCAACAGTGCACACAAGTGCTCCCTTTTCTCCACATCCTCACCAACACTTGTCATTTCTTGTCTTTTTGATACTAGCCATTCTGACAGGTGTGAGCTGCTATCTCACTATACTTTTTTTTAATTTTTTTAATGTTTATTTATTTTTGACAGAGAGAGAGACAGAGTGCGAGGAAGGGAGGGGCAGAGAGAGAGGGAGACACAGAATCTGAAGCAGGCTCCAGGCTCTGAGCTGTCAGCACAGAGCCTGACGTGGGGCTCAAATCCACAAACATGAGATCATAACCTGAGCCGAAGTCAGATGCTTAACCAACTGAGCCACCCAGGCACCCCAATCTCATTGTACTTTTGATTTGCATTTCCCTGATGATGGGTGACGTTGAGCATCTTTTCGTGTGCCTGTTAGCCATCTGTCTGTCTTCTTTGCAAAAATATCTATTCAGATCCTCAACCCAAATTTTAAAGTGTAAGTGATCATTAACCATTAATTAATCATAATTAATCCATTCTAATTGTATTGTTTGGGTGTTTTTTGCTATTGAGTTATGTGAGTTAGATAAAATATTCTTAATGAATTTTTTAAAAATTGCGGATAGTGGGAATGATGGAAGTGGGGTGGGTAGGAAGGATGGCCCAGGTGGACGAAATGGAGGGATTGATCATGTTTCCCTGCCTGATTGGGTGGAGGGCCTCTAGGCGTCTAACTTGTTATCATGCTTTGTAACATATATGTTACAGGTAATCTTTTTACATAGCAACCATTACATAATAAAATCACTTTTTTTTTTTTTAGTTTATTTTGAGAGAGACAGAGAGCATGAGTGGGGGAGGGGCACAGAGACCCAGAATCCCAAGGAGGCTCCGCACCATCAGCATGGAGCCCGACTAGGGGCTTGAACTCATGAACCATGAGTTGATGACCTGAGCCAAAACTAAGAGTCGGACACCTAACCGCCTGAGCCACTTAGGCGCCCACGTAACAAAATCACTTTCAGTGAATGCAAAATATTAAAAGGAGTTCTCATATTTTCTTCCCATACTCCTCATGTTGGTTTGTGCTATGGGACACCCTTTGCCCTTGGCAGACCACTAAGTTCATCCAACCACAAGGTCACCAGCCCCCACACGCCCCCGCCCCTCTGCAGCAGGCCCAGCGCATCCCTGAGCTCACACCCCAGTGAAGGAGGGCTGTAGGTGGGGACAACTCAAGGGAGGCTCCCTGGGGGAGCCCATGCCCCAGCACTCTGGAGGGGGTCAACCAGGAGCCCAGGCAGAATGTTGGTGGTCAGGTAGGAGGGGAGGAAGGAGCAAGGGTCCAGGCCCCCAGTATCAGAGACTCGGGCAGTATGGCTGTGTGCAGCTTGAGGACAGACACTGGACCACTGTCGCTACCTGCATGCACACAGGCTGGGGGTGTGGCATGGGGTGTATGGGAGGGTTCTGGGCCTTCTTACCTTCTTTTTGTTTTAGTGTTTATTTATTTTGGAGAGAGAGAGAATGTGAGCTGGGGAAGTACAGGGGTGGGGACTGGACAGGGGATCTGAAGCAGGCTCTGCACAGAACCCAACGTGGGGCTCAAACTCACGAACTGTGAGATCATGACCTGAGCTGAAGTCAGATGCTCAACCAACAGAGCCACCCAGGCACTCCTGGGCCTTCTTACCTTCTTAAGCCATTTCCTGGCTTTCTTGTCAACCCTCAGCATACACAAACACAACAGAAGCAGGCAGAGGAGCCAGGAGAAAGGGGCTGGGGCTCTGGACTGGGTCACACACCCAAACCCACCCTGGGCAGGTGACAGCGGGAGGGCGGGGGAGGGAGGCAAGGAGTGGCTGGCTCTGATCCTCAGAGGTTAATAGTGCACCGAAGGCCCGCACTATTGTGACATATCCCCAGAGAAATGAACTCCCTAGTCCTTTCGAGTTTAATGGTGGTGCCCTTCAGTCACCCAGGGGCACTGTGTCCTGACCACACCAGGGGCTTTCGCGGCTCAGCAGTTCTGATACCACGGCTGTTCTGACAAGCCCTTCAGAATCAAACATTGCACACTTGGTGGTTTGTGTGAATGTGTGCAAGGGGTTTGTGGAAAGGGTTAAAGACACTGAGGTGACAGAGTGTGTGACAGCTGCTCCAGGCGTGAATTGCAGGCCCCCGGTGTCCTGCGGATTGAAAACAGATGTTTCTGCATGAACGCAGCCAAATTGTATTAGCACTTTGGATGATGAAAAGGGCTTTAAGTGTCTGCATGTTGCAGTTCTGAAATGTTTGCTGGGGAAAATGTCCTTATATTTTGCAAACAGCGAGTGTAAAGGGGGTGGGGGACAAATTAGGTTATTGGCTGTAACCAATTTCAGGAGCAGAGTTGTTGACAGATGCACATTGCGTGTAATAAACTGATCAGCAGTGTTGCCACTCACCTTAATGAGGAAGCCTGTGTCCCTGCTGCCGTCTTCGTCCCTGGCTCAGTCAGGGAGGGCAGCCCAAGGTCACACAGCACCCATGTCTCATGGGACTTTCAGGGAGAAAGTCACAGGCTTGCCTCTCTTTTCTTTTCTTTCTTTTTTAAAAAATTTTTTAAATGTTTTTTATTTATTTTTGAGAGAGAGAGAGAGAGACAGAGTACTAGTAAGGGAGGGGCAGAGAGAGAGGGAGACACAGAATCCAAAACAGGCTCCAGGCTCCAAGCTGTGCAGAGCCTGATGCGGGGCTTGAACCCACAAACCATGAGATCATGACCCAAGCCAAAGTCGGATGCTCAACTGACTGAGTCACCCAGGCACCCCTCTTTTCTCTTCTAACTTCTTATGGAAAATTTCAAAAACTTAAACATGCAAAGAATAGGGCAAACATGACCCGCCACCACGTACCTGTGTCCCAGCTCCTCTGCTAACCTCACAGCTCATTTTCCTCCGTGTGTGCGCCCAGCCTGCCCCTTCCCTGCCGTGACTCCGGTGTGGAGGGCTTGTATTTGTATAAGCGCCATGCCACTGACACAACTAATGAATGGATAACAATTTCTTAATATCGTTTAAAAGCCAGTCCATAATCAGATGCTTCAATGACTTCAAAAATATCTTTTCACACTTGGGTTGTTCAAACCAGGATCTAAGACATGCTCTGCACATTGCATTTGTTTTTTTAACTTCTTTAAAAAATTTTTTTAAGTTTACTTATTTATTTGAGAGAGAGAAAGACAGCACAAGTGAGGGAGGAGCAGAGAGAGAGGGAGAGAAAGAATCCCAAGCAGGCTCCACACTGTCAGCACAGAGCCCTGCATGGGGCTTGAACTCACAAAACTGCAAGATTGTGACCTGAGCCAAAACTAAGAATTGGACGCTTAACCAACTGAGCTGGCAGGCACCCTGATCCTTTGACTCTTAAGCCTCCTTTATTCTGGAATTGTCCTTCTCTCCCTCTCCTCTACTTTGTTTGTTTCTTTGTTTTGCTTTGTTTGGGTTTTGGTTTTTGTTTTTGTTTTTGTTTTTGTTTTTGTTTTTGTTTTTGTTTTTTTTGGTCTTTAATCCACTAATTTCCTTGAGAAACAGGGACATTTGTCCTGCAGAGTGGCCCCTCTTCTGCATTTGTCTGTCTCCTGGTGTTGTTGATCTTGTTTGTGAACCCCCTACTTGCCCTCACCGAGTACTCTGATCTAGACCAGCTCTGTCCGGTAGAAATACCACAGAGTCCTGTGAGTCATGTGAAATTTTCTTGTGGCCGCATTAAAAAAGGTGAAATTAAGATTAATAGTCTATTTTGGGACGCCTGGGTGGCTCAGTCGGTTGAGTGTCAACTTCGGCTCAGGTCATGATCTTGCAGTTTTATGAGTTCGAGCCCCACGTCGTGCTCACTGCTGTCAGCGCGGAGCCTGCTTCAGATCCTCTGTCTCCCTCTCTCTCTGTCCTTCCCCCACTCATACTCTCTATCAAAAAAATAAATAAGCATGTTTTTAAAAAGATTAATAACCTGTTTTATGTAACTCAGTATCTCCAAGATGTTACCATTCCAACCTGTGATCAATATAATACAATGATATAGCCTTTTTCATACTGTCTTCAAAATCAGATGTGCATTTAGTGCTTACCACACATGTCAGTTTTAATGCTAAGTTTCCATCAAAAATAGTTGACTGAGGGGGCGCCTGGGTGGCTCAGTCGGTTGAGCATCCAACTTCAGCTCAGGTCATGATCTCACAGTTCATGAGTTTGAGCCCTGCATCTGGCTCTGTGCTGACAGCTCAGAGCCTGGAGTCTGCTTCAGATTCTGTGTCTCTCTCTCTCTCTGCCCCTCCCCTGCTTGTGCTCCGTCTCTCTCTCTCAAAAGTAAATAAACATTAACAAAAATTTTTTAAAGAAATAATTGACCTGAATTTAAATTTCATAAAAATAACGGTAGAAAAGTTGAAAAGCATACTTAAATGTTTTCTAATAACTATCAAATATCAGATTTTATAGTTATTTTTTAAACATCTGTATAGTTGTTGTACAATAAACACTCACAACATATGTAAATACTCATGAAACCATCACCACAAAATGTTCCATGTATCTATCCAGCTACTTTCACTCAGCATGGTCATTTTAAAATACACCCATGTTGTTGTGTGTATTGAAAGCTTCATTCCTGGGGCGCCTGGGTGGCTCAGTTGGTTGAGTGTCCAACTTCGACTCAGGTCATGATCTCAAGGTTCCTGAGTTTGAGCCCTGAGTCAGGCTCTGTGCTAACAGCTCAGAGCCTAGAGCCTGCTTCACGTTCTGTGTCTCCCTCTCTCTCTTCCCCTCCTCCACTCATGCTTTGTCTCTCCCTCCCTCTCTCTCTCTCTCTCTGTCTCTCAAAAATAATCAAAAATTAACATTAAAAAAATTTTTAAAGAAAGCTTCATCTCTGTCATTGCTGAGCAAGATCCCCATTGCATGGATATACCACAATTTGTTTCTGTGGTAGGCAACATTCTAAGATGGCCCCCAGGGTTCTCCCCACCCCAATAGATACACATTAGATAATCCCCTCCCCTTGAGTGTAGGAAGGACCTTTGAATATGAAGAAATTTCTGGCGATTTGTCAGTTGACTTTGAGTTACTGAAAAACGGAGATTATTCTAGGTGGGTCTGACCAAATCAGGTGAACCCTAAAAGATGAACTGAGTCCTCCAAAAGTCAGCTTTGAAGCCTGAGAGAGATTCTTCTCTTGGCTTTGAAGAAGCAAACTATCATGGCGATCAGAAAGTGGGTGGCATCTTAGAGTTGAGGGTCTCTGTCCTACAAGTGCAAGCAACTAAATTCATTGAGGTTGGAAGAGGATCCCAATGCTCAGATAAGATGGCAGCCCCTGCTGAAACCTGATTTTGGCCTGGTGAGTCCCTGAGCAGAGGACCCAACCAGAATGTTCCAGAATCCTGACCCAGAGAAACTGGGAGATAATAAGTTTGTGTTCATTTAAGTTCATGGTAATTGTAAACAAAATTTGTGGCGCTTGTTACATAGCCATAAGAAACTGGTACATGTATCTGTTTCGCCTGCTGATGGACATTTGGGTTGTTCATGTTGTGGGACTATTATAAATAATACTGCTCTGAACATTTATATGAAGTCTTTGTGTGCATATATGCTTTTATTTTTCTTGGATAAATACCTTGAAGTGGAATGGCTAAGCTATGTGGTAAGTTCATGTTTAACTTTATAAGAAACTGCCAAATTCCTTTTCAAGTGCTTGAATCGTTATACATTCCCACTAGTGATGTGTGGAAGTTCCACTTGCTGTACATTCAGTAGCTTTGTAGTAAATTTTGAAATCAGGATTGTGAGCCCTCCAACTTTGTTATTCATTTCAAGATTCTTTTGTCTCTTCATGACCCCTTGCAATTCCATATGAATTTTAGGATGGGTTTGGATTTCTGTAACAAAAAAAAAAAGGCCATTGGAATTTTGGTAAGGATTGCATTGTATATATAGATTGCATTGAGTAGTATTGCCATTTTTATGACATTAAATTTTCTAATCCATGAAAATGAGATGTCTTTTTTTTTAATTCTGATTTTCTTTCATGTCTTTTCAATAATATTTTGTAGTTTATAGTATACAAGCCTCTCACTTTCTTGGCTACGTTTTTTCTCAGATATTTTCTTCTTTTGGATGCTATTGTAAAATGGTATTGTTCTCTTAATTTCCTTTTCAGTGTGTTAATTCCTTGTGTATAGAAACACGACTGATTTTTGTGTCTTGATCTTGTACTCCACAATTTTCCTGAATTTGTTTATCAGCCCTGGTAACTTTTTTATGGGTTCTTTGGGATTTTGTCTATATGGGATCATGCCATCTGTGAATAGAGATGGCTTTACTGTTTCCTTTTAACATAAAACCTTTTATTTCTTTTTCTTGCCCAGTTTCCAATAAAATATTGAGTAGCAGTGATGAAAGCAGGCATCCTTGTCCTATTCCTGATGAGAAGGTTTTTAACTACAATTTCCATTTCTTTCTTATTTGGTGAGATTGGGTAGTTTGTATCTTTCAAGAAAATTTTCCACGTCACCTAAATTGTAAATTGATTGGCATGAAGTTGTCCATGACATTTCCTTATTATTCTTTTGATATCTTTAGAACTTGTATTAATATCTTTCTCCCATTTTTGATATTGGTAATTTGTGTATCCCCTCTTTTTTCCTGATTAGCCGGACTAGAAGTTTATTAAATTTGTTAATCTTATCAGAAAACCAGCTTTTTGTTTCATTGTTTTTCTCTATTGTTTTTCTGTCATATACACCATTGATTTCAGCTCTGAATAGTATCATCTCCTTTCTTCTGCTTTGTGTCTCATTTGTTCTTCTCCCAGTTTCTGAAGGTAGAAGCTGAGGTCATCAATGTGAGTATATGATTTAAGATCTATTTTTTTAATCTTTATTTATTTTTGAGAGAGAGAGACAGAGTGCAAGCAGGGGAGGGGCAGAGAGAGAGGGAGGCACAGAATCCCAACCAGGCTCCAGGCTCTGAGCTGTCAGCACAGAGCCCTACTCAGGACTTGAACTCACAAGCTGTGACATCATGACCTGAGCCAAATCAGATGCCCAACTGACTGAGCCACCCAGGTGCCCCTATTTTTTTTTCTAATATAGGCATTTATATGTAAAATTTCCACTAAGTATTGCATTAGCTGCATCCCACATACTTTGACATGTCGTGTTTCTTTCTTCATTCAGATCAAAATATTTTAAAATTCTGTTATTATTTTTTCTTTTACCCCAATAAGTTATTTAGAAGCGTATCTTTTAGTCTCAAAAGGTTTGTTAATGGTATCTAATTTAATTCCACTACAGCCAAAGAACATACTTTCTATGACTTGAATCCTTTTAAATGTACTGAGATTTGTTTTATGGCCCAGAATATGGTCTGTCTTGTTAAATATGCATGTGGATTATGCTGTTGTTGTGCAAAGGGTTCTATCAATATAAATCAGGTTAAGTTACTTGGTAATGTTGAAATGGTCAATATTCTTCCTGGTTTTCTGTTTACTTGTTCTGTCCATTAATGAGTAAGTGGTGTTCAAATCTCACCTGCAATTTCCATTATGAAATGGCCCTCTTTATCTATTATAATGTCCTCTGCTCTGAAATCTGTTTTGTCTGATGATAATGTGGACATACCAACTTTCTTTCCTTTTCTCATCTTTTTACTTTTAACCTATTTATGTCTTTATATTTAAAGAGGGGTTCTTATAGGGGTGCTGGGTGGCTCAGTCAGTTAAACGTCTGACTTCAGCTCAAGTCATGATCTCACAGCTCGTGAGTTCAATCCCTGCATCAGGATCTGTGCTGACAGCCCAGAGCCTAGAGCCTGCTTTGGATTCTGTGTCTCCCTCTCTCTGCCCCTCCCCGCTCATGCTCTGTCTCTCTCTCAAAAATGAATAAACATTAAAATTTTTTTTTTAATAAAGAGGGGTTCTTGTAGACAGCATCTATGTGGTTCTTGCTTTCCTATTCAATATGAAAATTTCTGGTTATTAATCCAGTTGTGGAGACCATTTACATTTAGTGTATTTATTGATATTATTGGATTTAAATCATCTTGCTATGTTTTTTAGTTGTTTCATGTACTTTTTATTCCTTTTACTTTTTCTGATTCTTTTAAACTAATTGGGGGCAGGGCACGCCTGGGTGGCTCAGTCGCTTAAGCGTCTGACTCTTGATTTCAGCTCAGGTCATGATCTCAAGTTCGTGAGTTCAAGCCCCATGCCGGGCTCTGCGCTGGCAGTGTGGAACCTGCTTGAGGGGCGGCTTGGGGCCAGAACTTAGCTCCCTGAGCCTGTAAGCAGGGACTTAGGACCCAGGGGTGATGACAGCTGTTAAAGGACTCTGCAAACTGTAAAGTGCTTGCACACACCCATCTGAACTCCCAAATAGCAGGCTGCCTTCTGACTACTTCTGGTCAGTGGTGGCAGCTCTGGGTTTAGAGGAGAGGGGGCCTGCAGCTATTGTGTCTGAAGGCAGCATCCGGGCCACCCCGTAGGCCAGCCTCTGCTTTGACAGATGACTTGGAATCAGTTATCCCTGCCTTTTGTTAAACACGAATGTGCCCTACATGCGCCTGCATGTTATTACCTCCACGGATTCATACAAGCCTGGAGAGAGGAGACTGTTGCCTTTTTTTTTTTTTTTAAGTTTATTCTGAGAGACAGAGAGAGACAGCAGGGGAGGGGCAGAGAGAGAGGGAGAGAATTAGGGAGAGAGAGAATCCCAACAGGCTCTGTGATGTCAGTGCAGAGCCCGACACAGGGCTTGAACTCACGAACCGTGAGATCCTGACCTGAACCGAAGTTGGACGCTTAACCAACTGAGCCGCCCAGTGACCGTTGCCTTTTAGTGGAATTGGCTGGTTTTCCCAGAGCAGCAGACAGGTGCAGCCCCAGTAGGTGGCCTCCACCTGGCGCCTGCAGAGTGACCAGCGCTCCCGCCCACCTGAGGCCCCACACTTCACCCCCACCACCTGTTGGCTCTCTCCTTTCTTTTTGAAGGGAAACAAAAAAGTCAGAAATGCAGAAAAGGGTAAATGAGAAATTAAAACCCTTCACTAGCCCATTAAATGAGATGATCCCTCTCATCGTTGAACGTACTGGGGCTTTTTCTCTGGGCGCATGGAAGTGTCATTTTCTTCTGCAAAGATCTGTTCCTACGAAAGCAGAGCCTGAATTATAACTGGCTTTTCTCACTCCACCGTTGGCAGACATTCTTCTCAGAGGCTCCGGCGCTGCTCTGACGGCCAGGTGGTATGAAGAATGGGCTCACACTTTGTTGGTCAGTGCTCTGTTTCTGGGCTCCCCTCATGTTCAGCCTGGTGAGGTGCTACTGATGGTTACACACACACCCCAACTCTGGATTGGGTCCCTGAGTAGTTGCTGTGTAAGGTCAAAGGTGTTGATCCAGGCCAGCTTCTGCCTTCATGCCATCCACCAGGGGGTCTGGGGAGGGTCCTCAAAGCCTCAGGCATCACCTGTGGGGTCACTGTGCCTTGTGGCCCCCAGCCCCTGGCTGTACCCTGGACCCACTGATCAGCCTTTCCGTCCTGCACCACCCTCCTCCAGGCCTCCAAGACCCCCTCCCCCAACCTCCTCCCGCTGTGGTGCCCATCTCTCCCCACCCACCCCTCCAATCTCTTCTCCCTACAGTCTCCCTCATCTTCATCAAGTCACCCCGGTGGCCAAGTGTTACCCAAGTAGCTGAGTGACCTTCCCATCAGCAATGCCCCTGCCATCTGAACATCAGCATAAGCTGTGGGCCTCACCTTCCCAATCTGTCCAGATTGCAGTCACTCCTCTCCACCCCAATTCCAGCTCGTTCCATACTCCTGGCTCTCCCTCCACCTGGTCTTCTCCCAACAGTCAGAGACCCATCAGAGACCCTCCAGGCCATCCTGCAGCACTTGACCAAACCTACCTCCTCCCCATCCTGTGCCCCATGGCAAGGGTCCCTATCACCCTGCTGCAGTCATAGTAACCTTGCCCTTCCTGGCTTACTCCCTCCTCTGGGCCTTGGCATTAGCTGGCCCCCTCCACACGCCCTCCTCCCAGTCCCCGGATGTCCTTCCCAAGGCTGGTTCTTCCTGCCATTGAGTTTGACCAGATGTCACCTCCACACATCAGCCTGGGAGCTGGGGTCACTAGGCCCATTTTACAGACAAGAATGTGAGAGGGAAAGTGACCTCCTCAGAGTGTCCTGGCCAACAAGGACCATGCCCACCTCTACCCTCTGGTCCCACAGGCCATTGCCAATTCAGCACAGCTCCTGCCTACTGGTGACGGCATATTCCAGATAGGCATATTCCATCCATCTCAAGAGTCTGGGGTAGTATGATTCTTCATATTGCATGTGCAGAAGCTCAGCTCAATCAGACTTAAGCTCAAAGGGATAATTTGTTTGTGTCTGTAAATAAAAAGCCCAGGGGATGGACTTCAGGCATGGCTAGATCTAGGACATGGCTTCAGTCTCTCTGCCTTTGGCTCTGCTTTCTCCACATGGGTTCCTCTTACAAGGAAGCCCCAGCATCTTCACACTTATTTCTTATGCTTTCCATGACCTGAGCAGAAAGACAGAGTGTCTGCTCTGACAGTTCAAATACATGTTCCAAGAACAGAGTGCAGTGGCCCAACCAGGTAACGTGCCTACCATGAATCGATTTCAAAAGCTGGAGGAATGAAATATGCTGAGTGGCCAGGCCTGGATCACATGCCCATCTCAAACCAGTGCAGGTCAAGGCAGCTCCTGCCTGGAGTGGCTACCAGAGCCGTGGGAGCCTTCTATCTGAGACAAGAGAGGAAGGACAAAATGGGTTTTGTTGACAGAAGAAGGAGGGACAGATAATGGGCAAGCAGAAGCCACAGAGGCTGGGGACCCTGGGCAGCCGCGGCAGGGTCAGGTCTTGGCGTGAAACCTGGAGGCAAACCTAGCCTCCCTCTGGCACCTGCCGCCCCCTGGCCTTCCTCGATCCATTAACTGCTGCAGCTTGGCGGGAGGGATCATGCAGACACTCACCTGAGTGCCCTCACTGGGGCTGCTGGAGCTGAGAGGAGGCTAAAAATGGAGCCAGTTAACAGCCTACTTCCTTAGGGAAGCTGCTAGGTGAGCAGAGCCTGAGCACTCTGTGAACTCAGCTTGAGTACTAAGGGACTAAGGCAGACCAGCCCCTGTGTCGGGAGGGGGGCAGGCCCCAAGAGGGAAAGGACTGGGGCTGCTGAGTCAGGGGTCTGATGCACAGCTGGCCCCAAAGGCCTGCTTTCCCCCAGGGTGGATGTTTCTGGAAGTAGCCCCCAGTCGTTCTATGGCCCTTAGGCCAGCCTCCCCATCGCTGCCTCTCACCCAGCCCCTACTCCTCACCCCGAGGGTCTCACTGCCCTCACCCCAGTTCCATCCATCTCTGGAAGCCCCTCTTGTCTGCAGACCCCTCCTCCAGGAAGCCAGGTTTACCAAGGTGTGCCAGGAGGGGATGCACGCAGGCACTGGCTTCTGCCAAGCGATTGCCAGAGCAGCAATGTTTTCATTGAATCTGTGTGGCTAAATCTTTTCTGAAGAAAGATACTAGCCTGAGCAAACCAGGGCCCCCCTGTCACCTGAGTGGCGGGGCCTGTCTGGACCAGCAGCAATTCCTCCCTGGTGCAGCCCAACAGGGCCAGGAGGTGTAATGGGTGACACCTGGCCTGGCCTATGGCCCACACAGAGCCCACAGTCATTGCCCTGATGACAGGATGGATGGCCACTCAAGCTGAGTCTTTGCAAGAATGAAGCAGGCAGTCAGCGAGGCTGGCTCATCCAGTGCCCTCCCTGGCCATTCATCTGCAGGAGCCCACAGAAGCCAGGAGGGCTGCGGGGAGGGTGTGGCCTCTGCCTCAAGGGCCATCTGCTGCCCAAAGGTGTCACCGGCTGAGGTCCAGGCTTCCTGCAGGGCTCAGGCATGTCAAGGAGCCAGCGTGGTTTGCCTAAGAGACTCCAGCGTAGGAGGTCCCAAAACCCACCCCACTGGCAGCCAGCGATGCTGCCTCTTCAGGTGGACTGAGGATTAAATACAGCCATGTGTTTGTTCACTGTTCAGTCATTGTTACGTGTTGATGTGGTTATTTTAACACATTTTGAAAAGCATACAGCCAGCACATTAGACCGAGGTCATAGATACTGTTGGTAAGGACGATGCTAATTTTATAAACATTTTTTTTTTAAGTTTATTCATTCATCTTGAGAGAGAAAGAGAGAGAGTGTGTGTACTCGAGCAGGGGAGGGGCAGAGAGAGAGAATCCCAAGCAGGCTCTGCGCCGTCAACACAGAGCCCGATGAGGGGCTCAAACCCACGAACCATGAGATCATGACCTGAGCCGAAGTCAAGAGCTGGACACTCAACTGACTGAGCCACCCAGGTGCCCCAGGACGATGCTGATTTTAAAACGTGGATTGATATGAGGAATGTGATTGACTGAATAGCTGTGCAGGAAGCAGTCAGGCCTGGAAATACCCGCAAACTGACCCTCGAGTGCCTCATTCAACAAACGCTGAAATGGAGGGACCATTTCCCAAAGGCCCTAAGCCTGAGGCTTCAGGGTTCTTGGAGGGACCCTAGGCGCTGCCCAGGACAGGTGTGCCCAGGGGGAGCCCCGTCCGTGTCACCCACCTGTACCTGGCATACAGGTGTCCCCGATCCTGGGAAGGCCCCTCTCCTGGTGGGGGTCCTCGCTCCTCCAGCACCCCTCAGGGACTCCACACGCTGCCACCTGTAACCCAGGGCTCACCACGGAGGAGGTGGGGTGAGCTGGGTTCCAGGTCACACACCACCACAGCCCGGCTCCCTCGCCTGCAGGGGCAAGTCAGGCACCACAATTTCGTCATATGAAACAGAACAAGAGCAGCCTCATGCAGATGGGCAAGTGCAGGTGACAGTGCTGGCTGCTGGAGAGGAGGCAATGAGCCCAGACTCCTGCTGTTGTGATCACGATGACGGCTCCTCCCCCTCGCGACTGCTCCAGACCCCTTTCTTCCAAGGCATTGTGGTGCTTTCTGATATCACATGCTCATGTTCGAGCACGTGTGTATCAGCCATGTTTGGACTGTGACTTTGTCTGAAGCAAAGTGGCTGGTTCACAGCTGTACCCTCCCCTCCACCAGCACAAGGCAGTGCACTGGTGCCCACTTCGTTAGGAGGCTCCAGGTGAGGACCCAAGTCTGTGGCCTCAAATCAGGGACCTCACTGGTTTAAGGTTCTTGCCAGCCTGAGCATCAGAATTATTATGCAGGCTGACCAAGATCAGAAGCATCTGTGAGCCCCCTGGAGGCAGAGAGCAGGGACAAATGTCCAATGCCCGCAGCTGAGCAGGTGGCTCTTCCCCCAGTGGTGAGACGGCCTGGCCTCTGAGGCAGGGACTTGCTGGCTTCTGCAGTGGTGGACACGACCACGTGGCCTTCAAGCCAGGATTCAGGTTCTAACCCAGCTGCCTCCTTGACCATCTTTCAGGACAGTGGCTAGGGAGACTCCATTTTTCCCGGGTTCCTGGGGTTGACCCTGTGCAGGGGGGCAGCCTCTAGGGCCTGTGGTCAGTGTAGCCTGCCATGCTTCATCCTTCCTGAGCCTTTCCCCACACGAGCTGCCTGGGGTCTCCATGCAGAGATCCTCCCAAGTCAGAGTCAGTCCCTGTTTCGGGCTATTCTGGACCCGCTTGCAGAAGATGGTAAAAGCCTGCTATCAGTTTGAGTCCCTGGAAGCGGTGGGGGCCATTCTGTCCCCATCATGCTCCAGCTGGGTGACCTAGCATGGGTCAGGTCTTCTTCCTGAGCCTCAGTTTCCCCTTCTGTGAAATGCAGAGAAGGACGAAACTGCTTTTAGGCAAGTCTTGGGGACAGCAGATTCACAATGGTGTGTTTGTGCACATGCAGCCTGGGTGTTGGCTGCAGCCCAGGACGGGGACTGAACCCACAATTGCGAGTGTAGCCGCCAAGCTGTGGGGGGGTGGTTCAGATGCACACGTGCATATGTCGTCCCAGCCTTTCTGACAACGGCCTTTTCTCTGTTTGCTGGATGTTTCTGAGAGAAGCCGGAGAAAAACAGTATGTTTCTTTGTTTTGCTATAACACTGATGACTTCATCCATCCTTGTTCTTCCGAGAAAAGACGATGACGAATTTGTTAAAGTTCAGCTGCGAGAGCCCCCTCTTATAGCAAGAATGAGAAGTATTTAAAGGCAGCTTCTTGCTTCTTGGAGTTATTTTCAGCTAAGTGGCCCTTCCCGGTGTCACTCAGGCCTCACTTGGGCTCACAGCAGGTCTCCAATTCCTCCTGTCCATGGGGAGAAGGGCTAGGAGCCCCTGTCCTGGTCACTTGCCCCCCGACCCCCTGGGACTTCCCCATATGAGTGGCCCCCATACCTGTGGATCCCAGTCATGGGTCACCATTAACAAAAACCTGCACAGTTTCCAACTCATTCCCCCAGATTACCAAATTCAGGGCAGAAATGAAATGATTTCTCTGTCCTTGAAGATTTTCCAGAACCTTGACAGACATCTCCAGTTAGAAGGAAATGAATGGCTCCAGAGGGTGATGTCTGTGCAGCCTCAACTCTGTCCTGGCTTCTGGGCATCCCTGGACCTCTGGGCCCCACTTCCTTAGCCATCCTGTGATCCCCGGGCCCTGACCAGGACAGCCCCACGCTCATGTGGCCAGGCCCTGGGTCTAGACTCAGAGGGAGCAAGACAATGCAAGTGGCAATGGAGGGTCAGGAAGCCTGGGCTGGGGGGACATTCCTGCATGGGTAGAGGTGCAAGAGCAGGCTGGGACGACCACCCAGCTGTCTGGGCATGACAGGGGCCTCAGTGTGTCCTGTCATAGACAAGGTAGCTCCACTGGTCCTCCTTGGCCCCCTTTCATGTGCAACAGGGCAGGGTACACTGATGCCTGCTCCCAACCCCAGTGGACCCACCTATTGGAGGGTATTATGAACCCACTTTACAGATGTGGAAACTGAGGCTCAGACAGGTGAGGGGGCTGTCTCACAACCAGACAGCGAGGAAGACCCCCAGCGAGCCACACGCTGCCTCCCCCCTTGGTCACAGCACCGGTCTCTGGGTCCCACAGGCTTACCTCTCCAGACCATTCTTTCAGACAACTCCCAGAAGCTGCAGGGAGAAAACAAAGCATTTATTTTTGCCAACTGTTCCCCATCCCTGAAGGCGCCTGAGAGGTGTTTGTCAGGAGGTGTGGGTGACTCATGCAGACATGCAGAGATGGAACTGGCTATTTTTGTCCCAGACTCTGGCAAGCTATGGGCAGCATCCCTGCCGGGTGAGCGGGTGGCCCAGGCTGACCCACAGTGGAGGAGACAGGGCCGTGAAGTCAGTGTACCCAGGGTTGTAAGCATGCCTGAAGACAAGCCCCTCAGCCCAAAAGGCAGGTTCTGAGTTCCCTGGGGTGCCAGTCGACCCCAAGGTCTCCCGCCCTCTCAGGGACTATGTTGGCTCCAGGCTGTGGGGAGGGAGGACCGTGACTCTGGTGGCCGCCCTCTGCCCTGCCGACTCCAGGCTGTGTGTCCCCAGATGGCTCACGCTTTCTTCCAGATCCGTCTGAGCCTTCCCTTTGTGGCTGCAGCTGTGGAAGCTGAAAATCCCAAGCTCTTGTGGCCCAGGAGCTACACATCTTCAGCACAGGGTGGTTTATCTCCTCTGTGCTCCCACTAGGTGCTCCCTCCCCAAAGAAGTTAAGGGAGTGGGGATACCCAGACTGGAGGGCCGTGGCCAGTGTCGCACAGTGTGGTCCCCACATCCTGGAGCCAGGGCTGTGGCCTTCTGACCCAGGCTGTCCCCCGCTGTCTGGGACTCAAGGGCTTCAAATTGGAGAGGCTGTGCGGTGCTTACGAGAGCCCCTTGCCTCCAGGCCCACACAGGGCAGGGGCCACAGAGGGGTCCTCCTGACTCTATTTGCAGGAGGGAAACACACATACCCAGGATGGACCTGGGGACAGCTCCCACAGCTGCCAACATGTTGGCGACTCAGCCCTGAGGACGAGGGGAGCAGGAGAGGAACATGAGCGGGTGAGCAGGTGCCGCACAGAGAGGGGGTGCAGGCCAGAGGAGGCAGGCAGAGGTCTGGGGGGCCCCAGTGCAGGATGGCAAGGAGGGAGGGCTGAGGCCACAGGAGCCATTGAAAGGTTTGGTGGGAGAGGAAACTTTGAGCATCTGACCCTGGGTGGTCACAGGAGGGCGGTGAGCCAGCCAGGGCAGTGGTCCTGCAGGGATTAGGCAGGCAGTGCTGGGAGAGTGGCCTAGCAGGGGGCTGGTGGAGCTAAAAGCATCTCAGCGGAGGAACAGTTAGCGCTTTCATGCCTGGCCCTCCCCTTACACGTCTCAGTGGCAAATGTGTTCTTCACACAGTCTGATAGTCATTCTCCGTGATGGTAAATAAGACACTTGTTTCCCTGCACAAAACAGGCCATGTTGCTCCCTGACAGCTGCTGCCTTGCTGGCCAGGCCGCAGAGCAGCCTGGTCACCGCTGTCGACCTCGGCTGGTGGCCAGACGCTGCGGAGCCCTTTTTCCATTCTCCTCCATCGGCCCCTGCATCCAGTCACCTCCTGGTGACTGTCATTCCTTCAGCCGTCCATCTGTCCATCCATCCATCCACCCATGCATTCATTCGGCCAGCAAGTGTTGATTGCCTGAGCTCTGTTCCAGATGCCGTGAGCAGGACGGACAAAGCTGTATCCCCGAGGAGCTCACAGCCCTGTGGGGAGGAAGGCAGATAAACAAGTAGATAAAAAGATGCCTGTTAACTTCACACTCGGATGAATGCCACAGGCGCACGAAACGCGGCCCAGGGCACAGTGAGTGGGCTCTGATGGACGGTAGTAGGTGAGGGTCTGGAGGAAGAGCATTCCCAGTGAGGGCACAGCAAGCACAGGGCCCTGAGGCAGGAATGAGTGCAACGTGTGCCAGAGGGCGGTGTGGGGGGCAGGAGGGGGAATTAGACACAAGATCAGAGAGGTGGGAGCTCATGGGCCACGAGAAGGACTTTAGGGAAAGGCCCAGGCATGTCACGGGATGTCACCAACGCTGGTACCTCTCCAAGCTTACACAGGCTTGTTAGCCTCCTTGTGCATGGGGGGAAACTGAGGCACAGCGAGGTGCCTGCACACTCCCTTGCCCCACACATCCACCTGACACAGCTCTTCCTCTCCCAGCAGACCAACCCTTGGACATGTCCTCTTCAGGGACCCCACTGGCTCAGAGGACCCTTTGTGCATCCTCCAAATGCATTCATTGGCCCCTGCCCCCTGTCCGCTGCAGTTCTGAAGGTCTCTTCTGGGAGGGGACATGGCATCTGGACCTCCCAGGGGAACAGGAGAAGGGTGCTCTAAAACAGAGGAGACCATGAAGAGCCTGACTTGGCAGTGTGGACAGCATGTTTTGGGCACAGCAAGCAGGCAGATAGGTCCAGTGTAGGCTTACTGTTTTTTTGTAAAATCGACTCATTTATTAAAACTAATATATCTTATAATGAAAGTTTATGTTCCTACCTAAATCACCATAAATAGAAAGTGACTATAAAAACTAACATAACAGGGCACCCGGGTGGCTCAGTTGGTGAAGTGCCCAACTTCAGCTCAGGTCATGACCTCATGGTTCATGAGTTCAAGCCCTGCTTGGTGCTCTCTGCTATCAGCACAGAGCCTGCTTTGGATTCTCTGTCCCCCTCTCTCTCTACCACCCAACCCCTCTCTGCCTCTCTCTCTCTCAAAACTAATACAAAATAAACAAAACAAAAAAAAGTAATGCAACAAAAACAAGCATTATTAATTTGTAAAAAGAATAAAATTAAAAATAAAAATACCAGGGGGCGCCTGGATGGCGCAGTCGGTTAAGCGTCCGACTTCAGCCAGGTCACGATCTCGCGGTCCGTGGGTTCGAGCCCCGCATCGGGCTCTGGGCTGATGGCTCAGAGCCTGGAGCCTGTTTCCGATTCTGTGTCTCCCTCTCTCTCTGCCCCTCCCCCGTTCATGCTCTGTCTCTCTCTGTCCCAAAAATAAATAAACGTTGGAAAAAAAAAATTTTTTTTTAATAAAAAAATAAAAAAAAATAAAAATACCAGGGTTCTGGTTCTAGGATGGCTCCATTCTACCTCTCCCACTGAATGCACCTTCGAATCTGACAGAATGCATGGAACAGCTATTTGGGGACTTGGAAAAGTAAATAATAGCAGGCAGCCTGGAGAAAAAGAGCAGAATTTGAAGTGCCACCAAACTGACAGTGAGTTTGCCATTTTCCCTTTCTTTCTTTCTTTCTTCCCTTCCTTTCCCTTTCTTTTCTTTTTTTATTTTTGAGAGATAGAAAGAGGGAGAAAGAGAGAGACTGAGCATGAGTGGGGAGGAGCAGAGAGAGGGGAGACCCAGAATCCGAAGCAGGCTCCAGGCTCTGAGCTGTCAGCACAGAGCCTGACCTGGGGCTTGAACTCACAAACCACGAGATCATGACCTGAGCCGAAGTTGGACTCTTAACTGACTGAGCCACCCAGGTGCCCCATGGGATGAATGTATTTCTTATTATGAATCACAAGATCACAGAGGTCCCCTCTGGGAGACACATCCCAGCAAGCCCTGAATGATGGGGAATCAGCCAGGTGAAGTGAGGAGACAGTGCTCCCGGCAGATTGGTTTCAGGGGCTGAGCCCAGCGGAGGGCGGTTGGTATCTGATTGACCTCTCTTGCCCTCCAGCTGTTCTTTAGAGTCCTGGCAATCCCCACCCACCTGGGAGTGCAGATCAAGGTCTGTTTGGACATCTGCCCTCCAGGCTGCATCCAAGGCACTTAAGTGTGGGAAACTAGGATGAGACACTGATGTCAGAGGCCCCTCAGCCTGGGAATCCCCGTGGCCCCATCGGGGCCATGCAGGTGAATCATGTTTCAGCCCCATGGCTCTCTGCAACCCCTCCCTCTCTCCCCCAAGCTTGGGAGACACTTCTCTAGCCTGGAGGCTGTGGAGGAGACCTGCCTGTACCCATGGTGTCTGTCCCAGGCATATAAAATGCAGAGGCCTGGGAGAGGCCTGTTTCACATCCTTTCCAGGGCTCTGAGCAAAGCCTGGCTGGGGGCAGGCGGGGTAGGGTCTTAAGTGATGCCCCTCCTCCTTTCAGTATCCACGACTTTCCAGGGGAAGGGGCCAAATGGAGGCATGTACCCCTGCTCAGGTTTTCTGTCGTCCATCGTGTTGACACATTTCTCTAATGCCACCACCTTTATGCCGTAAATACGGATGCCGTGGATGTATATGTAAATAGCAGCATGCCAAGGCAAACATGCCTTAAAGCATTTGTGGGAAGTACCTCTGAATCCACCCTAGGGATCTGCCAGGTTTTCACAGGCAGGTTCTCAAGCCGTGTGTGGATTATTGCTGCCAAGAGACTCAGCGAAGGAGATATTTTTCTCAGTTTTCGCCCCCTCTTGTGCTCCTAGCCAGAGGTTAACTTTCGTTTTCTTTTTTTTTATTTTTTTATTTATTTTGAGAGAGAGAGAACGAGTAGGGGAGGGGCAGAGAGAGAGTCAGAGAGAATCTGCCAGTGCAGAGCCCGATGCCGGGTCCGAACCCACAAACCCTGAGATCATGACCCAAGCTGAAACCAAGAGCCAGACGCTCAACTGACTGAGCCACCCCAGGCGCCCCAAGGTTAACTTTCTATTTGTTACCTTTAAAGGCATTTTAAAGGCTTTTCTAACACTGTATCATGGGTGACGGACACATAGTATATGGCTTATCTGTGGTAGGGAGCCAGGTTTTTTCCTCGCAGACGCAAGGCTGGCACGGATGGTGGGGATGATGCTGGAATTGCATTAGAGTAGGGATGTGTGTGAGAGCAGCTTGAGGGTCTCTCCCTGGAGGCTGTGCTACAGGGAGCCAGGTGGAGTGACCCCAGGCGGTGAAGCAGTGGCCAGTGTGTGTCACCGACACAGGAGACATTCTTCCCAGCGTGGAGCCCACCCCTCACACAGCCTGGAGAAAGATGTCTGAGTTTGCAGAACAATATACCCAGGTGTGTGGGAGGCAGGGGGCAGCCAGTCTGGGGGTACCCAGAGGCCAAGTGCACATGGAAGGAAATGGTGCCTTGACTGGACCCCGGAGCCCTTACTGACCCCTCTCTGCTCCTCAGGCCCAGCCAGAGCCAAATGGCTTCTTGCAGGAGGGATCTGGGAGGGGTGCTGCACTGAGCCACCAGGAACTAGGGGGAATCTGCAGGGAATACCTCCAAGTTACCAAAGAGTTCCACCTTTCATGGGATACGTGAGGCCACAGGTGGGCGGGCACGAGCCCTACAGGCAAAGTGTCACTGGAGCAATTTTGGGGCATCAAGACTCTTTCCATGTCCAGTGATATCGGCCCAGGTCAAGTTGGCCAACACAAAACAAAACAAAAAAGGGAATCAACTGTGTCATATACAAAAAAGCCTAACACCGGGGCTAACTTTGAGTGCAGCTGGATCCCAAACACGATGCTCAAGGCTTTTCCCCCTACCCCCTCTCAGGGGCAGAAAGGGGCCTTCCCAGCCTCCCCTTGGTGACTAAATGGCCACCAGCAGCTCAGGCCTGCATCTGCTCAACCTCCATTCCTGCTGGAAAGAGAGCATCGGGAGGACAGGCTGAACACCCTGCCCCCACTGAAACCTCCACTAAAATACACTTTTGTTAAACACACACACACACACACACACAGGGAGGATAGGGGTAGCAACAACAGCAAGAAACTTTAGGAGGCTGGAAAGCAGGTGGATGAGTAACCAATGACAGAGCAGACCTGAGAAGTCAAAGCCCAGTGGACTAAGTAAGGGGGTTGGTTCCGGCGAGGAGTCAGGCCCATGGCTTCTTTTCCAGACTCCTGTTAGAGTTCCTCCCCCAAGCAGCCCACCATGATTTCCCCACCAGGAGCTACTCCACAAGCCCTGCCCTCTCCCTCAGAATATCCAGTCAGCTTCTTAGTCTTTATGTGACAGCCGAAGATTCCCGGACACCTGAGGAATACTACCAACAGGGAACATGTTGACCAAGACAAATGAGGGGGGAAGGCAAATTGGGGCAAGCAAAAGCAATGAAGGAAGAAGAAAATTTCTAATAAAACGAAGTCACTAAAAAATAAGATTACTAATATCCTCAGAGAAGTAAGAGAGGATTTTACATCTGTGAGAAAAGAACAGAGTGTCATACATTTGAAAAGGAGCATTCAAAGGAAAAATACATCATAGAAATTCAAAACATGTCAATAGAAATAAACAATAGAAGGTTCGGAATACAAAACTGAAAAGCTTTCAGAGAGTAGAATGATATGGTTTTTTTTTAATGGAAAATAGGAAAGAGGGGCACCTGGGTGGCTCAGTCAGTTGAACGTCCGACTTCAGGTCAGGTCATGATCTTGTGGTTCGTGGGTCCGAGCCCCATGTTGGGCTGTGTTCTGACAGCTCAGAGCCTGGATCCTGCTTCAGATTCTGTGTCTCACTCTCTCTCTCTGCCCCTCCCCCACTTGCTCTCTCTCTCTCTCTCTCTCAAAAATAAATAGACATTAAAAAAAATTTTTTTAAATAGAAAGGGTAAAAAATTGGAGGACAAGTCCAAGAGGTCCAACATGAATACTAAGAGTCCCAAACAAAAAAAAAAAAAAGAAAGTCTTCTGTGAAATTACTTAATAAAATATCCCAGCACTGAAGGGCCTGAGTCCATCTGGAAAGTGCTCCACACAGGGATGGAAATGACCCATACCAAGGTGCATCATTGTAAAATTTCAGGACACTTAGGGCTGGGATGAACAACTGTCTTGATTTGCCTAGGACTGAGTGGTTTATTAGGAAATGAGACTTTCAACGCTAAAGCCAGGATGGTCCTGGGAAAGCCAGAATGACCGGTCATCCTACTGAGAACCAAAAAAAAAAAAAAAAAAATTCTACAAAGCTCAGAGAGGTAAGCCACAAGACAACGTCTTCAAAATTCCAAAGAAATATGATTTCTGATTTAGAATTCTATACCCTGCTGAGCTTTCAAACATACTAGAAGTATGATGGTAAAGTAAGAACATTCCCAGGCATGTAAGGTCTCAAAATTTTGTTCCTAAGTATCTATTCACAAGAAGCTACTGGAGGACGTGCTCCATCAAAATGAAAATAAGCCAAGAAAAATGAGGAGACAAGATACAGGAAGCAGGAGACCCAGTAAAAGAAGTGAGGAGGGAATTCCTCAAAGGATGACGGAGTGATCCCAGATCAGCAGCTCTGCTCCAGATGTGGGGGCAGCTGAGCCGTTCTGGCTCTGTGTGACACAAGAGACAGACGGTCATCACTAAGATCCCCCTTCCCCTGCCACTTCCATCGGGCCATGCTCTTAACCCAAGGACAGATCACCCATGAGAGGTTGGCCCAGATTTTCATCAGGACTTGGCTTGCCTTGACCATGTGCTGCTGAGGATTTCTCCCCTTGTGCTCTGCTGAGGACACATGTATCACTCCCAGAAGTTCTTGGCTTTCCCTGAGAGCCAGAGGGCCATGGTAGGCTCAGAAGTGGAAAATACAAGGCAGCCCATTCCCTCTGGCCATACTTCTGTCGGGTGCCCAGTGCACACCTCAGCCTTGCCAGGCGCCCGGCTGTGGAGAGTCCTGTGTTTCCCCAGACTCACTTGTGACCTTGCTTGCCACTTCCCCAGAAGGGGCCTTGTCAGCTTCCAGCGAAGGGGAAGTCAGCCCACGACCCAGAGAGTGCTCTCCTCACCCTCTCCTGGAGCCTCTGTCCAGTGTGCTTACCCTCTGTTTTTAAGAATAGGTGGTATATTGTCTGGAATGGATGCACAGGTAGAACCATAAAGAAAAGCAAGGAAACAATTAGCATGAAAGGATGGTCATCAGCTAGAGTTGAGGGTTAGGAGGTCAGCTTGTTTGCAGAAGGTGAATAAGGGGTTTTAAGGTACTGATAATGCTTTTTATATCAGCCTGGATATCAGTTCACAGATGTTCATTTAGTTTTAATAGTTAAAAAATTGTTATAATTTAAATTTTAGATGTATTTATAAACTCTTTTGTGTTTAATTTTTGTATAAGAGAGGAGGGTCACCTGGGTGACTCAGTCGGTTAAGTGTCTGGCTCATGACTTTGACTCAGGTCGTGGTTTCATGGTTTGTGAATTCAAGCCCCAAATGGGGCTCTGTGCTGAGAGTGCAGAGCCTGCTTGGGATTCTTTCTGTCCCTCTCTCTCTGCCCCTCCCCCACTCACACGCATGTGCGTGAGCTCACACACACACACACGCACACACTTTCTCTCTCTCAAAATAAATAAATAAACTTTAAGAAATAATAATAAGGTGCCTGGGTGGCTCAGTCAGTTAAGTATCTGACTTCAGCTCAGGTCAAAATCTCATGGCTTGTGGTTTCAAACCCCACGTCCAGCTCTGAGCTGTCAGCACAGAGCCTGGAGCCTGCTTTGGATTCTGTGTCACCATTGTTCTCTGCCCCTCCCCTAGTCATGCTCTGTCTCTTTCTCTCTCTTTCAAAAATGAATAAACATTAAATTTTTTTAATAAAATAATAAAAGTATAGAGAGGAAAAAATATCGAGGGAACATCTCTGGGTTGATCTCCAAACAAGGCCCAGGATTTATTCTGATTAGATAACCCAGGTCCCTGATCAGGGATGGGAGAAAGGGATGCTGAACTCTCACTGGCCAGGCTTCAGTTAACCCTCACCCCACCCTAACCAGGATTCCATCCAGTGGTGGGAAATTGTCCCGGGAAGTAAGGAAGCATGACGATTGGGAATCCAAAACAAAACCCCTTCTCTGTGGTTCAGGGGAGCAATCGGGCAGTATATTTTGATCCCCTTGAAAGGACTACCATTCTTCAGCCCAGTGGCTCTCCTTATAGAAGTGTGTCCTCAGGAAATAATTGAGGATGGAGACCAAGAGTGAGGGACCCTATGGATTATGGAGCAACAGAGGGGCCGACTGTTCCCTCTTTGAAGAGCTCTATTTTCAGTTACCAGCCTATGGTGGGTCTTGGTGCTATCAACCTGCATGTGGCAGACTGGCTGCAAGTTGGACCCTGAGCTTGCAGACACAGGAGCTTCCTGAGATGTGGAAGCAGCAGGTTCTGTCAGCAGGAGCTGAGAGCCATATGGCGCATAAAAATAACTGAAGCCAGTCCTCCCCTCACAGCCAGGTCTATTGGGTGGCCTCCTGAAGGCAAAGCCAGGTGCATTCCCAGCTGAGGCAAGCAGAACCCCTGGGCTCATGCCTGGGGGAGGCCCTCATACCTCCACGGCATCCTTTCAGACACCAGGGAACAGGGAGGAGCCCTTTATGGGGTCCAAATTGGAATGAGATGAGTGCCTCAGCCCCAGGCTTTGTTGGGGAGGGAGAAGTGGAGGACCACAGCATTTTGTGGACACTGGACAAGATACTGCCACTGCTCGGAGCAGCAGGCATGAGTTGACATGGTCCAGGGCCCTACCCAGGGTGGACTCTTTTCTCCCGTAAGGTTCCTATAAGAGTCAGGAAGAACTTGGCTATCGACTGAGGTCTCTTCTTCAGCTGAGTCCATTAGGGGCTGCTCAGTGGGCTCCCTGCTTCCTGGAAGCCAGGCCACATTGGGGTTCTCAATATTCAGGTTGCCCTCCCCAAGCTCCCCGCCCCTGAGCCCCGCTCCTTTGCTGAATCTCTAGACCACATCTATTTTCTGCTCAGGTTGTACCAGTTTCCCCTCCCAGGGACAGGGCCAAGAGCTGGGCCTAGAGTCAGGAGCCCAGGGGCCTGGGGTACTAGTCACTGAGCTGGTAACCCTGCCCATCCTGTTTTACCTTTTAGGGTCCAGATTTTCTCATCTATAAAGTAGGTAATCATTCCCATGTGTTGTTTTAAGGATTAGGTGACATATGAGAACAAAAGACACATAAAGCATGACACATGTTTTCTCTTGAACTGAAACCTGGCACATAGAAACTGTCCAGGTCAGGTGGAGCAGGCACTTTGCCCAAGACCTTTGAAAAAGACTCCAAGTTCAGTACCCCCACCACCACCACCCAACCAAGGACACAGGGACTGTCCCTGTTCCTGCAGAAGTAGTCCCAAGCAAAGATGCCCATTTGACTCTTTTAATAATGCCCTGGTCTGGCTGGAGCTCCAGATATGCTATCTGGGGAGCAAGTCTGGTGTGGACCCTATGAGGAAACCTGTAATTCAGGCCTCTTCTTGGAGCTTCTGCAGGCCCTGCACAGATAGAAGTAAAACTGAACAATGCTGAAACATGGACTCTGCAGAGGTATAGCTCGTCAGGAGTAGTCACTCTTTCTCATGTCAAGGGAAGGAAGAGAGCTGGGGTTCTCGGGACACACACAGTGCCAGGAGCTGTGTGCCTCAGCTCCTCCCAAAAAGCTGCAGGGGGACTAGGAACATCATCCTAAAATGGCTCTGAGCTCTATCCCATGGCACACCCGGCCCTGACAGTAAGATAGAACAGTATAGGATGCTTATTCTCACCAGCACTATTCTCTTTGTTTCTCCTGAAAAGTTCTGTCCAATGTGTTATGATAAGAAAAGTGTGTGAGGTTTAACCACCAGAAAGGAAAAGATTAAATTACCATGAATTGTAGACATAACTGCCTTCTGGAAAAACAAGACTGTTAGAACTAATGAGATATAAAACCCACATGTAAAATCCAATACCAATATGCAGTTAAAGATATAATGGGAAGAGGAGGGTATCAGGGAAGACAGTGGAGCAGGAAGCACCAAGACTTTTCAGCCAGACAGCTGAACTGGCAGAATCCATCTGGTGTAACTATCTTAGAACTCTGGAGCCTGTTCAAAGACCTGCAGCTTCCATCAGAATGCTTGGAAATGTTCAGTTAATTTTGGTCAATTTAAGATCATAGCACAGTAGCAGCTACCCATCTTCCACCCACCTCACCCCACCCAGCCTCATGACAGGCAGCCATACACAGGTTCCTGGAATAGTTTACCCACAGCTTGTGGGAGCCAAGGTGGACAATAAGGGCCTTGTCTGCAAATTCTGGAGGATCTGATGCTTATTGCTGTTTCTGATCACAGAAGTGCAGATACAGAGGCAGGCCACCATTGCTGCAATCTGTACTGGCTGAAGAGGCTTCCAGGGGACTTCAAGGGCCTATTGTTTTCCCCCTTCATTTCTTCCTTTTTCTCCTTTTAGAAGCTGGACTTTTAAGGATTTGGTTATTTAGAAGCAACCACATATACAAGGGAATTTAGAAAGTTACTGCACATGCAGAGAAAGGCATAGGCTCAGAAAAGACCGAAAAGGACCTTAAATGTATATCCCAGCCCAGAGGCACCCTACAACAATTTTTTAAAAAGAAATAGATAAAACCCTGCAGAAATCTCACCTCCAGAGTTACCACATTATAAGACTCAAACATCCCATTTCAACAACAACAAATCACAAGACCTACAAATAAACAGGAAGGTATAGACAATTAAAGGGAGGTAATTAATCAAAGAAGCCATCCCTGGGGCACCTAGGTGGCTCAGTAGGTTAAGTGCCTGACTCTTGATTTCGGCCCAGGTCATAATCTCACAGTTTGTGGATTTGAGCCCCATGTCAGGCTCCACACTGTTAGTGAGTGAGAGAGGGGATTTTCTCTCCCTCTCTCTCTACCCCTCCCTTGCTTGTTCTAAATAAATAAATAAACAAAAAACAATTGAAAAAAGGTGGATAGCCAAGAAAACTATGTATGAATAAAATAGAAATGTCAATAAAGAGAGAACATAAAAAGAAACCAAAAAGAAATCTTGAAAAAGAACAATACAATACCTAAAATTAGAAATTCACTACAAGTGTGTAAAAAGCAGATTTGAGCAGACAGAAAAATCAGTGAACTTGAAGATAGGACAATTGAAATTATTGATTCTGAGGAATAGGGGGGAAAAGATTAAAGAAAAATGAACAGAACCGAACAGGTCTGGGGGACACCATTAAGTAAACCGCAATGCATGTTGCTAGAGTCCCAGAAAGAGAAAAGAGAGAAAGAAGAAGAGAGATTATTTGAAGAACTAGTGGCCAAAAACTTCCCAAATTTGATGAAAGACATAAATATAAAGATACAAGAAACGTAATGAACTCCAAGTAGGGTAAATACAAAGAGACCCACACTGAAACATATTATCAAACTGTCTAAAGACAGAACATTGAAAGCAGCAAGAGAAAAGTGACTTGTCCCATATAAGGAATCCTCAATAAGATTATCTGAAGATTTCTCATCAGAAACCTTGGAGGCCAGAAGGCAGTGGGTTGATCTATTCAGAGTGTTGAAAGTAAAACAATTATCAACTATCAATTATATGTAGCAAAACTGTATGTCAAAAATGAGGGAGACATTAAGACATTCACAGATAAACAAAAGCTGAGGGAGTGCATTACCACTATACCTGCTCTACAGTAAATACCACAGGGAATCTTTAGGTTGAAATGAAAGGACACTAATTAGTAACTTGAAGCCATATAAACATCTCTAGTAAAGATATATACATGGGCAATTATAAAATCCTGTATTATGATAACTTTGTTACTCCACTTTTTGTTTTCTATATGATATTGTAGACTAATGCATCCTTTTATTTAAAAAATAATTATTGGTCTGTGTCTCCCTCTCTCTCTGCCCCTCCCCCACTCACACTCTGTCTCTGTCTCTCAAAAATGAATAAATGTTAAAAAAAAATTTTTGCATGAAACAAGGAATGTCTGTTGTATTTTTTTAATATAGTTTATTGTCAAATTGGCTAACATACAAAAATTTTTAATTAAAAAAAAGGGGGGCACCTGAGTGGCTCAGTTGGTTAAGTGTCCAACTTTGGCTCAGGTCATGATCTCATGATTAGTGGGTTCAAGCCCCATGTCAGCTTCTGTGCTGGAAGCTCAGAGCCTGGAGCCTGCTTTGGATTCTGTGTCTCCCTCTCTTTCTGCCCCTCCCCTACTCACACTCTGTCTCTGTCTCTCAAAAATGAATAAATGTTAAAAACTTTTTTAAAATAAATATTAGGGCGCTTGGGTGGCTCAGTTAGTGAAGTGTCCAACTCTTGCTCAAGTCATGATCTCATGGTTGTAAGATTAAGTCCCACATCAGTCTCTGCACTGGGTGCTTAAGATTCTCTCTCTCCCTCTCTCTTTCTGCCCCACCCCTGCTTGTGCTCTCTGTCTCTCAAAACTGAGTAAAAGTTTAAAAAAAAAATTTTTTTTTAAGTTGGCAAACGAGGGGCACCTGGGTGGCTCTGTCGGTTGAGTGTCTTGCTCAAGTCATGATCCCAGGGTCATGGGATCATCCCCTTCTCACGCTCACTCCCTCTTAAAAAAAAAAAAAAAAACAAAGAAACAGGAAATGAAAGAAAGATTATCCTCTGGGTCTGGGCCTTCCTTATAATCCCACCTGGTCCAACACTTGTCCCTGCAGACACTTCCCCCTGTCTCCCATAAAGGAGTTAGGTTTAGGCCACATAGTCCCAAAATGTCCAGCACTAGATCCTGGCCGCCAGTGGGCTCCAGGTCTGAACCGCGCGCAACACAAGAAGGAAGGATGCCCACCTGCAGGATGCGTCTCCAGGGAGGCCTTCCCCCCCTCTGCAGATGCCATGCAGACTGGCTGCCTCATAACTGTCAGGAGTGCCCCAGGACCTCCAGATACTGGGCTTGGAGACCTGAATGTGAAGAGATGGATGCATCTGACAGGTGTGGACTGGGCAGCCGGAGTAGGGGATGTGAGCAGGGACATGGAGGCAGAAGTGCATGCCTAGTTGGGGGAAGCTGTGACTCAGAAGCCTGCCTTCAGGGGTTAGGCCTCTTCCGGTCAGGTTCCCTTCAGGTGCATTTTTCAGTATGGCAGCATCTGATTGGCCCAGCCTGTGATGGTGCCCACCCTTTGGCCCGCTGAAGGCATAGCCTTCCTGACAGTCTCACCAGGATGTTCAGTGTTCATTAGAGAGCGTGGTGGTTATTTCCCCAAGCAAAACCCTGGTGTTCTGGCCAGAAGGGAAAGGAAATGGATGCTGAGAAGGCAGACTCAACAGGTGGAGGCACCAGGAGGGTGGACTTGGGTCCGGAACTAGGGTCTGGGGTGGGAAAGAGACACAGTACCTGAGGCTGGCACCCACAGGCCAAACACAATGTTTCGAAGGGCTGGCCTGTCCCAGGAGGGGCCGTGGTTATCCCTCTGCCAGCCAAGTCCCCTGGAGGCTGTGGTTTGGGGATGCCAACATCAGTGCCCATGTGGGCTGGTGGACAGAACAGGGCCCAGGACCCAGACACACCTGTGCTCAAGTCTCAGCTCTGCTGGATACTTAGCTTGTGAGCTGGGCACTGGCCATTCACTCTCAGAGCCTTACTTTCCTCATCTGTAAGATGGGAAGGCTAAGGGATGAGATGAGGGGGCAGGCAGGGAGAAGTAGCCCATCATCCTTCCTGGGCCAGGACCCCAGACATCTCCCCTGCTCCTCCCTCCCCGCTGACTACCACCTGAATCCCTTCCACATGTATGTTAGCCACATCCCCTTTGCACTATTTAATCTCAGGCTTCACTGCTTCTCACCTGCATTACTGAGTCACTTGAACAGCACACATCTTGATCAAGCACCCACTATGAATGTGCCAGGTGGGGGGGGCTGACCCTAGGAGTGCAGCAGTGAGCAACCCAGTCCCCTCCTAGAGGAATCGCAGCACAGGGAGAGCCACGTGGTGCTGGGAGGCCACCAGGCAGGCAGGTCTGGTGTGTGCCAAGGCCTGGTGAGTCACTCATCCCGGAGTGCAGGGGTCCTCCCCTGGGCAGATCAGAGAGTGCAAAGAGTGGCTTGGCCACTCTCGGTTGTAAGCCAGAGCCAGGCATCTGTGCCCCTTCAGTGATATCATCACAGGGTGGACATGCCCCTGACCCCAGCACCCCTTGCAGCCCTGGGATTGGTTCAGGTGTTCCTGGGGCCTGTCATCCTCGAGGCTTTGTTTGATGACTGGGCTGGAATAAAGGACACTAAAACAATAACAGTGGGGGGGGGGGGATGCATATCAGTGACACATTTTGCAGTGCCCCGTTGTAGTCTTATCCACTCCAATATGTTTTGTATCGCGCTACGTGTGCAGTGGTCTCTCCTTTTTTTATATAATTTTTTAATGGTAACTTGCTTGTTTTGAGAGGTGGAGGGAGGGACAGAGAAAGAGGGAGAGAATCCCAAGCAGGCTCCACGGGGCTCAGTCTCATGAACTTTGAGATCATGACCTCAGTGGAAACCAAGAGTCGGACACTCAACCAACTGAGCCACCCAGGCGCCCCTCTCCTTTTATACCATGACCGCTTCTGTGTTGCCACCAAGTCTTCATTACCCCATTATCGGTGACAACAGATACCGCATGCTAATGTTCCTGTCCCGTCTCCTTTCGTTCATCATCTATGGTGCTCTGGATTTAATCCCCTGCTTATAGTTCATGCCAAAGCAGACCCCTCTCCCCAGCTTTTCCCCTTCAGATGATTTTCTTGGGATGCGTTTCCAAGCATTTGACTGAGGTGAAAGGCGCTATCAAACTTCAGGCTGTTGGCACATGGAGCCAGATCTTGTACGATTCAAAGGGGCCGTGACACAGTACACCCGCCCACCCCCCAGCTGTATTTAATGGGATGCTCCAACATACCTGATAGCACCGGCTGTTTAATGCAGTCTTGTGCATTAATGGGTATAAAGCAGAAGCCTACTGGAGCCATATCATGCACGTGTCTGTTCACACACACAGAGCCCCAGGCCCCCAGCAGGGCAGAAGGAGAGAATTGAAACCTCTCTTTAGAGGTCACAGGCAGAGCAGCCTGCCAGTCTGCCCTGTGTCCCCAGCCATGGTGAGCCCCTCAGGCTCAGACCCTGTCTATGCCCAGACCTCCAGCCCCCTGCACATACACCATGCAGGCTGTGTTCACAGAAACACAGATTGGAAGACTTACTGGTGATCTCAAGGATTTTTCAAGGGAAATTGTGACAATAAACAATTTTCCCATCATCACTGGCTTTTAAAAAAAAAAAATTTGGTAGAGGCGTGTGGGTGGCTCAGTTCAACTTCAGCTCAAGTCATGATCTCATGGTTTGTGGGTTTGAGCCCCACATCGGGCTCTGTGATGACAGCTCAGAGCCTGGAGCCTGCTTAGGATTCTTTCTCTCTCTCTCTGCCCCTCTCCCACTCATACTCTGTCTCTCTCTCTCTCTCTCAAAAATACATATTAAAAATTTTTTAATTGTGGTAAAATACACATAACATAAAATCTACCATCTTAGCCATTTTTAAGGGCACAGTCCAATGCTATTAAGTACATTCATGTTGTTGTGCGGCCATCCCTGCCATCTATCCTCGTAACTCTTTACATCTTGCAAAACTGAAATTCTGTCCCCATTAAACACTAACTCCCCATTTCCCCCTCCCTCCAGCCCCTGGCAACCACATTTCTTCCCCTTTCTGTCTCTATGAATGTGACTACTCTAGTACCTTGAATAAGTGGAATCACACAGTATTTGTCCTTTGGTGGCTGGCCTTTTTCACTTAGCATAATGTCCTCAAGCTTCATTGTTGTAGCACATGTCAGAATGTCCTTCCTTTTTAAGGCTGAATAATATTCCATTGTAAGGATAGCCCACATTTTGTTCACTCATTCATCATCAGTGGACACTTGAGTTGCTGTATCATTGGCTTTTTAAAAAAAATTTTTTTGAGAGAGAGAAAGCAGGGAAGGGGCAGAGAGGGGAGAGAGAGAGAATCCCAAGCAGGCTCCACACTGTCAGTGCAGAGCCCAATGCAGGGCTCGAACTCACAAACAGTGAGATCATGACCTAAGCCAAAGTCAGACACTTAACTGACTGCGCCACCCAGGTGCCCCTGCAACATTGGCTTTTAAAAATTATCCCTGGGGGAGGGGCGCCTGGGTGGCGCAGTCGGTTAAGCATCCGACTTCAGCCAGGTCACGATCTCGGGGTCCGTGAGTTCGAGCCCCGCATCGGGCTCTGGGCTGATGGCTCAGAGCCTGGAGCCTGTTTCCGATTCTGTGTCTCCCTCTCTCTCTGCCCCTCCCCCGTTCATGCTCTGTCTCTCTTTGTCCCAAAAATAAATAAAATAAACGTTGGGGAAAAAAAAAAGAGCACAGGAGAATGCGTACAATATTCTAATAAAGACAGAAAAGGTGCCATATATACATATATATATATATATATATATATATATATATATATTTCTTCATCCTTGCATAAAGAAGCTCTCCTACAAGCAGTTGCTTATGGAACTGGGGCGTTGGGTGGGGGGGCTCTGTCTTCACATGGCTGTGTTTTTGCACATGGGCGTGGGATGCCCCCAGCACCCAGTAATTTCCCTGATCCCCTACTAGGTCACTCAACCCCTATCTCTCCAGGAACGACAGCCTGGCTCCTGCCACCCAAGCACACACTCCCATGACCACAGTGTGTTGCCCCCCAGCTTGCCTAAGCTTTTGCACACACTGATCCCCTTGGCCTGGCAAGTCTCCAGACAGACTGCCTCCTGCCCTCAGTCCTCAGCACAGACAGCACCACCTGCCCCCAGCCCTTCTCTGGGCTCCTTCTCTGGAGCCCCTGCTGGAGGAAGGAGGAGGCTGGCTTGTGCCTCCAGGGCCCCCACAGCCCTGTGCTCCCCAGCACACCTGCAGGAAGAGGCAGAAAGATTGGTGGGGCACCACCATTCCCCTCTCCCCTCACCTGGGCACACCCTGCAGAGCACATGCCTCCGTGGGACACTCTCTCTGCACACATTGGTCTGCTCGTGGTCTACTTCCCACCGCCAGTTCTGAGAGATCCCACTGAGTCCACGGCACCTAGAATGGTGCAGAGGGAGCCAGAGACTGAAGCAGCAGGAACACAAGCCCATCCACTGAGCCCCAGGCCTGGGCCCAGCTGAGGTCACAAGGGGTAGCTGGAGGTCGGAGGGGTGATGCCAGCAGCCTGTCCACTGTTTGGGCATCCCTGTGGACCACGATGGTTCTGGCCTCCAGCTCCGCTCCAGCCTCCAGTGTGAGCCTGTTGCTCCAAAGCAGAGCTGAGTCTGAGCCCACCCACCTCCCCACGTGCCCAGCATCCCGCATCCAGCCCCCAGTGGCAGTCCAGGCCTGGAGGTGATCTGGGGGCTTCCCAGCTCACCTCTTGAAGTGGTGGCATCCTGGCCTCCCCAGAAGGGCTTCTCCCACCCTGCCCTGCAGAGAGGTTTCTAGAATCACCTCCACCCAAGATAGTGGCTCATCTTTGAGAAAATTGGACTGGGATCCCTGGAGAGAGAAGGTGCCAGGTATCCAGCAGGAAAGACCACGCTTTGCCGGCCTGGCATGAGTTCTGTCTTATGGAATTAGGCTCAGACACCAGGCCCTGGGTGTGGGGCAGAGCTGGCCCTCATCCCAGAGCTGACAGCCACCCCCCCAGTGAGCTCAGCAGCCTCCCGTGTGCCCACGTGCACACCTGCGGCCTCCCCCACAGGTTGGCAAGAGGTGGTTTTGTGACATTTCACAGTTGCATCAGCTGAAAATTGAACACTTACAGCTTTGCCAGGGAGGTGAAAATAAAGTTGCCGCTGTGCTCAGGGCCAGGACTGTGCCGGCAGACATCCACGCTGGTTCCCACACTGCCAACCCCCACCCCATGCTGTGACCCAGTCCCTGTACACCCTCAGGACAGCCCTCCTCAGGGCTCCCTCCAATCCCCAACCTCAGCTCTGACTCTGCACACCCCTGTCTCTACTTTCAGAGCCAGGTCACCCAAGGGGTCAGGAAAGACAGAAATAGGCCTGGGTTCCAGTCTGCCATGGGAAATGCACAGGCAGAGTGGGCAGGGTGATGGGGAGACTCTGTTCCCTGGAAGGTCCCTATAGGAACCCTGCAGGACTCCCTGGTTAAGAATGTGGGGGTGACGGCGACTGGATGACTCAGTCGGTTAAGTGTCTGACTCTTGATTTCAGTTCAGGTCATGATCTCATAGTTCAGGAGATTGAGCCCCAGGTTGGGCTCTGCACTTACAGCTCAGAGTCTGCTTAGGATTCTCTCTCCCTGTCTCTCTGCCCCTCCCCTGCTCGCTCTCTCTCTCTCTCTCTCTCATTCTCTCTCTCAAAATAAATGAATAAACATTAAAAAAGAGGGGCAGCTGGGTGGCTCAGTTGGTTGAGTGTCCAACTTCGGCTCAGGTCATGACCTAACTGTTCATGAGTTCGAGCCCCACATTGGGCTCTGTGCTGACAGCTCAGAGCCTGGAGCCTGCCTCAGATTTGGTTTCCCTCCTGGCTGTCTGCCCCTCCCCCCACTCCTGCTCTGGCTATCTCTCTGTTTAACAGAGAGATAAACATTAAAAAACATTTTAAAAAACATAACATTAAAATAATAAACATTAAAAAAAAAGAAGAAGAAGAAGACTGTAGGGTGACTTCAATGCCCAGCATGGGGGATGGTTAAACAGTCACAGGCTTGGCCAGGACTCACAGACATAAGTGCCCTGAAGGCTTAGTTCAGGAAGACTGGCCTACAGGGATATGCAGAAGAACCTGGGGGAGGAAACCCGGGTCCACAGCACACACACGGATGGGCACCTGCTACAGGCCAGCCCTTGACTAGTGCCAGCTCAGAGCACGTGCGCTGAGCCCCACCTGGATGAGGTTCGGGTGAAGTCACTATACAAACAGGCCACAGGTGGCCTTTCCCTGCACCAGACACCACCAGCCACATCGCAAGCACCCAGCAGTGCTGACAAGGAGAATCTGGTGCTGCCCACCTGAAGTGAGGCCCAGCCTTGGCGGGAGTCACTGTAGGGAAGAAGGGAAGGCTTCACGGACGAGGAAGCATTTTAGCCAGGTGCACAGGGATAAGCGAGTGCACATGGCGGGAGAGCATTTCTGTGGAAGAAACAGCTGGATGGGTCAGTGGGTCTGAATCACACAGAGTCTGGAGCGCCAGGCTACACAGGGCCACCTGAGAGAACCACACGTTAAACAGGCTCACACAATGGAGGAGTCCACACAGCAGCTTCAAGCACAGCAGGACGCAAGGCCCACCCAAGGAACTCAGGAATGTGCCCACCTCCCTGGCTCCTTGTGGGGCCAAGATGGCCCGAATGGTGCCATTCTTGCCTGCTCAGGGACTCCAGGGGGAAGAGAGCTTCTGAGTACCACAGAAGTTCTGGGATTGCACATGAGCTCTCCAGTTTGGATCAGACCCATCCCTGAACTAATCGTCTTTGTGGCCAGGGGCAGCGGCAATATGCTAATTGTCCAAGCCTTATCAAAAGCAACCTTCATTGCTTTGAGGTAGGAGTGGAAGGGGTTAGTCCCTAAATGGCTTGGACCAAGAGTAGAGGGTGGCTGGTTCCTGAGGAGTGCTGTGCTGTGGGGCTAAGGATCCCTGGAAGGCCTCCCAGGAAGTGATCACTGGACTTGGGTGGACACCAAAGTGCCTGTAGGAGTCAGAGCCACGCAGCCAGGAGCCCAGAGGACCAGCAGGCCCCAGCTCAGGCGTGCCTCAACTTCTCCTTGTTATTACAGGCAGGCATGCCCCGGACACTGAGCGCCTCCGACATGGTCACCCCAGGCAGCCTTGGCCCACCCCCCACGGAGCCCATGGATGGCGAGCAGGCCGGGCAGCCCCTCCTGGACGGAGCTCCCTCCTCAGCTTCCCTGGACACCCTCATCCAGCACCTGGTGCCCACGACTGACTACTACCCCGAGGTGGGTGGCCCACTCAGTGGGGAGGAGGGGCCTCAGAGTGGGCTTTCTTCCACCAGGCATGGGGAGACAGTAGGGCTGGGGCTGGGCTGGGGCCTGAGGGCACATCCCTGCCATGACTTGGGGAGCACATGCTGCCTTTCTCTTTGTCCCCCCAGAAAGCCTACATCTTCACCTTCCTTCTGAGCTCCCGCCTCTTCATCGAGCCCCGGGAGCTCCTGGCCCGGGTCTGCCACCTGTGCATTGAGCAGCAGCAGCTGGACCAGCCAGTGCTGGACAAGGTGAGGGGCAGGGCAGGGGCCCTCTGAGTATGCAGGCGCTCCCCTGACGTGTCCTCACACATCTGCATCTTGGAGTGGCAGTGAGTCCCCATTCTCCGGAGGAGAAGCCCACAGGGGTTTCTGACTTATCAGAGGACCAGAGACAGAGGGAACAAAGTTGCAACCTTTAACCAGGTACTGTTTTCCAATGCCCTATGGGAGCCCTTGGGCTTACACCAAGTCCAGACCCGGGCCCCCAGAGCCCCGTCAGTAGGACTCTTGCCACGTGGGATGGTTCTGCAGCCTCTGCTGGGCTTCCTGCCCTCCGCACTCTCTGTTCCAACCTTCTCTCCTCTGTGGGGTCCGCTGATGGCCTAGCCTTCTTGTGGTTCCCCACATCCGTCCCTGGCCAGATCCTGCGGGCTATGATTATTTATAGGTGTATCGATCAGGCTCTGCTACTACAGTGATAGAAACCCACTTGCAACTGGCCTAAGACAAAGGGATTTACTGGCTCATGTAACTGCAAAGTCTCAAGTGTCTCTGGCTCCAGGGGCCCAAATGACCCGCATTGAAATCTGGTCTTTCTCCCCTCCACCCTCCGCCCTGTTTTCCTCTGTGCCAGCCTCACCCTTTCCCTGCACAGTGGCACGTGGCCTCTGCCTCCCTAGGCTCACCATCTACTCTTACCAATTTGGGTGGAAAGAGCATGCCGCGTTCTAAATAGTTCCCAATAAAAGTCTCTATCTCATTGGCTTAGCTTAGACGCCATGTCCATGTGTGAGCCAATCACTGTGCATGATGGGTATGTACTGTGTTCTGATTGGCCAGCACTGAGCCGGACCCATGCCACGAGGCCTGAAGCTAAGTAAGCTGCCACTGAACCCCAAGGACTGGGAATGAGTGAGAGGGGAAACCCCCAAAGCAAACTGAGATGTTATCACCAGAGGAAGGGAGACCGGATGCCCGGCAGGCAAAAATAAGAGAGGACCCTGCCTCAAAGGTGTGTCTGTCCCTGTCCCACAGTGGTCAGCCCCATCCCCATGTCGCATCCCTGTCACCTGACACAGAGAAGGCACGAGGCACACCTCCCTTGGCCACCAGCGCTGCCGCCTCGGTGGTCCAGACCCCGGCAGAGGATGCGCGGTGAGGGGCTGATGCAGCGGCTGATGTGGCCCCGCCTCCAGGCACCCTTCACCTGGCACAGACGCTCCTTGGCTTGCCTTGCAGGCCCGGGTCCGGAAGTTTGGCCCAAAACTCCTCCAGTTGTTGGCCGAATGGACGGAGACATTCCCGCGGGACTTCCAGGAGGAGTCGACCATCGGGCACCTGAAGGACGTGATGGGCCGCATCGCCCCCTGTGACGAGGTGGGCAGGCCTAGCGCGAGTCCTACACCACCGTCTGCACCCCTACACCCGGGACCTGAACCCGTTCCTGTACACTGTAGCTCCTCTAAAATCAGCCCCTTTCTGCCCCATCAGGAAATCAGGCCCTACAGAGCTGGCAGGGAAACCATGCCTCTGGTTCCAGGCGTCTCTTGACCTCGCTCCTGGCCTGTACTCATACATGGCATCAGATGGCAGGCGAGGAAGGACCCTCTCATGGGCTCTTGGGATCAGGCCCTTGGTCAGTGATCCATTCGGCTGACCTGGAGGGCCCTGGTAGTGGCAGAGGAGGAGAGAGCGCCCCCGTGTGGCCAAAACCTCATCCCAGGGTAAATGCTCTAGTGGCTTGGAAGGCAGCCAGTGTACTGGGCATCAGGTGCCTCTGCACCCCACACCCTGCCCTGTTCTCCCAGCCGCATTACTCTAGGGAAGACACTTAAAGGTAAAAGGAGGGCAAAAATCCCCACCTCTAAGCAGAGTACAGAGAAGGGCCCGGCGAAGGGGATGGAGATCTCCTGGTACATTTAAAAGGGGCAGGTTTATCAGAATCTCCAGGATGACTCCGTGGCCAGCACTGATGTTGCCTTACCTAGGAGAGAACATTGGGGAGAATGCACATCACTTGCCCTGGGAGGAGACTGCATGTGGCAAGCTGGTAGCTAGTCATGTGCCTCAAAGTGGGTCTGGACATGGCAGAACCAGGTGCTTGTGAAACAAAGGAAAACTAAATCAGGCTGGGCAATAAGAAGCCATAAGGTCCACGACCTAACTGAGGCTCAGAGAGGGAGGCCTTGCCTGTGGGTCACTTCACAGAGCAGACAAATGACTTAGCCATTCTGAGGGCTCAGTGAGATAAGTCATCTCTTCTTCCTCCCTCTCCTCCTCCTTCTCCTCCTCCTCTGCCTCCCCTAAGCCATCTGGGGATCCTGACACTTGGCTTAGGTTGCAGCAGGAGATAGGGTCAGAGAAAGCTCAATGATTGGATGAATCAGGAGGGTGGGCAGAAGCAGGGAGGGAGATGCTGGCTGACTGGCTGGATAGATAGTTGGCTACTTTGGTGAATGGGTGGAGGGGGAAGATAGATGTTTGG
The DNA here is from genome assembly GCF_018350155.1 of Leopardus geoffroyi. NCBI lineage: Eukaryota > Metazoa > Chordata > Mammalia > Carnivora > Felidae > Leopardus > Leopardus geoffroyi. The sequence continues at coordinate 89,986,452 of NC_059326.1, forward strand.
GTATCCTGATAGACAGATGGACTTTTGGTGTGAGCAGATGTGGAAAGGTTGATGGGTAGATGGGGGGATGGATAGATGGATGGATGGGAAGGTTGGTGTGTGGGTAGGTGGATGGGTCTATGTGGGTGTGGGTGAGTCGATGGATGGATGAATATGGATAGATGGATGGATGGATAGCTGAATAATGGATGGGTGGATGAATTGGTGGATGGATGGATGGATGAATGGGTGGGTGAATAATGGATGGGTGGATAGATGGATAGATGGATGAATGAATAAGGGTGTATGGTTGGGTGAATGGATGAGTGAATAAGGATGGATGGGTAGATGGGAGGATGGATGGATGGATGGATGGAGTGGATGGATGGATGAGTGGAAGGATGGTTGGGTGGGTGTGTGGATGGTTAGGTGGGTAGAAGTTTGGGTTAGGTGGGTAGGTGGATGAATGTATGGGTGGGAGGGTGAGTGGGTGAGTGTATGGAGGGATGTAGGAGTGGATGGATAGATGGATGGATGGATGGATGGATGGATGGGTAGGTGAATGAATGGCAAACATTAGGAAGGACAGAGGAAAGATAGATGAGTAAATTAATGGATCTGTTGGTAGGGATGGATCTGTCTGCCTCTGCCATTGATGAAGCCACTTCAAAGGCAGACCCTGCCATTCTGGCTACAGTGGTGGGGATGGGTGTAAGTCCTGGACTGGTTCCCTAGGGAAACAGGGCGCAAGTGCCAGCCCCCTGAGAAACTGCCAGGCCTGCCACCAGGGCTGTGCTGGGAAATCTTTTCTAACCACCCATGGATGAGAATAACTGAGGCCTAGGAATGGCTGTCAAGAGCAGTCATCCACCAGGTGGAGGTGTTTGGAGCAGAAATAATTCATTGCAGATGTTCTCATTCCCTGGCTTGGGATCCAGTTAGGTGTGCTGAGCAGTATGAGCTGGAATGAGGTTTTGTGGCCCCCTCCCCACCCGCCCAGGCCCAGGCCAGGGTGCTTCCATGTGTCTTTGAGATCCCCAAGTTGCCCTTACACAGGAGCAGCCCCTTCAAAGCAGATGTCCTCTATATGCAACCTCCCCTCCCCTAGATGGGGCTATGGGTTGCTCCCTGCCCCCCAGCAGGGGCAAAGGCTGGGCTCAGAAAGGAGCTGGTGACCAGACTGATAAGGCAGAACCAGTAGAACTCTCAGAGCATGAGGTCTGGACCATACCATGTGAGCCCACATAGATCCAGGCTCAGAAACCACATCTGTGTGACCTCGGACAAGTTACTTCACCTCTCTGAGCTTCAGTTTGTTCATCAGCAAAAATACTGTTCCCACTACACAACTTTGCAGCAAAGAATCCCTGAAGTCACTTGTGTTCTTATTTTGGCACTTGGTAAATGTGAGCTGTGATGGGGAACAAATTATTTCCAAAATTCAGGCATATGGGGCTTATTTTTAACTTTTATGGAGTTGCTATTGTGGAACATTTCAAGCATACACAAACACAGAGAATAGTAACTGTGAACACCTGTGTATTTATCACCTAGGTTCAACAATGATCAACATTTTGCCAAATCGTTTCTTCTATCCCTTCACACACTTCCCCCTCCCTCCAAATTATTTTTTTAATGTTTATTATTTTTGAGAAAGAGAGCACAAGCAGGGGAGGGGCAGAGAGAGGGGGGGGACAGAGGATCCGAAGCAGGGCCGACAGCAGAGATCCCGATGTGGGACTCGAACTCATGAACCGTGACATCATGACCCCAGCTCAAGTCGGATGCTTAACCAACTGAGCCACCCAGGTGCCCTCCATCCAAATTATTTTTAAACAAATTATAAACATTATATCTTTGGCTCCAAAAATATTTCAGCATCATCCTATAAAAGATTTCTCACATAGGAATACGATCAAATGATATAAAATGCCATGCATAAATCCATGAAATGAGCACGAGTGTTTTCAGAGCTGTGTGCCTTTGGACAAGTTTCTTAACCTCTCTGAGCCTTAAACTTCTTTCTATAATGAGGGAGCATGGTAAGGACTGTGACATAACAATGGAGCTCAGGGAAGAAGAGGAAACAGCACAGGGCCAGGACCAAGGAGGCTTTCCCACTAGTGGACTGTGAAAGGTGACACCTCTCTCTTATGAGCTGCCCCCTCTCCTGAACCCTCATGTCCCTCCCTGTACTGCCCACTGCCTCTCATTATCTGGGAACAAAAGGCCAGAGAGGAGCTGAAAAGGCTTTTCTCCATGACTGAACATGGAAGTCTTCCCAGCACCTGGCCCTTGCATTGAACCTGCTCAGGGCCACCCTGTGCTAGGAAAAGGACCCTGCCTTAGAGGGGCTTCCGGTGGGTTGGACTCAGCAGTTTTGGCTCAAGGAGGCCAGTGCTGAGGCTGAAGGAGAAGCCAGGGAAGGCCCCAAGGTCATAGCCCCAATAAGGGAGACAGGACGGGAGGATCTTGGTGCCCTGGCCTCACCCATGGGGCCAGCCACACAGGAAGCTGATACCATGGGCTCTCCGGGGGACTGACCTTGCTTTGCCATTCACACAACTGTCTGCTGGGCTGACCCACTGCCCCTAGAATCTCACCCGCACCCAAGGGCACAGGTAGCAGAAAGCTGACATGGAGAACAAACTGGCAGCAGTTGCCAAGCTCCTGCCCATGCAAGGTGGGCCAAGCCTGTTGCAAGGCACCCTGGGCTGGCTTGGGTGGGATTTGCAAGAACTCTGAAGAACAGAGGCCCAGGGCTGTCCAGCCAGAGATGAGTTCTAACCATGAAAGTCCAACCTTGGAGAAACACAGCCTTCACTCTTGGACAACCTCTGCACTTGAAACCCAGCTCTGTGCACACAGCAGGTGGCTCTGTGGAAATGGATGGCATGCAGGAAAGCCACGTGTTCCAAAATGTGGATTCCTGACGGGGACAAGGACGACCTCAACATTCTCAGTGCTAGGTCTCTCTCGGCCTGCTCGGATGCACCTAGGGGATCTCTCAGCCTCTATCCACAAGGGTGTAGGAATCAGCGAGGAAATGAAGGGTAAATACCATCCCCATATTCCGAGGGGATGCAGAAGATTCGGGAAAGAACCAACAGTAAGCTTGAGGCTAACACCACCAGATAAATTCTAAAGGAATGAGCTAACAGGAAAATGATAACCATTTAGAGTGAATATTGGTTCAGTACAAACAAGTCTTGCTAAATTACCTGCATGTTTTCAAAATTTTTTTAACACATTCATTTTTGAGAGACAGAGACAGAGTGCAAGCAGGGGAGCAGCAGAGAGAGAGAAGGAAACACAGAATCTGAAGCAGGCTCCAGGCTCTGAGCCGTCAGCACAGAGCCCAGTGCAGGGCTTGAACTCATGAACCGCAAGATCATGACCTGAGCAGAGGTCAGACGCGTAACTGACAAAGCCACCCAGGCGCCCCTATGTGTGTATTTTTAAAATAGGGTAAGCACGTGGTTCTAGCAAACTAGAACAGATACGCTGCATCCTTGACTTCAGGAGGGCTCCGACATCTACACTGGAGAGGCCAACCAATGAGAAGCAGGTGAAGGCCACATTAATCCAATCAGCACGTGTGTGAGTCCCCATGTCCTTCACGCTGGGGATGAGCAAAGAGTGACACGGTATTATCTTCATGGAGCTGATAGTCCAGAGAGAGGAGATATTCAATCCCCTGATCGAGGCTTGGCGGAGGGTTTGAAGGAAGCCTGGTGCTCTGAGGTCCCAAGGATAAGAGCATGCCAAGAGAGAGAAGGCTGCACAGGCCCTGCCGGGGGCAGGGAAGGGGTCAAGGGACAAAGGAGCTGCATGTGTCTGGAGCACTGAGAAGGCAGGCAGGGGCTGTGTGGAGGCCATCGAGAGTGGCCAGAGCCTGATTTCAGGACCCCCCAGTCCTGCGGGGCTTCTGTCTTTGCAAAGGCATGGAGGTATTTTAAAGAAGGGAGAGGCAGGGGTCATATGTGCATTTTTGACAGATGGCTCTGGCTGCAGAGTGGAGTCTAGAGAGGCCAGCATGGATGCGGGGGGCCCTCTGAGGCCTCTTAGGACCACAGAGACAAAGCATGGAAATGTCAGAAAGCAAAATCAAGAGGGTTGGTGATAACCGGGAGGGATGTGAGGGAGAGGGTGGCTTGAGGATGGCTCCAGGCCTGTGTGCCTGACGGCAGTGCTCCAGTCACTGAGACAGGGTTGCAGACAGAGAGGGCAGCTCTGGACAAGGTGAGGGTAACTTCCACTTACATGCATTGGGTCAAGGTGACCCCTGAGCCGTGATCTGATCTGGAGATCAGAGAAGTTGGATGTTGTCCACACACAAACACTAAGTGACACTCTAGACAGCGTATGACTGAGGGGAAGGGGAGGACCAGATGGAGATAGGGAGGACCACTCCCCCCACATACCCCGAAGGATGATGCAGACAAGCCTGCTGACAGCCTGAAAGCAGGAGGAACTGGAGGCTGAGGCGATGAGGCCAAGGCAGATGCCCCCTGAGAAAGGGCCCTGGGCTCTCCTGACAGGAGGTCCAGGGAGGCAGTAAGGGCCAGTCCGAAAGCTGACAGGAGTGGGTGACTAGTGGGGTGGGGTGGTGGAGGGGTGAGTAGGGAAGGAGGGAACATGATGACAGTGTGACCGCTTAAATCTGAGTCTGAGTGAGGACAGAGATAGGGGGCCAGTGCAGGTATCGGGGCTCACAGGATGGACCCAACTCCCCATTTTCCCAGCACACAAATAAAGATCTGATAGGCAGCGTGCTGACCACACTTTTGGACCTGACACAGCTAGTCTGCAGGCAACCTCAGTTTATCCACATACTATCCAGCTAACCAGTGGGTCTGCCCACCATGGCTCTGGAAGCAAGGCTTAACGTTTGGGTTCAGTTAGGGTTGACAGCCTCCCATCCTGGTTCCCATGTCCTGAGGGCTCTGCCCATGACTGCTTGACAGAGAAGCACTTCCATGAGCACCGAGTGGATGCCATCTTGGTCTCCCAGAGCTCTGGGCACCACAACAATGCTGGGTCTCAACCGCTCCACCTGGAGCCCTGTCAGATTCAGTGCTGAGGCCTCTCCGTGCACACTCGGCCCGGCTTGCCAGACGCCCCACCTGCAAAATGCTGCTGGATTTGTGTGATTCAAAGCAGCATGAAGAAAGCACACTTCTTCTGTCTGAAATAACCTGGCAGCGCTAGGGGCACCTGGGTGGCTCAGTCAGTTAAGGGTCCAAATTTGGCTCAGGTCATGATCTCACGGTTCATGAGTTAGAGCCCCACATCAGACTCTCTGCCATCAGTGCAGACAGCCTGCTTCAGATTCTATGTCTCCCTCTCTCTCTGCTCCTCCCCTGCCCGTGCTTACTCTCTCTCGTTCTCTCTCTCTCTTTCTCTCTCAAAAATAAACATCAAAAAAATTATGAAATTACCTGAAGTACTGATGACTGACCACCCATTATTCTCCCAGCCCTCTAGGCCCTCTGGGCACCCTGCCTGATGGCTCATCATGGCCAGGAGGCCAGGCCTCAGACACTCCCACCCAGGCTCCTCGGCCTGTGGGGGTTGAATCAACCTCTGGGGGGCCATTTGCTGACAAGTTCAGGGGCTCCTTCTGTGGATTACTGAAAAAACCCTTGGGAACAGTGGATGTCAGGCTTAGTAAACACAGCCAGTCTGATGGTGCCTTCCTTGGAAATAGGGGTCTCTGATGGGGGGGAAATAATCAATCTCCCTGTGGATGTGGGAGGGGAGGATGGGTGCCCCTCCAGGGTGGGGCCCTGGCCTTTCTTCCCCAATCCAGGGCAGCCCAAAGCAAGAAGGCATCTGTCTGAGCTGAATGGTGAGACACTTTTGTCAGTACAGTCAGTAGTTATTAAAGGCCCACCGTGTGCCCAGAGCCAGGCCTAGCCCTGACAGCACAGAGGTGGCAACACAGGCTTCCCTGAGCCTGCCGAACTGTCATTCTGGTGGGGCAGTAAACAACCCCGATCACCTCCCGCAGTGGCCCCATAGAGAAGTCACACGCATCGACCTGGAGAAGTACTGTCGGGGCAGAGATAGGACAGCATGGCTAGTCAAGAAGGCCACTCTGGGTCAGGAGAGAGGAGGGCCCCCAGTGGAGGGGCCCCCATTAAAGCCCAGCAAAAGGCCAGCACCTGCGGCATCTCCCTCCCCTCTCCCTCCCTCTGTCCCCCTGGCAGTGCACACCCCAGCCCAAAGAGGCGGGGTGGCCCTGGACCACGGTCACCCTCCCCGATGTGTGATCTTCCAGCTTCCGCAGGAGGGGATGGGCACGGGCACATCAAGCAACAGCTTGTCTCTGCCAGCCTGGAGCCCCAGACGCTGGACATGGGGAGATGGGTGTTCGGGCACGAGCCCCTCTCTTTCCACCTCCTCTCCAGGCGTACCGGAAGACGATGCATCAACTCCTGCAGGCTCTGCACCAGAAGCTGGCAGCTCAGGGCCAGGGCCCGGAAGGCCTGCTGGGGGCCGACAAGCCCATCTCCTACAGGACCAAGCCACCGGCCTCCATCCACAGGGAGCTCCTCGGCGTCTGCAGTGACCCCTACACTCTGGCCCAGCAGCTGACCCACGTGGAGCTGGTGAGCAGGCCCGTGCCATCCTCTACCCGGACCCAGAGCCAGGAACAGCTGAGAACCGGCTGTCCCTGATCCCAACCCCCTTCCCCACCCTCCCCCCCACCACCACCCCGCATTGTGTCAGCATAACCCAGGGCTTGGAGCCTGTCACAGCAGGGCCGGCCAGCGTCTCCAGGATTCCCTAGCTCTGGAACAGTCTCGCCACTCCAGCAGGAGGGCTGGATACGCTCGGCCTGCTTGAGAGTCTGGGCCTGGGGCAGAGGTCCCGGGTTCAAATACTGGCTCTGCTACCACCTGCTGTGTGATCTTCCACCAACTAGTGCCTTCCCTACCAGGGCCTAAGTTTCCCCAGCCAGGACTCACAGACACTCCGCACCCACCCTAGCTTCCCAGAGGAGTCCATATAGGCCTTCTTGCTTGTGAAGGGGATACCCCAGCCTAGCCTCCAGCATGGTGGATTCCCTATAGATGCAGAGGGTAAGGGGCCTGCCCCAGAGAGAGAGGGGGAGGTGGGGGGATAGGTTTCTTCTCTTTTAAACCTCCACCATTTATGGCCCCCTTACTGCTTTCTGGCATTAGACTCAACATGTGAGGTGCACTGTTGTATTTTGTCTTCCCACCACCCTGCCCGGTAGGCACTGTTATTCTCCTCTTTGCACAAATGAGGAAACCAAGGTCCAGAGATGTTAAGTGACTTGCCAGAAGTCACACAGTAGAAGGGACAGAGCTGGGATTTAATTCTGACCCAGACCCCATGCTCTTAGCTACCAGGCTTCCCCTGGAGGGAGCTGGTCATTTCAATTACCCAGTTTTGAGCCTAGTTTCCTGGGTATCACACCCCCCATGGGGACATTGCTTCCTGCCCCCCATGAACCATGGCAGCCCCTGGGCATGGGAAAGGCAGGGCGCCTCCTTCAGGTTGGTTTTGAGCTCTGTGACAAATCAGTATAGGGGTTGTGGAGCCCTAGTGAGAAGGACAGGTGTCCAGAGACCCTTTTGGGTGGGCTGAGAGGGAGGGAGCCCACAGAAGCACCATGCCAGGCCCCCAGCGGGCACCCTCTCCATACCTTCCCCCCTTTCCCAACTCCTCCTCTCCCTTCTGGTGCAGGAACGCCTACGACACATCGGGCCTGAGGAGTTTGTCCAGGCTTTTGTGAACAAGGATCCTTTGGCCAGCACAAAGGTAGAAGGCCCTTGGACGGCTGTCCCAGCAGCATCCCCCCCACCCACTGGTCCCTCTGGGGAATGTCACGAGTGTCAGCAGGAGCTTCGGAGGGGCCCAGAGTAGAGCAGATGGGCTTGGAGGGGCTGTGTCCACTCCACCTGTGTCCCTCCAGCTTGCCACCCAGCCCAAGGACCTCGAACCCCGACAGTCCCTGAGTCCTGGGGAAGCCAGCTGGTCACCTACCCAGGGAGGATGGAGGGGAGGGGCAGAGCCAAGGCCCTGGGTGAGAAGGAAAGTGGAGGGCGCACCAGATGCTCTCCAAGACCCCCATGCTCTCCCTGCGCGTTTCGGTGGGCACTGGTGCCCTCCAGTGGCCACCCGGGGTAGTGCGTGCTAGTGCCCACTACCCAAGAAAGGTAAACGTGTGCTCTCCCCTCTAAGTGGTGCAGTGGCCCCTGGGCCATGCCCTACAGACAGCATCTGCACACCGGATCTCGGGTTTGCCCCTCCTCCCTCAGAGCCCAACCAGCAGGGTGCTTGGTGCTTATCAACCAGGTTCAATTCTAATCAGAACTGGAAACACTGTTGTCTTCTGCTCTCTGACCTAATAAAAGAAGAGCAACTAAATATGAATGCCTTTTCACCTCTCAGATAAGCAAAGATTATCTTTGGGGGTGTGTAGGGAAAGGGACACCCTCACATACGTCTGGTAGGGGGTGAAATTGGCATGATCGCTTTGGGGAGCCACTTGGCAATCACACGAACACTTAACATGTACACCCTTGACCTCAACTTCCCATGCCTCATAACTTATCCTACAGATGTACACACCCATGTACACAAAGATGTATGTGTTAAGATATTTGGGATACACTGTGGCTATTATGGCCAAAGGCCGGAAGCGAACTACCTTATGGGGGCTGGATTACATCACGGTACCTCCACACATGGAATGCTGTGCGACCCTTACAAAGAATAAGAACAACTGGAAGAATAGAATAATCCCCCAGATCCGCTGTAGAGACAAAAAGCAAGAGCGAAGAGCAGTGACAAAGAGGATGTGACCATTCGTGTGACAACAAAAAGGAGGGTTCATGATACATGTCTGCTTGCACAGCACATGCATGTAGACGATCTCTAGGAAAACCAGAGGGGTGTCGGGGGTCGGACGGGCGGAGTAGGAAGGAGACTTTGCCACTCGTAGCAGATTGTTTTTTACATTTGGGTTTGGGTTTGGGTTTTTGGCCATATCCAAGTATCACTTTTTTATTGTGAACCACGTCAAGATTGCAGTGACCTCTCTTTACCCACTCTATGGTAGAGGAACGTGTGTGGTCTTTCCAGCCTCCTGCTAGTATAGATCCTGCTGCTACGAACACTTACAAGTTTTCATATACATCAGGGCATATTTTTCTAGAGCATCAATTCTCAAATGACTTGGTCTTACGGCCTTTTTTATACTCTTAAAAAGTATGAAGGACCCCAAAGAACTTTTGATTATGGAGATTTTATCTACCGATATTCATCATATTAGCCATTAAAACCAGTAAATTTTAGGAGCACCTGGGTGGTTCAGTCGGGTAAGTGGATGGTTCTTGATTTCAGCTCAGGTCATGATTTCGTGGTTTCTGAGATAGAGCCCCTAATCGGGCTCTGCGCTGACAATGTGGAGCCTGCTTGAGATTCTTTCTCTCCCTCTCTCTCTGCCCCTCCCCTGCTCATGCTCACCTCTCTCTCAAAATAAATAAACCTTAAAAAAAAACGGTAACTTTTAGAGATATTTATTTATTCAAATTAGCAATAACAACCTAGTATAGGTTCACATAAGTAATATATTTTAACTAGATTTTCCAAAGTAAAAAAAAATTGAGAAGAGTGATGTTGTTTTATAGTATTTTTACAAATCTCAATAATGACCAACATAACTAAAAGACAGTTGTATTCTCTTATCTGCTTCTGCATTCAATCTCTTAACACATTCGCTCCACATTATTTTGGTTGAAAATCCAACCTCCCACAAATATGTAGTTGGAAAAGGGAATGGTATTTTAAGCCTTTTCAGATAATTGTGAATATTTTTCCTTGATACTATGCTAAAAACTCAGCAGGTGGTAGTTTTTTAAGATTAATTGCAATTTGGAATCTGAAAATATATCCGTGGACTTTCTGCACTCTATTATATTGAAATCTATTGATTCGTCTTGCATCCGGAATGTATCTTTTGCTCATGCATGATTTTATAACATCATACGTTGGTCATTTGGAAAATAGGAGTTGACTGAATCAGGCAGATCTTCCAAATGTTGGTACCTTTCATCATACAATATTTTATAAATCCTTTTTTTTTCTTTAAAGTTTATTTAGGGAGAGGGAGGTGGGCAGAGAGAGAGAATCCCAACCGGCGCTGTGCTGTCAGCTCGAAGCCCAACCTGGGGCTCAAACCCATGAACCATAGATCATGACCTGAGCCAAAGTCAGACACTTAATGGACAGAGCCACCCACACACCCCTCATCATACAATATTTTAAAATCATATCCATTGAGAGCAGAACGGAGTCGCCGGAGCCAAGCGCAGACGAGAGGCCCACGGAAGAGGGTAGGAAGGGCGGCAAGGCGGTGCACGCTCCACGGACTGGCGGGAGGGAGCCGGGGCGGAGGGGTGGCTCGCCGGCCAAGCAGAGCCCCCGAGTCTGGCGGGCAAAAGCGGAGGGGCCTGACGGACTGTGTTCTGACAGCAAGCGCGACTTAGCGTCTGGGAGGTCATAAGTTAACAGCTCTGCTCGGAAAGCGGGAAGGCTGGAGGACAAAGGGAGGGAGAGCTTCTGAGCCCCTGGACGACAGAGCTCAGTTTGGTGGGGAACAAAGGCGCTCGCCAGCGCCATCTCCCCCGCCCATCCCCCAGCCAAAATCCCAAAGAGAACCAGTTCCTGCCAGGGAACTTCCTCGCTCCGTGCAAACACCCAACTCTGTGCTTCTGCGGAGGAGCCAAACCTCCGGCAGCGGATCTGACTCCTTCCCGCTGCCACAGGGCCCCTCCTGAAGTGGGTCACCTAAGGAGAAGCGAGCTAAGCCTGCCCCTCCTGCCCCTGTGCACCTTGCCTACCCACCCCAGCTAATACGCCAGATCCCCAGCATCACAAGCCTGGCAATGTGCAAGTAGCCCAGACGGGCCACGCCACCCCACAGTGAATCCCGCCCCTAGGAGAGGGGAAGAGAAGGCACACACCAGTCTGACTGTGGCCCCAGCGGTGCGCTGGGGGCAGACATCAGGTCTGACTGCGACTCCGCCCACCAACTCCAGTTATACACCACAGCACAGGGGAAGTGCCCTGCAGGTCCTCACCACGCCAGAGACTATCCAAAATGACCAAGCGGAAGAATTCCCCTCAGAAGAACCTCCAGGAAATAACAACAGCTAATGAGCTGATCAAAAAGGATTTAAATAATATAACAGAAAGTGAATTTAGAATAATAGTCATAAAATTAATCGCTGGACTTGAAAACAGTATAGAGGACAGCAGAGAATCTCTTGCTGCAGAGATCAAGGGACTAAGGAACAGTCACGAGGAGCTGAAAAACGCTTTAAATGAAATGCAAAACAAAATGGAAACCACCACAGCTCGGATTGAAGAGGCAGAGGAGAGAATAGGTGAACTAGAAGATAAAGTTATGGAAAAAGAGGAAGCTGAGAAAAAGAGAGATAAAAAAATCCAGGAGTATGAGGGGAAAATTAGAGAACTAAGTGATACACTAAAAAGAAATAATATACGCATAATTGGTATCCCAGAGGAGGAAGAGAGAGGGAAAGGTGCTGAAGGGGTACTTGAAGAAATAATAGCTGAGAACTTCCCTGAACTGGGGAAGGAAAAAGGCATTGAAATCCAAGAGGCACAGAGAACTCCCTTCAGACGTAACTTGAATCGATCTTCTGCACGACATATCATAGTGAAACTGGCAAAATACAAGGATAAAGAGAAAATTCTGAAAGCAGCAAGGGGTAAACGTGCCCTCACATATAAAGGGAGACCTATAAGACTCGTGACTGATCTCTCTTTTGAAACTTGGCAGGCCAGAAAGAATTGGCACGAGATTTTCAGTGTGCTAGACAGAAAAAATATGCAGCCGAGAATCCTTTATCCAGCAAGTCTGTCATTTACAATAGAAGGAGAGATAAAGGTCTTCCCAAACAAAAACTGAAGGAATTTGTCACCACTAAACCAGCCCTACAAGAGATCCTAAGGGGGACCGTGTGAGACAAAGTACCAGAGACAACACTACAAGCATAAAACATACAGACATCACAATGACTCTAAACCAGTCTCTTTCTATAATAACACTGAATGTAAATGGATTAAATGCGCCAACCAAAAGACATAGGGTATCAGAATGGATAAAAAAACAAGACCCATCTATTTGCTGTCTACAAGAGACTCATTTTAGACCTGAGGACACCTTTAGATTGAGAGTGAGGGGATGGAGAACTATTTATCATGCTACTGGAAGCCAAAAGAAAGCTGGAGTAGCCATACTTATATCAGACAAACTAGACTTTAAATTAAAGGCTGTAACAAGAGATGAAGAAGGACATTATATAATAGTTACAGGGTCTATTCATCAGGAAGAGCTGACAATTATAAATGTCTATGCGCCGAATACCAGAGCCCCCAAATATATAAAACAACTACTCATAAACATAAGCAACCTTATTGATAAGAATGTGGTAATTGCAGGGGACTTTAACACCCCACTTACAGAAATGGATAGATCATCTAGACACACGGTCAATAAAGAAACAAGGGCCCTGAATGAGACATTGGATCAGATGGACTTGACAGATATATTTAGAACTCTGCATCCCAAAGCAACAGAATATACTTTCTTCTCGAGTGCACATGGAACATTCTCCGAGATAGATCATATAATGGGTCACAAAACAGCCCTTCATAAGTTTACCAGAATTGAAATTATACCATGCATACTTTCAGACCACAATGCTATGAAGCTTGAAATCAACCACAGAAAAAAGTCTGGAAAACCTCCAAAAGCATGGAGGTTAAAGAACACCCTACTAACGAATGAGTGGGTCAACCAGGCAATTAGAGAAGAAATTAAAAAATATATGGAAACAAACGAAAATGAAAATACAACAATCCAAACGCTTTGGGATGCAGCGAAGGCAGTCCTGAGAGGAAAATACATTGCAATCCAGGCCTATCTCAAGAAACAAGAAAAATCCCAAATACAAAATCTAACAGCACACCTAAAGGAAATAGAAGCAGAACAGCAAAGACACCCCAAACCCAGCAGAAGAAGAGAAATAATAAAGATCAGAGCAGAAATAAACAATATAGAGTCTAAAAAAACTGTAGAGCAGATCAACGAAACCAAGAGTTGGTTTTTTGAAAAAATAAACAAAATTGACAAACCTCTAGCCAGGCTTCTCAAAAAGAAAAGGGAGATGACCCAAATAGATAAAATCATGAATGAAAATGGAATTATTACAACCAATCCCTCAGAGATACAAACAATTATCAGGGAATACTATGAAAAATTATATGCCAACAAATTGGACAACCTGGAAGAAATGGACAAATTCCTGAACACCCACACACTTCCAAAACTCAATCAGGAGGAAATAGAAAGCTTGAACAGACCCATAACCAGCAAAGAAATTGAATCAGTCATCAAAAATCTCCCAACAAATAAGAGTCCAGGACCAGATGGCTTCCCAGGGGAGTTCTACCAGACGTTTAAAGCAGAGATAATACCTATCCTTCTCAAGCTATTCCAAGAAATAGAAAGGGAAGGAAAACTTCCAGACTCATTCTATGAAGCCAGTATTACTTTGATTCCTAAACCAGACAGAGACCCAGTAAAAAAAGAGAACTACCGGCCAATATCCCTGATGAATATGGATGCAAAAATTCTCAATAAGATACTAGCAAATCGAATTCAACGGCATATAAATAGAATTATTCACCATGATCAAGTGGGATTCATTCCTGGGATGCAGGGCTGGTTCAACATTCGCAAATCAATCAACGTGATACATCACATTAACAAAAAAAAAGAGAAGAACCATATGACCCTGTCAATCGATGCAGAAAAGGCCTTTGACAAAATCCAGCACCGTTTCTTAATAAAAACCCTTGAGAAAGTCGGGATAGAAGGAACATACTTAAAGATCATAAAAGCCATTTATGAAAAGCCCACAGCTAACATCATCCTCAACGGGGAAAAACTGAGAGCTTTTTCCCTGAGATCAGGAACACGACAGGGATGCCCACTCTCACCGCTGTTGTTTAACATAGTGCTGGAAGTTCTAGCATCAGCAATCAGACAACAAAAGGAAATCAAAGGCATCAAAATTGGCAAAGATGAAATCAAGCTTTCGCTTTTTGCAGATGACATGATATTATACATGGAAAATCCGATAGACTCCACCAAAAGTCTGCTAGAATTGATACATGAATTCAGCAAAGTTGCAGGATACAAAATCAATGTACAGAAATCAGTTGCATTCTTATACACTAACAATGAAGCAACAGAAAGACAAATAAAGAAACTGATCCCATTCACAATTGCACCAAGAAGCATAAAATACCTAGGAATAAATCTAACCAAAGATGTAAAGGATCTGTATGCTGAAAACTATAGAAAGCTTATGAAGGTAATTGAAGAAGATTTAAAGAAATGGAAAGACATTCCCTGCTCATGGATTGGAAAAATAAATATTGTCAAAATGTCAATACTACCCAAAGCTATCTACACATTCAATGCAATCCCAATCAAAATTGCACGAGCATTCTTCTCAAAACTAGAACAAGCAATCCTAAAATTCATATGGAACCACAAAAGGCCCCAAATAGCCAAAGGAATTTTGAAGAAGAAGACCAAAGCAGGAGGCATCACAATCCCAGACTTTAGCCTCTACTACAAAGCTGTCATCATCAAGACAGCATGGTATTGGCACAAAAACAGACACATAGACCAATGGAATAGAATAGAAACCCCAGAACTAGACCCACAAACGTATGGCCAACTCATCTTTGACAAAGCAGGAAAGAACATCCAATGGAAAAAAGACAGCCTCTTTAACAAATGGTGCTGGGAGAACTGGACAGCAACATGCAGAAGGTTGAAACTAGACCACTTTCTCACACCATTCACAAAAATAAACTCAAAATGGATAAAGGACCTGAATGTGAGACAGGAAACCATCAAAACCTTAGAGGAGAAAGCAGGAAAAGACCTCGCTGACCTCAGCCGTAGCAATCTCTTACCCGACACACATCCCCAAAAGCAAGGGAATTAAAAGCAAAAGTGAATTACTGGGACCTTATGAAGATAAAAAGCTTCTGCACAGCAAAGGAAACAACCAACAAAACTAAAAGGCAACCAACGGAATGGGAAAAGATATTTGCAAATGACATATCGGACAAAGGGCTAGTATCCAAAATCTATAAAGAGCTCACCAAACTCCACACCCGAAAAACAAATAACCCAGTGAAGAAATGGGCAGAAAACATGAATAGACACTTCTCTAAAGAAGACATCCGGATGGCCAACAGGCACATGAAAAGATGTTCAGCGTCGCTCCTTATCAGGGAAATACAAATCAAAACCACACTCAGGTATCACCGCACGCCAGTCAGAGTGGCCAAAATGAACAAATCAGGAGACTATAGATGCTGGAGAGGATGTGGAGAAATGGGAACCCTCTTGCACTGTTGGTGGGAATGCAAATTAGTGCAGCCGCTCTGGAAAGCAGTGTGGAGGTTCCTCAGAAAATTAAAAATAGACCTACCCTATGACCCAGCAATAGCACTGCTAGGAATTTATCCAAGGGATACAGGAGTACTGATGCATAGGGGCACTTGTACCCCAATGTTCATAGCAGCACTCTCAACAATAGCCAAATTATGGAAAGAGCCTAAATGTCCATCAATTGATGAATGGATAAAGAAATTGTGGTTTATATACACAATGGAATACTACGTGGCAATGAGAAAAAATGAAATATGGCCTTTTGTAGCAACGTGGATGGAACTGGAGAGTGTGATGCTAAGTGAAATAAGCCATACAGAGAAAGACAGATACCATATGGTTTCACTCTTATGTGGATCCTGAGAAATTTAACAGGAACCCATGGGGGAGGGGGAGGAAAAAAGAAAAAAAAAAAAAAAGAGGTTAGAGTGGGAGAGAGCCAAAGCATAAGAGACTGTTAAAAACTGAGAACAAACTGAGGGTTGATGGGGGGTGGGAGGGAGGAGAGGGTGGGTGATGGGTATTGAGGAGGGCACCTTTTGGGATGAGCACTGGGTGTTGTATGGAAACCAATTTGACAATAAATTTCATATAATAAAAAAATAAATAAATAAATAAATAAAATCATATCCATTGATATCACTACTGATCTCATCCCTCCAAAACAGCCCTTGAGTATTGGAAAACTGTCAAGGTCACAGAGACAGATACATGTTTTACAAGTTCCAAACCTTCTCTTAAAAACTTGAATTTTATCATTGGCAACAAATACTATCAATTGCTTCCTTGAAGTGACAGACTCATCTTGTTGATTTTCAAGAAAATATTAGCCAAATACTGAAGTCTGAAAAACCATAGTTGGTCAGTCCTTCTTTTGAGTAAAAATGGTGTCTCCTGAGAAAAGTGGCCAGTTCTTCTCACAAGCCAATCACACCAGTGCTTTTCCTCAAGACCTGAATTCTGTATGCATCAGAAGTGTTTTGTGTTTAGTCACTTAGAACACCAAAAAGAGGGGCACCTGGGTGGCTCAGTCATTAAGCATCCAACTTCGGCTCAGGTCATGATCTCACAGTGTGTGCGTTCGAACCCCGTGTTGGGCTCTGTGCTGACAGCTTGGAGCCTGGAACCTGCTTTGGATCCTGTGTCTCCCTCTCTTTCCACCCCTCCCCCACTCATGTTTTGTCTCTTTCTCTCTCTCTCTCTCAAAAATAATTTAAAAAATAAAAATAAATTTTTTAATTAAAAAAAATACCCAAAAGATGTGTACACAGGATGAAGATTTAATAAAATTGAAATGTTTGCCTCCTCAAGGACATTCTGAAGTCACACTCACTTCTTTTCTTTGACCTCGAACGTGTGATAGTGAGGAACACAATGACCACTGATTATGGCTTGGTGACTCTGCCTTGCTTCAGGCTAAGAGGGAAGCCATTTTACACGATTTTCTTTTACACGTCAGTGCAAATGTCAACACAATGAAAAGACAATGACATTGTATGAATATGAAAATAGTTGTGCCCTAGGCTCCACAATATACCTAGGACAAAAAACACTGTGTCACAGGCTGGGCCCATGGCCAGCCTTACCAGGCGATGCCCGTTCGCGCTACCGGCAGGGAGGCATTCTTGCTTCACACCCTCACTGACACGTGAAACTATCCCACCTTTTTTTTTTTTTTTAATGCTTATTTATTTATTTTTGACAGAGACAGAAAGAGAAATCAGGGGAGGGGCAGAGAGAGAGGGACACAGAGAACCCCAAGCAGGCTCCCTGCTGTCAGTGAAGAGCCCAATGTGGGATTCGAAACTACAAGTTGTGAGATCATGACCTGAGCCGAAACCAAGAGTCGGATGCTTAACTGGCTGAGCCACCCAGGCGCCCCTCAAATTGTCAGACTTTTAAATGTCAAGCTATTAAGCGGAACATCTTTTCATGTGTTTTGGACATTCTTGTTTTCTATGAAATGCCAGTTTCCTTTTGGTGATTTGGCTTTTTCTTCAGGATTATCAAGAGCTTTTTTTTTTTTTTTAATAAGTTGTTTTGTTTTTGTTTTTTTTAAATATGTAGTAGGTGATTATTTTTTGTCAGTTAGGTTTTGGGGAGGTAGTAAAGAAATCCCTCCCTACTCCCTACCCAGGTCATGAAGATAATCTCCAATGTTTTCCTCTAGAAGTTTTAAAACTTTTGCCCCTCACATTTAAGTCTTGGATTTGAAATTCACTCTGTGGCTATGGATTGAGGTGGGGATCCATGTTCATGGTTTTCCGCACAAATAGGAATTGTTCCTACACCATAATTTATGGATTGCCTTGCCCACCAATATGCCCAGACAGTTCTGTCACTATCGTGTGTCAGGTTTCCACACACGTGTAGATCCGTTCCTGGACTGTCTCTTCTGTTTCCCTGGTCAATTTTTCTATCTCTGTGTCAATATACACAGTCTTCATTTTTTTTTTAATTTTTTTTAACATTTATTTATTTTTGAGACAGAGAGAGAGCATGAACAGGGGAGGGTCAGAGAAAGAGGGAGACACAGAATCTGAAACAGGCTGCAGGCTCTGAGCTGTCAGCACAGAGCCCGACGCAGGGCTCGAACCCACAGACCGCGAGATCATGACCTGGGCTGAAGTCGGACGCTTAACCGACTGAGCCACCCAGGCGCCCCTACATAGTCTTCATTTTTATAGTTGTATGATCAGTCTCGCTCTCTAGTCAAGTAAATTCTCCTGTTCTTCTTTAGGGGTGGCTTGGCTGTTCTTGGCCCTTTGTTTTTCTTTTTTCTTTTTTTAAGTTTTATTTATTTTGAAAGAGTGTGTGTGTGCATACATGCAAGTGGGAGAGGGGCAGAGAGAGAGGGAGAGAATCCCAAGCAGACTCTGCACTGTCAGCAGAGCCCGACATGGGGGCTTGAACTCAAACTAAGAGATCATGACCTGAGCTGAAATCAAGAGTCGGGTGCTTAACCGACGGAGCCACCCAGGTGCCCTTGCCTTCTGTTTTTCTGTTTGACTTTTTACATCCTTTGTCAAATTCAATGAAAAATCCTACTGTGATTTTGTTAAGATATGTGACATGTGGACCAGTTTGGGAAGAATTATCATCTTCATGATAATAAGTCCTCCAATCCATACAAATGGTGGGTCCCTCCATTTACTTAGATCTACTCTGTAATACCTTTCTTTTTTTTTTTTTAATTTTTATTTATTTTTGAGAGAGAGACAGAGCATGAGTGGGGAAAGGGCAGAGAAAGGGAGACACAGAATCTGAAGCAGGCTCCAGGCTCTGAGCTGTCAGCACAGAGCCTGACGCGGGACTCAAACCTATGAGCCATGAGATCATGACCTGAGCCAAAGACGGATGCTTAAACTACTGAGCCCCTCAGGCACCCCTCTGTAATACCTTTCTAATGCTTTATAACTTTCTCCATAAAAATATTAAACAGATTTTGTTAGACTTTTTTCCTCTGAGTACTTTATGCATATTTTTTTATCATTTATTTTTGAGAGACAGAGAGCATGAGCAGGGGAGGGGCAGAGGGAGAGGGAGAAAGAGAATCCCAAGCAGGCTCTGCAATGTCAGCACAGAGCCCAACATGGGGCTTGAACTCACGAACCATGAGATCATGACCCAAGCCGAAGTTGGACGCTTAACCAACTGAGTCACCCAGGCACCGCTCCAACCCTTATTCTTTTTATTTCTATGGTAGCCATACAAAGAATCCTCACTGATAGGAAATGGACATGACAGACGGATCCTAGTTTTTAAAACTCTGAAATGTTGGGATTATTAGTTACTGCAGAATAGCCCTGCTAATTCTGACTAATAAGAATTTCTCTTTCTTGCTTATTATGCTAACTAGGACCTCTGGTAAAATGCTAAATAGAAGTGTTGCTACCCAGCATCCTTCTTTTGTCCTGATTTTAAACAGAATGCTTTTAACAGGTCACAATAGAGTATGGTGTTTACTATAAGATCATTTTTTTAGATGTCCCTTATCAGCTTAAGGCAGTATCCTGGTCCTACTTGGCAGAGAGTTCTTATCATGAATGGTTGTTGTATTTTATTGACTACTCTTTCTTTTTTTTTTTTTTTAATGTTTTTTAAGTTTATTTATTTATTTTGAGAGAGACACAGAGAACATGAGCTGGGGAGGGGAAGAGAGGAAAGAGAGAATCCCAAGTAGGCTCTGCAGAGCCAGTGCAGAGCCTGACATGGGGCTTGAACTCACAAAACCGTGAGATCATGACCTGAGCCAAAATTAAAGAGTCAGACGCTTAACCGACTGAGCCACCCAGGTGCCCCTCTCAACTACTTTTTCTGGATCGATTGACCCTAGGTTCTCTTCTCTTTTAAACTGTTAAGTGATTATTTATACAGTAGGCTCCCTCTTTATCCACAGGGTATATACTCCAAAACCCCAGATGCCTGAAACCACGGATGGTACTGAACTCTATACTATGTTTTTTCCTATACATACATACTTATAATGAAGTTTATAAATCAGGCACAGTAAGAGATAACAACTAATAATCAAATAGATCAATTATAATAACATACTATAACAAAAGTTGTGTGAATGTGGCCTCTCTCTCTCAAAATATCTTATTACACTGCACTCACCCTTCTTGTGATGATGTGAGATGATAAAATGCCTACGTGAGGAGATGAAGGGAAGTGAATGATGTAGGCACAATGACATGGTGTTAGGCTACTGCTGACCTTATGTCAGAAGGAGGATCATCTTGCTTCCAGACCTTGCTCAATGGCAGGTAATTGAAACCACAGAAAACAAACCACAGATAAGGGGGGAACTACTTACTGTATTAGTCGTTTTTTTCCCAATGTGGAGCCCCCCCTCCTTGCATTTCTGGGATATATGAAATCGGGTCGTGATCGTTACCTTTTTTGTACATCCTAAGATTCTGTTTGCTCTTGTTTTGTTTAGGATTTTTGCAGCTATAATCATGAGACGGTCTTCTTATTTTCCTGCCTGCCCCTCTTCTTTTCTAGTCTTTATTTTCTCTTTCCCTGTTCTCTCTTCTGTATAAAAGACTGAATTTCCTCCTCCTGGATCATTGGGCTAGAATTTGCCAGTGAAACCATGTGGGCCTGCTATTTCCATTTAGGGAAGACTTTCATGTACTGATTCAAGATTTTCCTTGTTTGTTTTAAACAAACAAGTCATACTCACCTCTAATATTCTCTGCATTTACATCCGTCCTTGTTCCGTCATCCCTCTTGCTAAGTGTTCATCAATTTTGTTAGTCTTTTCATTTTTTTTTTTTTTTAATTTTTTTTAACGTTTTTTATTTATTTTTGGGACAGAGAGAGACAGAGCATGAACGGGGGAGGGGCAGAGAGAGAGGGAGACACAGAATTGGAAACAGGCTCCAGGCTCTGAGCCATCAGCCCAGAGCCCGACGCGGGGCTTGAACCCACGGACCGCGAGATCGTGACCTGGCTGAAGTCGGACGCCCAACCGACTGCGCCACCCAGGCGCCCCTGTTAGTCTTTTCAAATAAAGAGCGTTTAGCTTCCTTGATCCTATGTGTTGCATCTTTCTTTACTATTTCATTTTTTTCTCTAATCTTTATTATTTCCCTCCATCTACTTTAAAGAAAGTAGAAATCCAAAAATCCAGAAAGCTTTGGATTCTTTCTTTTTCCTTTTCTAATTATTTTTTCTTGTTGAATATTCAGCCTGTTGTTATCGTTTCTTCTTTTTTTCTTTTTGAGAGACAGAGCACACGTGTGCAAGCGTGAGTGGGGGAGGGGCAGGGAGAGAGAATCCTAAACAGGCTTCCTGCTCAGCATGGAGCCTGACGCAGGGCTCAATCTCACAACACGAGACCATAACGCAAGCCAAAATCAAGAGTCAGACACCCGACCAACTGAGCCACCCAGGAGCCCCTGTTCTAATAAAAGCATGAAAGACTATACATTTCTTTCTAAATATATTTTTTGTTTGCATCCTCCACATTTTGTTTTTCAACATTTTCGTTCTTGTTTTAATTTCTGCGACGATTTCATCTTTGACCCATAGATTATTTTAAGATGTGTTTTTAGATTTCCGACTATTTGAAAAGAATGCACATTCTCATAGGGTGGAGGGTAGACAGGCTTCCATATCTGTCCATTACTTCAACTATGTAAATTGTGTTGCTCAAATTTATATTTATACTGTCTTGTCTCCATAATCTATGGATTACTGCCAATGTGTGAAAATCTTCCACTGTGGCAAGAAGATGTGATTTCTCCCTATAAAGAGGTTTACTTTCTGACTGCATTTGCCTTCATATTTTGAAGCTATGCTGTTAGGCGCAAGCAAGTTTGGACTTGTGACATACCCTCAATTGATCAAACTTTTACCATTATGTGGTTACCCTTTAATCTTCTCTGATGCTTTTTGCCCTAGAGTCTTTTTTTCCTGCCTTAAAATCTATTTTGCCTAATATTAGTACAGCTATGTGATATTTTTCATACATATTTTTCCATTTTTTTAACCTATATCTTTGGATTTGGGGTGTCCCACTTGAAAATAGCAAGTAGCTGGGGTTTTAAAATTACAGCAATTGGGACAACTGACTGGCTCAGTTGGTTGAGCATCCAACTCTTGATTTCTTCTGGTCATGGGATCAAGCCCCGAGTCAGGGTCTGCACTGAGTGCAGAGCCTGCTTAAAATTCTGTCTCTCGGGGCATCTGGGTGGCTCAGTCTGTTAAGGATCCAACTCTTGATTTCAGTTCAGGTCATGATCTCATGGTTCATGGTGGGATTGAGCTCCACATCGGGCTCTGCACTGACAGCATGGAGCCTGCTTGGAGTTCTCTCTCCTTCTCTCTCTGTGCCCCTCCCCCTCTCAAAATAAACAAACATTTAAAAAAAAATGATTCTGGGCACCCGTATGGCTCCGTTGGTTAAAGCATCTGATTTCAGCTCAGGTCATGATCTCATGGCTCATGAGAGCCCGGTGTGGGACTCTGTGCTGATAGCTCAGAGCCTGGAGCCTGCTTTGGATTCTGTGTCTCTTTCTCTGCCCCTTCCCTGCTCATGCTCTCTCTCTCTCAAAAATAAATAAACCAAAAGAAAAAAATGCTCTCTCTCTCTCTCTCCCTCTGCCCCTCTCCTCTGCTCGCGCACACACACACACACGCACACTCTGAAAAATAATATAAAATAAAATAACAGCAATTATAATTACTGATATATATATGGATCAGGTTTTACCACTTTCTGTGCACCTTTGACTTGTCTTCCCACCTCTTCCCTTTTTTCCTCTTTTCTTTACTTCTTTTGGATTAATAGATCCCCAATTCCATCTCCCCCTCTACTTATTGAAAGTCACCCTGGCAATTTCAACATGAATATTTAAGTTAAATCTTTTAAACTTCAGTACATTTATACAGCTGAATATTCCACATCAATTGAAAAATTATGTTTCCAAGGGATATTTTATGACACATGAAAAGGTTCATGTGGAAAAATATGGAAGCATATATACAGTTATGTGCAGATAGATACATACAGTTGACTCTCATAATTTAACATGATTATATCCATGAAGTTGTCATGAACACAGAATTAGCAAATGCCACTGCTCCCAAGGGAAATACAGGGGTAAGTTCCTTGCAAGCCTCCCACCACATTTGCATCGACCAGCCAATACATAACCTTGCATTGTGCGTGTTTCTGTTCAAAGACACCGTATTTAACATATATTGTTCTTCCAATAACATTGAACTCATGATTCATGTCTGAGTGCAGCTTACCTAACACATATTTTCTTGTTAGGGCACATCACAACCTTCATGTGCTCAGGAACTGCAGCACTGTGCTTGGAGCCACATTAAGCAGGGAACTCACCATCACACTGAACAGACCACAAAAAAAAAAAGGACAGTTTCTTCACAGTAGGGGAGCTGAAACGAGAAGGCAGGGTGTCAGCTCAACCTCTGCTGGGAACAAAAAGGCACTTTGAGTGACTCAAATATTTTTTTTAATGTTTGTTTTTCAGAGAGACAGAGAGCATGAGCAGGGGAGGGGCAGAGAGAGAGGGAGACACAGAATCTGAAGCAGGCTCCAGGCTCTGAGCTGTCAGCACCAAGCCCGATGTGGGGCTCGAACCCATGAACCGTGAGATCGTGACCTGAGCCAAAGTCGGATGCTTAACTGACTGAGCCACCTAGGCACCTCACGTGACTCAAATTTTTTGCCACTCTGAACATATCCATGAATGACAGCAAGTGACAGTGACATGAGTAGCGATTTGGGGCTACAAATACGTTTTTAGGAAGCAGACAGATTCACAAAGACAGAATCCATGAAAAATGACAATCAGATGTGGGGGAGCTATGCATATACGTATATATGTATATATATATATATATATATATATATATATATATGCATCATATTAACTTACATCTTCGAGTATATAGAAAAAAGACTGGAAGGATACACTTCAAACCATTGGTATTTGTGGATGATTTTGAGGTTTCAACGGTTTCCAGATTATCTACAATAATGATCAATGAACTGACTCCATGTTCCAAAAGTTATTGACAGAAAGACTGAGTATGATCCTTGTGTCTTTCCCAGCCTTGTTTCAGTGACAAGACCAACAATCTGGAAGCTTATGTGAAATGGTTCAACAGATTGTGCTACCTCGTGGCGACTGAGATCTGCATGGTGCGTAGAAAGCTGGGGGGTATGACCTGGCTTAGCCAAAGGCGGTGGGGGTTGAGGGAGCCCACCTGGGAGGGAACCAGAAGGGCCTCTTGAGCTTGTCCGTGTCCAAGCCCAGGACCAAGCTGGGCACCTCTCTGGGACACCAGGTGTCACCACCCAGCTTGCCTACTGTGACATTTCTCTCTGGATGGAGCCTGGCACGGATCCACTGGACTCTGACAGAGAGTGTCAGAGATGGCTTGCTGAAGGAGTCAGATCTGCCAAGTGGTCCCGCCCCCATCTCTTCCTATCTGCCTTGGGTGGCGTGGCCTGCCCTGCTGCCACACTGTGTTTGGCTCTCTCAGGATTTAGAGTAGAAATGCCCCAACCTTTTAAGAACTGGGAGATTGTACATGCAAAGCCCAGGTCTCCAGCTTCTCCCAGAAGGCAAGAAGACCTCAATACTGAGCCAGGTGCCCTTGTCACCAAGTCACGGTCCCTCAGGGCCAGACCCTGCCCACCCTCTTCTCTTCCTTAGAGCGGAGGAACCTCCTCCAAGCCCCCTGTCACCATCAGGTGAGGCCCTGGGGCCACTTGTGTCAGGGAAGGAAAGACTGAAGGCAACACAGGTGCCAGGTGGGGCTCTCTGGAAGCAAATGCTGAGATGGAAATGGGGTAAGGGGCAGAGAAAGGGGCACAGGCAGGCCTGCTCAGAAGGAGAAGCTGGTCTGCGATGCCTCAGCCTTGGGAGTGCTTCCTGTTGGGCACCCACAGCGAGCTGAAATGCCTGGCCTCCATCCCCGCCAGGCTCAGCCATCTCCACCACTGTACAGACACCCCGACAGGGACAGGAAGGACCTCAGGTAGGAGGCTTTCTGAATGGGGTTTGGGCAGCATGTCTCATGCTTCCTTGTGGCAGTAAAGACCACTGCTGCACGTAAGAGCAAGCCGGCAAAATCCATATGGAAAGAACACAGGGTAGGGTTCCACAGGCCTCATCTGCTTCCTGCATTTGCATCACTGGCCTGGCAGCTCAGGTGGCGGCAAAGCTGGACTGAGCCCTCCCAGGAGTCAGGCAGTGCCTCAGTCTAGGACAGCCCAGGGGATGACATTGTTTGGAGCCATCAGAGAAGTCAGGGTCCCAAGCACTTGGCCACAAGCTGGAGGTGAAGTCATGCAGTCATTCAACAGGAAGCAGTGGAGGGGCCACTCCGGGGACAGAGCCGGGGTCCGTGTAGCCCCAGTGTGGGGAGAGCAAGCTCGATGCACGGGGGACGGGTGAGGGAGCCATGGAGGATGCTGGAGCTGGGCCTGGAGGGAGGAGCAGTGCCTTGGAGGGAGAGCCCCTCAGCACTCTGGATGCCCTGTGGAGTCCCGTCAGACCCCCTCCCCTGCAGCCCTTCATGGTGGTGGGCTCTGCCGAGGACGTGCAGAGACCCTGAGCTCTCTGGCTGCAGACTACCCAGCATCAAGCATCTCCACCGTGAACTGGGTTGAGAGAATGTTGATGAGGGACTGGCCTAGTGACGGGGTGGGGCCGTGTCACCACTAAGGCTCAGATGCCTTGTCCCCAGCCGGCCAAGAAGAAGCAGAGGGCCCAGGTGGTGGAGTTCTTCATTGACGTGGCCCGTGAGTGCTTCAACATTGGCAACTTCAACTCTCTGATGGCCATTATCTGTGAGTAGGCCAGCCGGCCCGGGCCCTGTGGGAGCGCCCCCAGAGGCACATGCAGACAGGCCAGGAGTGGGGTGCGGTGGGGGAAACCAGGGCCCTCTTCTGAGCAAGGTTGGTGCTGCTGAGCCCATACTCCCCTGCCCCAGAGGTCCTGGAGACTTGACCCCCCCTTTGAGGCCTTCCTTGCTAGGGTGTTTGGTGAGGGCTGGACAGTGTGTCCCCAGAACCAGGGACAGCAGGGGCCCAAAGCAGACCCTGGTCATGGTGTGGGGCCAGTTTGGCGGGGACTGGGACAGGGGCCTGCACACATGGGCCGGTTTGCCCAGACACAGTGTCCCCAGCACCCATACACCACCATCGGGCCGTCTGCAGAGGCCTCAACCTTGGTTCAGGCAGCCAACTGGGGCCACCCCCCAGGCCTCCTGCCCTAGGGAATTAAGCAGACTGTGCAGCCCAGAGACGCTCCCCTAGCTCGACCCTCCCTCTTCCAGCCGGCATGAACATGAGCCCTGTCTCCAGGCTGAAGAAGACCTGGGCCAAAGTGAAGACAGCCAAGTTTTTCATCCTTGAGGTAAGCAAGGCTGCCGGGCTGCCGGCTGGAACTGGCCGACCCTGGGATGCAGCTCCCCCACATGCTTCCCTGTCTCCTTCCAGCACCAGATGGACCCGACAGGGAATTTCTGCAACTACAGGACAGCCCTGCGGGGGGCAGCCCACCGCTCCCTGACTGCCCACAGCAGCCGGGAGAAGGTAGGTCAGAGGCTTGCCTGGCCTTTAGAGCTCCTCCCTACTCCTTCCTACTCCCTACCTTGGCCTAGATGGGCTGTATCAGAGAGCCTTTATGCCGACTCCAACATCACTGGGTCCAAACCCCTGCCCTTCTACAGCATCTGTATAGGCAGCCATGTTCCTTCTTTGCCTCCAATTTGGGGAACTCACCACCTTACAGAACAGATCAGCCCATGCTCACCTAGCTCTAGCTGGTAGGAAGTGTTCCCTTATGGGGCTGGGGTTGTCCTCTCTGGAGGACCATGCAGAATGAGGCTGCTCCCTCTTCTACCCACCAGTCCTTCGGCGCCCCCGGGTCCCCTTCCCCTCCCTCCTAAGTCAACAACCCAGGTCTGCCCCGCCATACTCGGTCTCCAGTCCACTCCCCACTTGGATCTCTTTGGTCCCTGAACAGTGTGACTTGTCAGAGTCCCTTCTGTTTCAGATCAAATTGTTTACAAGTACATAGGGTCTTACACCTCCTTACTCTAAACGCAATACCTTCATTGATATAGCTTCAGATCACATTCACGGTTTTGGCAATGACTGAACCAAGCTTCTCGCTCACTAGAACTGCCTTTTCACAGGCTCTGTTCTTATACATTTGCATTTGGGGGCCTCGCTGACCCTGATCAATTGTATTTGTCTCCCAAATTCTCCTGGTGGCCTCCAATACAAGAAACTGGGCCCTGGGATTGCGGGGAACCTCTGGCTTAAAACCTGTCACCAGCCCGATGATTAGAGTTATCATATCCATGGGGAAGAAACACTAAGACCTTTTCTGCCTGATCTCCTGGCAGGAATATTGGCAGAATTAGGTCTCTGCCGTGTTTGTAGAGGTCTGTTTCCAGTTTGAGAACAAGTTGCTGTTCTTGAAATTCAAAGTCCCTGTGGAATTAGATGAGATGGCTACCAGGGTTTTAAGTCTGGGGAGCAGGCCAAGACCTGCACATTTGTGCCACCCAGCCGGCCCTCCCAGCCTTCCACCTCCCACCCAGGGGTGGGGGTGGGTGTTCACAGACCCTGGCCCCACTGATGGCTATGTCCTATCCAGCTGGCCTTTCCTATTCAGGCTGTGAGCCCTTCAGCAGCTCTGGGTCTGAGGAGGGCTGATGCCAGGAAGCAGCATTCAGTGAGACAGAACCTCAAAATCCCGGGCAAGTGAGCCTGTCCCCCAGGAGCCAGGAAGCTGCAAAACCAGAGTGGCAGGGACAGAGACCTTGTTTCACTGAACACCTACCACGTGAGGACTACTTGACTCTGTCTCTCCCTTCCATTCAATTCTGATGACTACTTACCAGGTGGGTTCTAGCAGTGCCATTTCCCAGATTAGAAGACTGAGTCTCAGAGAGGAGACCTCACTTGTCCAGTCTCACAGCAAGTAGATGGCAAAACCAGGAGTCAGCCTCTCCAGCGCACCACCAGGCCTCGTCCTATTCCCAGAGCGCAGGTGCTGTGTGGCAGTCACAGAGGTCCTCGCCTGTGGCCCAGGAGTGGGACTGTGGAGTGGAGGCAGATAGAGTTGGCTGCCACCTTTGGTCCAAGATGTCAATTATGGCACTGGCACTCTGCACTATTTTTCTTCCATCCGTGCTCACCAGGTGGCTGTGGGGTGGACTGTGATGTCCCGTTCCTGCACTCTGAGCCCCCTTCCAGCTCTGGGGTACGGGGGCTCGAGGTGGGTGATTTACAGAGCTGTGCCTTTCATTTTGCTGCATACTCCTCTAACATCCAAAGAGATATGGATCATCGGCTGGGCCCACAGAAGGTGCTTCATAAATGGATAGGAGACTGGAACATGGATGGATGAATGGTTGGATGGATGGATGGAAGGACAGATAGAAAGAAGGAAGGAAGGAAGGAATGAAGGAAGGAAGGAAGGAAGGAAGAATATTTGCTGATGCTCTCACAGTTCCTCACTGCTACAGCTGAAATTTTGAGGCCAGGAGGTCTCAGTGGTCATGACATTCTATGCTTTCTTCTTATCTATAGCTAGTTCCTATCTGCCCCTCTTTCTCCCCATCTCTGTGATGGGGCCCACTCCACACAGGATTCTTTGGCTGACCCCCTGATGCCACCGCTTAGCTCCAGAAAACAACATCAGTGGGTTACGGTCAACCCATGGGGGCAGGAAGACCGGCCAGGATGCTAAAGCCTGATAGGATGGTAGCCTGAGCCCATGTGGGCAGGCAGAAATGGTGAGAAGTTCTCAGAAAATGCTGCCTCTTTGAGGACCAGTTCCAATGTCCACTCTCTAGGAAGCCTGCACTGAGTCCCTGAGGACCACTGCCCTTAATCCCCTCCCTGTCCTGGAACATTTCAGGCACATTACAACCCAGTGCAGCCATCATGCCCCAACCCTGGGCCTGGAGCTCAGCACTGTGGTGGGCGTAGGGAGATGCACAGAGACTGCTCTCCCTCCTGGCACAGTGAGAAAGCAGGCAGGACAGGGGCTGGTCCTTCCTCTGCTACTTACTGCTGTGTGAGCTTGTGTGAGTTGCTTAACCTCTCTGGGTCTCGACTTCCTTGTCTGTAAGTTAGGGTAATAGAACCCTGCATCTTGGAACTTGCTGAGATGAAACTCGATCCCCATGCATGTATAGCTTGGCACAACGGAGCACTCAGGCCGGCCACCAATGCCCCTGTGACAACGGCATGAGTGGAGGGCTCTTTAGGGGCCCAAACGGGAATTAAACCCAGCCTATAGGTAGCAAAGACTTCAGGGAAAAGGCTCCACTACACTGAATGTGTCTGACATACCCTCACTCTTCTCCAAGCCCCAGCACCTAGCACAGTGAAGACCTGAGCAAATGTCTGAGGAGTTGACATAAATCTAAGGTGACCAGTTTGTCCCAGTTTCCCTGGGATGGCTCCACTTTTAGCACTGAAACTGTATCTCATGTAACCCCTCAGCCCTGGACAAACCAAGCAATTCATCTCCCTGCTAAATCTGGCTCTGGTCCCAGCCTCAGCATTCACTCACTGGGTGACCTTGGGCCAGGCCCTGCCACTGTGTGGGCCTCAATTTCCCATCTTCCTTGACCCACTGAGCCATCCATGCATCTGTACTGTGCAGAGTGGTCATACCCAGGCCCTGATCTCAAAGCCTTTATCAACTTAGATAAGGGGTTAGCCAGAAATGTCAGGTCCTGACGCCTGGTCCCAAGGGTGATGGGCTGAAGGCCGCTCCTGGCCGGACTGGCAGCACATGCCCAGCTCTGGAGCCTGAGGGCACAGCAGGCGTGTTAGTTCCCTGGGAACTGGCTTAGAACAACAGAAATGTTGGGGCGCCTGGGTGGTGCAGTCGGTTGAGCATCTGACTTGATCTCAGCTCAGGTCTTGATTTTGGGGTCATGAGTTCAAGCCCTTGTGTTGGGCTCCTCACTGGGTGTGAAGCCTACTTAAAAATGAAAAAAGAACAGGGGCACCTGAGTGGCTTAGTTGGTTGGGCGTCCAACTTCAGTTCAGGTCAGGATCTCATGGCTCATGAGTTCCAGCCCTGCGTTGGGCTCTGTGCTGACAGCTCAGAGCCTGGAGCCTGCTTCGGATTCTGTCTCTGTCTGTCTCTGTACCTTCCCCACTCACGGTCTGTCTCTCTTTCTCAAAAACATAAACATTTATAAATGTTATATATAAATTTATAAACATTAAAAAATTATAAAAAGAAAAGAACAACAGAAATGTATTGTCTCCCCATTCTAGAGGCGAGATGCCAAAATCAAGGTAGTCTGGGTCATGCTCCCTCCAAAGGGGGCATCCTTCTTTGCCTTTCCCAGCTTCTGATGGCCCTGGGTGTTCCTTGGCCAGTGGCCAAATCACTCCCATCTCTGCCTCTGTCTTCACATGGCTCTCCTTCCTGTGTGTGTCCAAATTTCCCTCTTTTCACAAGGATGTCAGTCACTGGAGGAGAGCTTATTCTATCCGGTATGACCTCCTCTTAACTCGATTCCATCTGCAAAGACTATCTCCAAATTAGGTCCCATTCACAGGCACCAGGGTTTAGGACTCAAATATATCTTTTGGGGGACACAGTCCAACCCATTGCAGCAGCGTGCACCCAGCCAGCTCCCCTCGGGTCGCCAGAGCTGTCAGCAGTGGGTGTCCCTTCCCTAGGGGCCAGGAGTTGGCATGTGCAGAGCAGGGAGGGAGAAATGAGACATCCAGGCAGTGATATGCAGAGACCCCCGCCCTTCTCAGGCCGGGCTCCAAAGTCTGTTCCTTCAGGCATCAAGAAAAGCATAAAATGACAAATCATGAAATATATATTTTAAAAAGTAGGCTGCAGAATTTCACAACAGGTGACTCACTTTCCATACATATTTCATGGTGGGCTCCGCATGCACCTGAAGTCCTCCTGGCACACTTGAACCAGGTGGTCTGCAGATCCCTGGATGGTGGAGGGTCGAGGGGAACCGCCACCAGCCTCTCCCGGCGGAGAGTGGAAGAAATGTTCAAAGGGCATGAGGACCATGCATCTTTCATTCAGCCCCAACATGGGGAGGCGGGGAGGGGGGGGTGTATACAGTAGGCGCTCAGTCAGCACTGGAGTCTGATGGGGCCTGGGAAGAAAGAGTGGTGCTAGGGTAAAGAGGCTTGTGCTTCCTGCCGACTGAGGACTGACCTGCACCCTCTCTCTTCCAGATCGTCATTCCCTTCTTCAGCCTGCTCATCAAAGACATCTACTTCCTGAACGAGGGCTGTGCCAACCGCCTCCCCAATGGACATGTCAACTTTGAGGTAGAGTCCAGGGGCCCCCGACAATCAAAGCCCCCAGGGCAGGGGCACCGGACGAATGGGGGACGGTTCACAAGACATCACGGCGGGATTATCAGGGTCTCCCCACCCCACCCCTTCCACAGGAGACTGAGGCTCATGCAGGCACTGATCCCCCACTGCCCGCCACAGGTGAGGCAGACTCATTTTCAGCCCTCGAAGAGCACAAGGCTGTGAGAAAGCCCCACGGACCCACAGTGACAATGGGTGAGGTGCTGTGACCCACACAGGGCACAGGGCATGTGTCAGGGAAGGCCTCCCTGAGCACAGGAGGAGGTGAGCAAGCAGTGTGGGCAGAGAAGGAAAGATTTCTACTCCCTCTGCAGACACTCACTGCCATCAGCTCAAGTGTCCCCCTCCTCCAGGAAGCTCCCCTTGACCTCCCAGACAGAGGGTGTCCCAGCCCATATTCAGTGGACTGGGCATTCCTTGGTCACAGCTCTCCAGTCCCTGAGCTCCTTAGAAGCAAAGGCAGGCTGACCCCCCCACACACACACACACACACATGGGACCACCCAGCACACATATCTTGGAGTGGCTGGTGGGCTAGGCATGGTGGGAGCTGAGGCCCAGGAGCCCTGAGAGCCCTGGGCAGTGACAGCAAGTGGTCACTGAGTCAGACAGACAAAGCCAGCCATGCAGCAGTGAAAACCCCCGAATCTGCAGGAAGAAGGAGACTCTTTTCCCTAGGAAGGCTGGCCCACACTCGTGCTGGCCCCACCCAGCCTCCAACACCAAGGGACAGTCAGTCCTGGGCTGGCCCCTGCGCTATCTGAGCCCCAGTCTCTCCCTCTGTAAAACAGGGCTTTGGGTGGGCTCTGTAGGGACAGCATCCCCTGCTGGTGGGTCCCCCACCCAACGCCTGAGCCCTCTGGCCTGGAGCTGCCTCTGCTCTGAGGCCTCACACAGACTCCCCGGCAGACTTTCCTGTGCTGCCTGCAAGCCTGGTTAGCCCTGAGAACCTGTGTAGCAGGGAAAAGTCCAGTCCAGCAGGGAGCCTGGGCGCCACATCCCCAGGACAGTCCGGACTGGAAGTGACATGGAGGAGGCTGGCCTTGGGTTAAATTAACAGAGGGGCCCGGGAGCCCAAGATCACACTTTCCAGAAGACCCCACACATACCAGCTGTGGAAAGCCCTGTATTGCACTCTTCTTAAACTGGTCCTCAGACCTGAGACCAAGGGAGGAAAGGCAAGACTGTAAAGTGCTTCTGAGGCCCCAGATTTGGGGCAGGGGCAGTGGGGGCTGGAGCCAGCCACCCGGACTGATGAAAGATGCCATAGAGGGTCGTTCCCACCCAGTCATGACTTTATGCTGGCAGTTTATTTAAAAGCCTTCTTTAAGTCAGCACAGATGTTTTTTTTAATTTAAATAAATGTATTTAAATTTTACTTAAATAAAATTCTGCTTTAAGTGGATCCACTTAAATCTTCCTTAAATACATTTATTTAAATTTATTTGCATCATTCTCTAGATAAACAAACGCAGGGATAATCATGAAAAAGAATGAAACTAGAGTAATACTCGCCTCTCGCTGGATGTGCTGCCTGCCGATGACCTGGCCCTAGATGCTCTCTCTCCCCAGATTCCACAGAGGGAATGAAGAGATATGGCAAACACCCAGGTTTCCTAATGGGGGGTCTGTCATTTACTGCCCAGTGCTCTGCCTTGCCCTGCCCAGGAGTGGGCCCCCAGGGACAGATGAGTGAGACTGGCCCGCTCTCACAGGTGACCTCCAGGCACTGAGGGGTAGAGGCAGGGTAAGGGGCTCCCATTTGTGTTTCAATGACCCTGGCAGAAATTTCTGGAGCTGGCCAAGCAGGTTGGAGAGTTCATCACGTGGAAACAAGTGGAATGTCCCTTTGAGCAAGACCCCAGCATCACCCACTACCTGCACACCGCCCCCATCTTCAGCGAGGATGGTAAGGTAACCCTATGGCCTCTGTCACCCCCAGTTCTGGGACTCTGGGGTGGTCTCCTAGTCACATCTCCATGGGGCCCCTGCTGCGAGCAGGACGCATCAAGCCCATGTTTGCTGGATGTGAAAGGGAGCAGAGAAGCCTGAGCACCAGTCAGGGCCTGAGGAGCTGCAGGCTGGGGACCTCCAGGGTCCCCAGGGCCAGGCTTCCCCTTGGACACAGTATGGCTGCTGCTGGGCATCATATATTGAAACCATCGGTCCCACCCACTTTCCTCATTGGTAAAATAAGCAAGATGGTGAGAACTACCCTCCCCATGCTCACATAGGGAAGGCGGAGCCCTGGGCTCCCCATGGGTCTTTCCACAGCTGGGGGTGTGTGCATGTTTGTGTGAGTGCGTGCATGCCTGTGTGTGTGTGTGTGTGTGTGTGTGTGTGTGTGTGATGAGGCATCTTTTCTCCACAGTGCCATTAATGTCTGTGCCCTCCAGTAAATCAGCATTCCCATCTGATCATTTATCAAATGTGACAAATTTGCTTGTGAATTTTCTAAGCAAGCATACTCCAGGAAGAGAAAGTGCTGGAAGCAAGTGGCCATTTGGTCCTGAGTTGATCATCTCAGGGGAGGCAATGTGGCCCCATGGTCAGCTGCTTGCTGGATCCAAGACCCTCAACCTACCCCAGGAGGTCCCCACTGAGCACAACAAGCATTTTAAAAAAATTTTAATGTTTATTTATTTTCGAGAGATAGACAGACAGAGCGTGAGCAGGGGAGGGGCAGAGAGAGAGAGAGGTAGAGAATCCGAAGTAGGTTCCAGGCTCTGAGCTGTCAGTACAGAGCCCAATGCGGGGCTTAAACCCACAAACCACAAGATCATGACCTGAGCTGAAGTCAGATGCTTAACCAACTGAGCCACCCAGGCATCCCCACAGCAAGCATTTTATAAAGGGACCCACACCCGTGCCTGGGAGAACATGTTCTGCCAAAAACAAAAACTTAGGAGAAAGGAGTTTTTAATGATTTTGCTTTTAATTGTTAATACTTTCAAGTTTGCCATTTTATATGTTATGTTTTGGAACCATTAACTTTTGGGGGTGGGGAGTGTTCACCTGAAACAGCAATCCCTACCTGCAACAAGAAGTTCAGCAGCTTGATGGATAAGCCAGCCTGGGCTGTTCCCACCCCAGCAAGCTGTGTGACTCTAGGCAGGTGCCTCACCCTCTCTAAGCCTCACCTGCTGCATCTAGCTTAGTGGCTCAAAGCAACACTGATTTATTCTCTTAGAGTCCAAAGTCAGTTCCACTGGGCTGAAATCATGGTGTCAACAGAGCGGGTTATTTCTGGAGGCTCTGAGGGGAAGATTGTTCCCTGGCCTGTTATGACTTCTAGTGGCCACCCATATTCCTTGGCACATGACCGCCTTCCTCCATCTTCAAAGCACATCATTTGAACCTCTGCTTCCACCATCACATCATCTTCTCTCTTGTGGTCAAGTCTCCCCTGTCTCGCTCTTAGAAGGACACTTGCAGTGTCATTTAGGGCCCTGCTGGATAATCCAGGATAATCCCCCATCTCCATATCCTTAACTTAATCTCATCTGCTGAGTCCCTTTTGGTGAGGAAGCTAACATATTCACATGTCCCGGGGAGTAGGATCTGGATATATCTGGGGGCCATTATTTAACTTACTAGTTACTGTGATAACTGTTGTCATTAACCAATAGAACTTGTGCAGTAATGTGTCAAAAGCATATTAAGAAAGAGGTGGGAGAGCCTGGGGGCAGGGAGAGGAGTGAGAGAAGGGCATTTCTCTTCTCTCTTTCTCTTTTTTTTTTTTTTTTTTTTTTTTGAGAGAGAGCATGAACATGGGAGGGGCAGAGGGAGAGAGAATATTAAGTAGGCTCCATGCCCAGCGTAAAGCCCATTGTGGGGCTCCATCTCATAACTGTGAGATCACGACCTGAGCTGAAATCAAGAGTTGGACGCTTAACCGACTAAGCCACCCAAGTGTCCCAAGAGAAGGGCATTTCATTCACTCCTTCAGCCAATGGTATCTCTAGAGAACCTGCTGTGTGTGAGGCAGTGATTCAGCCATGAACATACAGCAAAAAAACTTAGCCCTTCTGAAGTGCCCTTAGAAAGGAGCACCTTCCAAGGCACCTGGGTGATTCAGTCAGTTAAGCATCCAACTCTGGATTTCAGCTCAGGTAATGATCTCATGGTTCATGGGATTGAGCCCCGTGTTGGGCTCTGCACTGACAGCATGGAGCCTGCTTAGGATTCTCCCTCTCTCTCTCTCTCTCTTTCCCTCTCTCTTGCCTTCCCCCACTTGCACTCTGTCTCTCTGTCTCTCTCTTTCCCTCTCTCTTGCCTTCCCCCACTTGCACTCTGTCTCTCTCTCTCTTGCTCACTCTCACTCTGTCTCTCTATTTATCTCTCTCTCTCTGAAAATAAATACATAAACTTTAAAAAACAAATCAAAAAAGAAAGGAGCTCCTTCCATTAACCCTTGTTTCATCCTCTCCTTCCCCCCACCAAAAAAAAAACAATAATAATAATAATAATAATAATAACTGGAGAAAGCAAGAGAAGGGACCTAAGCTGTATTGAGCCCCAACTGGGTTAGTCACAGCCTCTGACAGAATCCTGCCCAGCACTCAGCTCCAGGCTTCCTCTGGCAAGACCTGCCTAGCAATACAGCCAGCCTTGAGGCTCTCTGAAACAGGTGACAGTATAGAAAGTATCAGCAAAGAAACAGAAGATATAAAAGGGAGCCAAGTAGAAATTATAGAATTGAAAAATACAATAACTAAAATAAAAAACTGAGTAGATGGTCTCAACAGCAGAATGGAGAAGACAAAGCAAAGAATCGATGAGCTGGAAGATGGAACAATAGAAATTAAACAATCTGAACAACAGAGTGTCAGGGACCTGTGGGACTATAACAAAAGATCTAACACTCTTGTCATCAGAGTCTGAGAAGGAAGGGGACAAAATTGACAGGGTTGAAAAAATAATCCAAGAAGTAATGGCTGGAAAGTTCCCAGATTTGGAAAAGATAGAAACCTACAGATTCAAGAAGCCAAGTGAATCCCAAAAAGGATCAACCCAAAGAAACCCATACCAAGATACATCATAGTCACATTTCTGAGCACCAAATAAAAAGACACAAATTTTGAAAACACTGAGAAAGAAATGACACTTTACCTATGAGGGCAAAACAATTTGGATGACTAGAGTACTCATCAGAAATCATGGTGGCCAGAGGCAGTGGCATATTTTTCACGTGCTGAAAGAAAATAGCTGCCAACCCAGAATTCTATATCCAGTGAAAATATCCTTCAGGAATTTACTGTACATAAATCAAAATGGAATTCTAAAAACTGTTCAAGTAACCCACAGGAAGTTGGTCCTTTGAAAAGAACTGTAACATTGCCATCCTCCAGCAAAGAACCTCTTAAAGAAAAAGAGAAGACAGAAAATGCTAATATCTAGAATGAAATGGAAGATGTCACTATAGCCTCTGTCATCATTGAAAGGCTAATAAGAAAATACTGTGAACAACTCTAGACCCATTAGTTTGGCCAGTTAGATGAAATGGACCAATTCCTTAAATAGCATAAACTGCCACAAACTCAACACAAAATAGATCATTTGAATAGCCCTATAGCCATTAAGGAAATTGCATTTGTAATTTAAAAACATCCCAAAAATGAAATCTCTAGGCTCAGACAGTTACACTAGAGAATTCTATTAAACATTTAAGGAAGACTTAATATGGATTCTACACAATCGTTTTCAAAAAATAGAAGAGGACAGGGCATCTGGGTGGCTCAGTCAGTTAAGCATCCAACTTCAGTTCAGGTCATGATCTCATAGTGCATGGGTTCGAGCCCTGTGTTGGGCTCTGTGCTGACACTTTGGAGCCTGGAGCCTGCTTCGGATTCCGTGTCTCCCTCTCTCTACCCCTTGCCTGCTCACACTCTGTCTCTCTCTCTCTCTCTCTCTCTCTCTCTCTCTCCCAAAAATAAATAAACATAAAAAAAAATAGAAGAGGACGGAACTTCCCAGTTCATTTTATGAAGCCAGTATTACCCTGACACCAAAACCAGATAAAGGTAGTAAAATAAAGAAAGTAAAGACTAAGATCCCTTGTGAATATAGATGCAAAAATTCCTTAACAAAATATTAGCAAATAGAATTTGGCAATATTGAAAAATAGTTAGATATCATGACCAAGTGAGTTTACTCCAGAGATACAATACTATTCAATATTTGAAAATCAATCAGTGTCATCTACCATATTAACAGACTAACAGAGAAAAATGACTTGATTATATCAACTGATACAGAAAATTCATTTGACAGATTTCTACACCCATGCATGGGAAAAACTCTCAGAAAAATAAGAATCGAGGGGAATTTATCAATCTGATAAACTGCACCTACAAAAACCTTTCCACTAACATCATTTTTAATGGTGAAACACTGCTTTCTCACTAAGATCAGTAATAAGGCAAGGATATATACTCTCACCACTTTTGTTCAGGATAATAATGGAGATCTAGTTCATGCAATAACGCAAGAAAAGAAAATAAAGACAGATCAGAAAGGATGAATTAACACTGTCCTTATTTATTAAAAAATGTAAAAAATCCCAAAGAATCTCCAAAACTCCTAGAACTAAGTGGGTTCAGCACAAGTTGCAGAATACAAGATAAAGACACAAAAATCTATCATATTTCTGTGTGCTAACAATGAATATGTGGACACTGAAATTAAAAATACAATACCATCACTCAATATAATCGCTCAAAAACATTAAATACTTAGGTATAAATCTAACAAAACATATCCAAGATTTGCATGCCAAAATCTACACGATGCTAATGAAAGAAATCAGAGAAGGTCTAAATAAATGGAGGGACATGACATGCATGAATTGGGAGACTCAGCATAGCAATGATACCAATTCTCCCCAAATTTAAGTACGGATTTAATGCATTTCCTATCAAAATCCAGGATTTTCCCATCAAAAGACATTATTTTTTTTTTTTTTGCAGACAAAGATACAATTATTCTAAGATAATTGTATATGGGGGTGAGCCTGGGTGGCTCAGTCAGTTGAGCATCCAACTTCAGCTCAGGTCATGATCTCATGGTTCATGAGTTCGAGCCCCATGTTGGGCTCTGTGCTGACAACTCAGAGCCTGGAGCCTGCTTTGGATTCTGTTTACCTCTCTCTTTGCTCCTCCCCCACTCACACTTTGTCTCTCTCTCAAAAATAAATATTTTAAAAAAAATTTTTTAATGAAATGTATATGGGAAGCCATAGAAACTAATATAGCTGAAACAATTTTGAAAAAGAAGAATAAAATGGGAGGGATTACTCTACCCAATATTAAAGCTGATATTATACAGCTACAGTAATCAAGGCAGTGTGGTATTGGTAAGACAGATACGTGGATCAATGGGACAGAATAGAGAACCCAAGAATAGACCCACACAAATGCCCAGTGACTTTTTTTAAATGTTTATTCAATTTTAAGAGAGAGAGCGTGTGCATGGGGAGGGGTAGAGAGCAAGAGGGACAGAAGATCCGAAGCGGTCTCTGAGCTGACAGCAGCAAGCCAGATGCAGGGCTGCAACTCACGAACCACAAGATCGTGACCCAAGCCGAAGTCAGACGCTCCACTGACTGAGCCACCCAGACACCCCACTGTGCCCAGGGATTTTTGAGAATGGAGTAAAAGCAATTCAGCGGAGGAAAGTGAGCCCTTGCAACAAATGGAACAGGGGCATCTGAACATCCATAAGCCAAAAAATGAACTTTGACCTCATCCTTACACCTTTTATGAAAAATTAACTCAGATTGAATCACAGACTCGAATGTAAAATGTAAAATTGTATAGCTTTTAGGAAGAATAAAAGCAACAGGAAATCTTCAGGATGTAGAACTAGACAAAGAGTTTCTTATAAAACTAAATTTGCACCGACTGTCTGACTCAGTAAATGTGCTCTCAGGCATTTATTTATCCCAGAGAAACGAATACTCATATTCACACAAAAAACCCGCACTCCAATGATTACAGCAGCATAACTAGTTCTAGAGAAACACTGGAAGCAATGCAGATGTCCTTCAGTGGGTGAGTGGCTAAACACACTGTGGTATATCCATGCCACGGAATAGTCTTCAGCAAGAAAAAGGAATTAAGTATTGATTCATACTACAGCTTGGATGATACGCGGAGAATCACTCGGAGTGAAAAGAGACCATCCCATATGTCACATACTGATTCGATTTATATCACATTCTTCTTTTAAAATTATGTATTTATTTTGAGAGACACAGAGACAGCAAGAGTGAGAGAAGGGCAGAGAGAGGGAGAGAGGGAGAGAGAATCCCAAGCAAGCTCTGTGCTGTCAGCATAGCACCCCACATGGGGCTTGATCTCACAAACCACAAGATCGTGACCTGAGTGGAAATCCAGAGTTGGACGCTTAACTGACTGAGCCACCCAGGTGTCCCTATATCACATTCTTGAAATGACAAAAATCTGGACATGGAGAACCTATTAGTGGTGGCCAGGGATTAAGAAAGGGAAGCAGGTGGGCCTTAAAAGGGCAGCGTGAGGGATTCTGGTGGTGATGAGGGTGTTCTGCAAACTGTCAACATGCTGGTGGTGGTCCTGTGCTATAGTTTTGCAAATGGTTACCACTGGGAGAAACTAGGGAAAGGGTACACCGACCTCTCTGTATTAATTAGCACATACAACGCATGTGTACCTCCCAACAGGTTTAATTTAAGAATAAAAAGCAGGTCAGACTCTGGGTATAGGGCAGGCTATTATCATAGGCCATAACTGTGTGATTTTACCTCGTTTTCTGACCAGGTCTTTATTTGGCTTCTTATGAAAGTGAGAGCCCAGAGAACCAAACAGAAAAAGAGAGGTGGAAATCTCTAAGGTGAGTCTGTGAAGACGGGAGTGAAGACTGGCACAGGGGAGAAGGTGGGTGCTTGGGGCCAGGCCAGGGCCGAGGGGCTTCATGGATACCCAGGTCCGTGGGGAGGGGGCAGGACAGGCCAGGCTCTTAGGGGTGGGGGTGGGACTCATGCACTGGGTGGGAGGGAGGTTAGGATTGCAACCCACCCCCACCCCCACCGCCATGGCCGGAGGCTGGCCCTGCAGGCCATCAGGATGTGTGTCCAGGTCCAGGAAACCCCAGTCCATATTCTTATGTGAGAAAGACACCACCCCCTGCTCATTCAGCCTATTAACACGGCCCAGCGGAGGTCGGACCAAGCCTGCAGCAATGGGCTCTGAGGACTAAGCCAAGAGGGTTGTACAGAGCCCCTCTGGGGTGGGAGTCACCTGCCTTGCAGGGGACTGGCTGGAGGGAAGTATAATCACCACCCTGGGCATGTTTAAATCTGCAGATCTTCTATTTTGGGGAAGACGTGAGAAGCGCT
Organism: Leopardus geoffroyi; assembly: GCF_018350155.1. NCBI lineage: Eukaryota > Metazoa > Chordata > Mammalia > Carnivora > Felidae > Leopardus > Leopardus geoffroyi. Next base: position 90,027,243 of record NC_059326.1, read on the forward strand.
GAGCAGGAGGAGGAGGAGGTGGAGGAGGAGGAGGGGAGGAAGTCAGCAGAAGCCTTCCGCAGCCCTGCCTCAGCCGGCCCAGCAGAAAGTGGAGGTGTTGGTGCTTCCCTGCTTTGCAAACCGTGACCCCACGGCCTGGCGCCCGCCCCAGCGACCACACGGCACAGGAGACCTTCCTCCACCTTTTGTGGAACTTCGGCCCCGGCAGGCCCAGGGGCCTCCTGACATGTGGGTGGCACGTGCCTCAGGGGCCCTGCCTTCAGGATGGTGGGGGTCACATTACTGTGACCTCGGCAAGGACACGGCACGACCCCCAGAGGGCCGGGTGACTGCAGTGTCGCTCTCATTGGGTGATGAGTGCCACAGGGGCTGACCCCCAGTCTGTCACCAGGTGGCCTAGGAGCCTCTACATCTCCAGCAGGCACCACGCCGCTGGCCCCTGCCATTCTGCTGATGGACCCTACCCTGTCCCCCTCCCCTGGCCCCAAGATGGGCTGGTTTCTGCAGCCCAATTCACTCCCTTTCTGGATCCTGCTGGTATCAGGGGATAGCTTTCCGGTGACAGCTGTGACACAGGTCATGGGACAGATTTGAGTCACAAAAATGACAACATGTACAGTACATTGTAAACTCTAGAGTTGGTATAAACATGTTCATACACCCTGCATATCCACGTCCACACTGTGCTTTTCACTCGTGGGTCTGGCATAAACTTCTGGCAGGATGAAGGGCAGTTTCCCAGCTCGGGCCTGGGGATGCGGTGGCCATTTCCACTCTGTAGACCCCATGTTGCACTGACAGGGCCTGGTGAATGGACACCCAACAGCCCTACATGTGACCAGATACTTCTTTTATGAGGGCTGGAGGGTGGGGGTGAGATGGGGTTGATGAACCTACCATGAGACTCCTCCCATTACCCGCGCCCCCACCCCACCCCCCCCCCCCCGCCCCAGACCCTCATACACTGAGTCACGTTTCTGTGCCAGGAAGCAGATGGGCCATGGAGCTGCTGAGCCCCCACCTGGCATGTGACCAGGTCACCCAGCCAGGAAGTCAGGGAGTATGATGTGTACCTTTCACCCAGTCAGGGTCTGCTGGGCAGAGGGGGGTGTGTGTTGGGGTTCACTGACCCACCCTGGCCAGTCTCAGGCCCTGCTCAGTCCCAGACCTGGCTGTCCTGGTGGCATGGACTTGGGTCCCATCTGAGAGGGACAGGCAGAGACAATGCCACAACATTTCCAAGTGCCTCCTCTCTGGGGAATTCTGCCCAGCAAACCCCGGATGTCAGCAAGGCCACAGAAGGCATGAGAACATTAGGGTTGGGCAGGATCTGCTCTTTGCCCAGCCCAGCACGCCCCCTTTTCATCCGAGACCCCAGAGAGGGCAAGTAGTGCAGGGAACAGAGCAGGGATGGGCTTCAGCCAGCAGCCAGGCTCAGGCTGCCGCCCTGCCTCATGCCACATCCAGCCCCTGATGGGGCCTCAAGGAGCCCTGGCTAGAAGCACCTCGCTCCCTCACTCTCTCGCTCCCTGGTATCTCTTGGGCAACATTAGACAGGACATGCAGACATCAGCAGGGACCGTCCCTGCCTTCTGATCACACTGAGTCCTGTATCAGAGGCAGGAAGCAAGCATCACAGGAGTTAGTGGCCTCTGAGACACATGATGGCAGGTCCAGGGCTGGTGCCCATGAAGCTCAGGGAGGCCTGTTCAGGGTCCAGTGCCCACCCGAGAAGGTTGTGTCCTACCCCAGCCACGGTGAGACAGAACACTCTGGACCCCAGCCCTTGCCAGTCACCCAGCTCCATCTCCTGGTTCCCGAGTGACTTGGTGCAGGGACCTGTGAGGAAACCCCAGAATGCCAAGCTTTGGGAGAGGCCTCGGGGCCCAGGGTTCCAGCTTCTTCTCCAAAGCCAGGCGCTCAAATGCCTCCCCACAGCCATGCCTCCCCATAGCCAAGGCCCAGCTCAGTCCTTGCTCTCTCCTGTTCAGAAATGGCAGCAGCCTTTCCCCTACCAGGCTGCAGGGAACATGAGGAAAGGACATTGGAGAAAGCGGAACAGCACCACAGTTGCAACTCCAGCGGTTAGACAGGAGGTAAATCAAGCTTGTCGGTGCAGGTAGAGGGTGGGCTGACCCTTCTGCCCCCAGGCTTGTGGTCCCAAGGCAAAAAACACTCCGTTTCCTGTTTTCTGTGACCTTGTGCATGCTGTTCCCCACCTTGTCAATCTAGTCAGAATGCAGCCTCTGGGGAGGGATTCCTGACATGCAGCTCTGTCTTCATGCCTGCTCCCACCAGCCCCTCAGTGGCTCAGTGCAGAGTAGGTGTTGGGAGGATGGCAGGGAGAGGCTGGGGCTCACTTCATGCTGGGCAGGTGAGAAGGAGAAAGTCCATGACCAGCCCCACAGAAAACACAGGGCCTGAGGAGGCTCAGGCCAAGTGTGTTTGTATCTCAGGTTCATCCAATAGGCCCTTGAACCTGCTGGGTCGAGGCCCCAGTGCAGCGAGGAGGAGGCTTTCTCTGAGAGACCTGCCTGGCAGCCCCCAAGGTGAAAATTGTGGTGGCCCTTCTCCAGGTGCAACCTCAGAACCCCAAGAGGGATGGCGCCTTGCTTACAGCCTCCCAGATGGTTCTTTTGCCGCCTCCAGGACTCATGGCCCTTCCCCATAGAGACCCTTTCTGTCCTCCTGCCGACCTGGCCTCAGTCCTTACAGTTGGGTTAGATGGCCCACAGGGGCTCTGAAGGGTGGGGCCTCCACCTGTGAATCGAGGGTCAGCATCATAGGTGGCACCCAAGACTGATAGCCGTGAGGCTTGGTGCAGTGCCAGGTGGGTGACACGGGCCCCCAACACGCAGCCCAGGGTTTGAAGCTGCCCAGCTCGTCCACAAGGCAGGCATCTGGGCCTTGGGGCAGCCAGCAGCCAACAGCCCCATGGTGCCCAGGAGGCCAAGGAGAGGGTACAGCCATGGTCTCTTTCTAGTGCTTTTTCCCAGAGCCCTCCAGAGAGGGCAAAGTGGGGGAGGACAAGAAGATATCCCTGACTGGGGTTTGCTTCAGAGGCCCCTGGGCCTGGCTGAGATTCAGAATCAATCACAGGGGATCCATGGGAGAGCTGAAAACCCTGACCCCACATCGCTGTATCACTGAAGATGCATCCCACTATCCCCAACCCCCCACACTTCCTGAGGTGAAGGCGTCTCCATCATGACCAGCAACTTATTCCAGTAACTTAGCCACATATAGGCTTCTGCAGAAGCCTAGCTATCCCACCCAGCAGCCCTCCAGGGCAGGACCCCAAGATATGACCCCAGAGTGGTTCTCAAAGGCGTGGCCAAAGCTGTCCCAGAGGAACCCACAGAAAACCCCCTGTTCCCTTCCTGGGCTGCCAGCACAGCCCCTGGTCCTTTGAACTTCTCAAGCAGCCAACAGACCTCAGGCCATTGCACCCCCCACCCTGGGCCTCCCCACACACTGCAGGGCTCACGTGAGGTTCTTAAAGAATGGGTACCCCCAAGCAATGCCCCAGTCTCTAACTCTCAGTGCTGGCACACCCACTGATGGGCCAAGGGAGCAAGAAGCCAAGTAACTCAGTCAAGAACCACAGCCAGGGATTGCCTCCGTTGGAAGCTTCATTTCACCCAGAAACTCAAATGCTTCTGTCAAAGTGCCAAGCTTCCAAGCCTGGCTCTTTACACACAGCCTAACAAACCCCCCAGGTGGGTGCTTTCACCGTCCCATTTGGCAAGTGACAGAGACTCTGCCCAAGGACGATCGGCTCACAGGGATGAGGCCTGGGCTTACCAGAGTCCATCAGCCTCCAGGGCTCGGCTCCCGAGGGGGCGGAGGAGCTCCAACTAGCAGCCTAGGCTTGCTGCAAGCACAGACACAGTGACAAACGTCTTTCTTCCACTCCTGCCTCTTCCTTTTATGGACAGGATAGGCCCCCTGGTGCCCTTGGGGTTTCAGGAGTGACCTGGAGTATCTCATACATGTGCAAGGCAAAACCTCCCGCTGCCTCCACCTACCTTACTGCACACACCCCTCCATGGGCCCTGTACTGGGCAAAGTCACGCATAATGCCCAGCAATAGAAGACTTCAGACCTCCTTCCCCATTATGTGGCCCGTTGTCACCGATATGCATGCTGTGAGGCTCACATCCTGCGGCATAGCATCTTCAGTGAAAATGACCCCATTTTCACTCCCCAGGACCCAGGTGGGAGCCCTGGGGCTCTGGGCCAAGAGACAGATGCTTCAGGAAGACCCTGACACATGCACAAAATACCTCTCAGCCAAAACTGTGCCCTTGCCCATGGCTGAGCAGGGCGTCTAACAACATCTTCCTTTGGCATCCAACCCTGGGCCTGCAGGCAAGACCAGAGAGGTGGGAAGATTAACTGGAAATGAACAGACCTGAGGCATGAGCCAGAACCCTCACTATTGACCAATGGGACCACTAAGAGAACAGTTCAGCAAAGAGTGGGGAGCAGAAATCCAGCACATCAGGGGTGGAGAGCAATGGCAGGAAAAGCCAGCAGAGGCCAGACAGTGAAAGACCCCCACAAGGCAGACCAGGAGATTGAAGTTTATACTGCAGGCTCTGGGAGCAAGGGAGCGGGGTGGGCATTGAAGAATTTAAGGGAGCCATGTCATGGTCAATTTGATATGTCAACTTGACTAGGCCATAAGGTGCCCAGGTATCTGGCCAAACATTATTCTAGGTGTGTACCTGAGGGTGTTTCTGGATGAGATTCACATTGGAATCCGTAGACCAAGTAATATAGATTGCCCTCCCCAATGTGGGCGGGCCCCATCCAGTCAGCTGGAGGCCAGAAGAAAACAAAAGATGCAGGAGGGGAAAATTTGCTCTTTGCCTGTCTTCTGCATTTGGATTGGAATTTACATCATTGGCTCTCCTGGGTGTCCAGCTTGCACACAGCAGATCTTGGGGCTTCTCAGCCTCCAAAACTATGCGAGCTAATTCTTTTCTTTAAATGTTTATGTGTTTATATATAGAGAGAGCGCGCACACATAAGTGCACACAAGAGCAGGAAAGGGGCAGAGAGAGGGAGAGAGAGAATCCCAAGCAGGCTCCGTGCCTGGGCGCAGGGCTCGATCCCACAAACCATGAGATCATGACCTGAAATAAAATCAAGAGTCAGATGCCCAACCAACTGAGGCACCCAGGCTCCCCGTGTGAGCTAATTCTTTATAATAAATCTGCCTGTCCATCTATTTGTCATTTATCATCTATCTTTCTATATATCATCTATCTATCTATCTATCTATCTATCTAACTACCTATCTCTCCTTTGATTTTTCTGGATACCCCAACTACTACAAGGTGGAACTTGGTCAGTTTTAGAAAGATCTCTTAGAAAGATACCTTTTAACTCAGTAATTCTACTTCTGTAACTAATCCTAAGGAAAAAATCCAAGATTAGCACAGTATTTGCATAACAGAAAAGTAACGAATGGTTACATTATTCCTGTTCCTAGGGCAGAGAGCAGGTGGATTGAGCTCCCCACCCCAGCCCATCCCAGCGCCTGGAGAGCCCCTACCTGCTGATGAGCCACACCTGAACCTTTTCTTGGAGTCCAAGGGGGAGACTGGCACATTCACCTGGCCTCAGCGTGCACATCTGATGAGCTAACAGTGGAGGCTAAGTGCCACAATAAGTTTAGTGCAGCCTAGCAATACAGAAAGCTGTTCTCTTTTTTTTAAATGTTTATTTACTTATTTTTTGAGAGAGAGAGAGAGTGGGTGCATGCAGGGGTGGGGGGGAGAGGAAGAGGGAGAATTGCAAGCAGGCCCCACGCCTTCAGCACCATGGCCAACGTGGGGCTCAAACTCACGAACCATGAGATGGTGACCTGAGCCAAAATCAAGAGTCAGAAGCTTAACCAACTGAACCACCCAGACGCCCCACGCAGAAAGCTTTTCTATCAATTTATTTACTCCTATTGCTTTGTGGACAGTTACACCCTATTTATTTCAATAATGATTTTCCTATTTGGATGAGAACATAAATAAAATACAGCCATGTAGAGCCAAGTTTGGTTTAAATTAAGATCTCTTAACGCTAACCTACATAACCTCTCTGTGTAGGGTCTGTCTTTAGAGTTAATCGTTGGATCTCACACACCACAGTGCTTAGCAGGATGGCCTGCTAGGACATGATGCAGGTAAAAGAAGATGGTGGGCTGGGCTGGGTGTAGGTGGCAAAAGGTGGCCAAACTTGGGACATATTTTGAAGGTAAAGCCAACAGGATTTGCTGACAATGTGCAGGTCAAATGTGAGAGCCAGGGAGAGGTCAAAGCCGACTCAAGGGTTTTTTGGTCTCCTCTCTCTGGAGAATGGTGGGGGTGGGGTGGGAGGGTACTGAAAATTCTAAGCTTCTAATCAGGGTTTGGTCTTTCTGGTGACCAACCTTCAGCCAGGAGCCATCCAGACTCACCTAAATAGAACAAAAGATGCTCCTAGAGATCTAATCACTTAGGAATTTACAAGGGTTTTAGAAGCTCTGTGTCAGGGATGGGGTCAAAGGCCATATATCAAAACAAGACATATTCCTAGTATTCTTACCACTGAGGAAATTACAAGTGTTTCAGGAGCTCTGTGCCAGGAACCAGAAGTAGAGACCAATATACATTTTCTGTCATCTCACACTCATTCATGTGACTAGCACACTGGTTGGGGGGATGACAGTAAGGTTGAGCTCAGCTGAGACTATTAACTGTAGCACCTATGGTTGTCTTCTATGTATGATTAGCTCAAGACTGCTGAGAGCATGTCAGTCTCAAGGTAATCAGGCTGGATTGCTCCACAGTGAGGGTTCCAATAGGATAGGTAGAAAGTGCCTGATTTCTTATGACCTAGCCTCATAAGTCCCAGAATATTACTTCCACTGCATTCTGTTGCTCAGGTGGGTTCTAAACCCAACCAACATGCAAGAAAGAAAGAGGAACAGATTTTACTTCTTTTTTTTTTTTTTTTTCAACGTTTATTTATTTTTGGGACAGAGAGAGACAGAGCATGAACGGGGGAGGGGCAGAGAGAGAGGGAGACACAGAATCGGAAACAGGCTCCAGGCTCTGAGCCATCAGCCCAGAGCCTGACGCGGGGCTCGAACTCACGGACCGCGAGATCGTGACCTGGCTGAAGTCGGACGCTTAACCGACTGCGCCACCCAGGCGCCCCCAGATTTTACTTCTTAATGGAGATACCTTAGTGTTCAGGGTAGGAAATAATTAATGATGGACATCATGGAGACAAATTACCACAAATAGGAATATCCAAATTGAAGTAGAGATTTTTTTAATAAAATAAAATACAGAAGAGAGTGTAAGAGACATGTGGAACACAAGAATGAAAGTAAACCATGAGAATTGGAGTCTTATAAAGTGAGGAGAAACAAATGGAGCAGAAGCAGTATTTGAAGAGGTAATTCTTAGAATTTTCCAAAATTAATTAAAGACATCAAAGCACAGATTAAAGTAATGCTGCAAACCCCAACAAGATAAATACAAAGAAAACCTGGGGCGCCTGGGTGGCGCAGTCGGTTAAGCGTCCGATTTCAGCCAGGTCATGATCTCACGGTCCGTGAGTTCGAGCCCCGCGTCAGGCTCTGGGCTGATGGCTCAGAGCCTGGAGCCTGTTTCCGATTCTGTGTCTCCCTCTCTCTCTGCCCCTCCCCCGTTCATGCTCTGTCTCTCTCTGTCCCAAAAATAAATAAATGTTGAAAAAAAAAAAATTAAAAAAAAAAAAGAAAACCACACTTAAGCGCATTATAGTAAGAATGGTCAAATCAAAGAGGGAAATGTAGAAATCTTAAAAACACCTTAGGTAACATACAATATGTTACCTTTAAAGAAACAAAAATAAGATTGATGACTGACTTCTCAACAGAGATGATTCAACATCCTTAAAATATTGAAACAGGGGCACCTGGGGTGGCTCAGTCAGTTAAGTGGCTAACTCTTGATTTCGGCTCAGGTCATTATCTTGCAGTTGGTGAGTTTGAGCCCCAAGTTGGGCTCTGTACTGGCAGTGTGGAGAATGCTTGGGGTTCTCTCTCTCTCTCCCTCTCTCTCTTTGCTCCTTCCCCCACCCCTCTCTCTCTCTCAAAATAAATAAATCAACTTTTAAAGAAATAAAAAATAAAACATTGAAACAAAACAATTACCAACCTAGAATTTTATAGTCAAATAAAATGTGCTTCAAAAATGGAGCAAAATATAGCCTCTTAAAACATACAAAAACTGAAAGAATTTATTGTCAGCAAACATATCATAAAACCTAAAACTTAAAAAAGTTCTTAAAACAGAAAAAAGGTGATCCCAGAGAGAATTACAGAATTGGAGAAAGGAATAAAAAGCACAAAAAGGGTAAGTATATGGGTTAAATGTATATTGACTGAGTAGTGACTATACAAACAATAATGGCAATGTCATGTGGTGTCTAAAAATACATGTAGAAATAAAACACATACCAATGTTATTGCAAAATCCAGGAAGAGTCTATTGAATTGAAATGTTTTAAGCATCTAGCATCAACAGAGAAATGGCAAAAAGTAATATTTTGTGTTAGAAAATTGTAAAAAGTACAAATTGCTTGCATTTGTAATAAGAATGCTTACTGTGGTTTCTAGGTTAACTACTAAAAGAACAATAAAAGAAGTATAGCTAACTATAAAATGAAATAATCAGAAAGATTTAATTAATCCAAAAGAAGTCAATAGAGAACGAGAAACAAAACAAGTCGGTCAAAGAGAAAAATTAATAAGGTGGTAGATATCAACACAAGTATACATTAAATATGAATTTAATTAAATATGAATGAACTAAATATTCCAAGTAAAAGATCACAACTGTCAAATTTGATTTTTAAAAATCAAATGCTTAAAAGAAATAAACCTTAATATAAGGACCCCAAAAGGTTGGAATTAAAATGGTGGACAAAGATAAATTAGGCAAATATTCACCAAAAGAAATTTAGTCTAGCTATACTAAGGAGAATTTAAGGCAAGAAGCACTAGTAAAGGTAAAAAGAGACATTATATAATGTCTAAATCCATTGAGGCTGCTATAACAAAATATCACTAAGTGGGTAGATTACAAACATCAGAAATTTATGCTTGGGAAGTCCAAGAGCAAGCACCAGCATGATTACCTTCTGGTCAAAGCCCTCTTCTGGGTTCATAGCTGGTGCCTTCTCGTTGTGTCCCCACGTGGTGGAAGGGGCAAGGAATCCCTTTGGAGTCTCTTTTGTAAGACGTTAATCCTATTTATGAGGATTCCACCCTCATGACCTAAGCACCATTCAAAGGCCCCACCTCATTTTGGGGGGTTAGGATTTCAACATATGAATTTTGAGGGGACACAAATATTAAAACCATAGAGATATAATGATAAAGAACTCAATTCAATAGCAAAATATCATAATTCAAAATATCTATGAACCCAATAACATAGCTTCAAAACATATTAAGGGCAAACTTGAAAGAACCAGAAAGAGAAATAATAGAAGTCATAGAGGAATATTTTAACATACCTCTGTCAATAGTTGATAAACACATATGTAAGCTTGCAAGAAACTAAGAGAAATCCCCCTTGTCCAACCCTTAGGGGAGTGCCTTTTTAGATTTTGCTCCTAAGGTGATTCACCCCCTTATTACTTATTCCAATAAAGCATTCCTAGAAATAGAAAAGAATAAAACAAAACATTCCAATGGAAAAATGGCCAAAGAATGAATAAACATTTCATACACAAAAAAGGAGAACAGAGGGGTCCTTAAATATATGAAACAATGCACATTCTCATGCATGATAAGAGAATGGCTAATTAAAGTCACACCAACATAAGATTTTTCACCCATAATATTGGCAACATGCTCTTGACCAACTTGTCAAGTCTGTGGGGAAAACAGGCACTTACATTAGTCTTCTCAAGCTGCCGTAACAAAAAAACATAGACAGAGTTGCTTAAACGGTAGAATTTGTTTTCTCACAGTTCTGGAGGCTGGGGAATCCAAAACCAAGATGCCAGTTGGTTTTGTTTCTGGTAAAATTCTATTATTAGCTTGCAGGCAGACACCTGCCATCTTGCTGTGTGTTCATAAGATCTCTTTTTTGCACACATGTGGAAAAATAGTGAGAAAGCAAGCTCTCTGGTGTCTCTTCTTATAAGGGCACTAATACCATCAGACTAGGGCCCACCCTCATGACCTTATCTAACCCTGATTACCTCCCAGAGCTCCATCTTCAAATACCATCACATTGGGGTTTGGGGCTTCAATATATGAATGAGGGGCTGTCACAAACATTCAGTATATTACAGAACCCCATTAAGGGCAATTTGGTAATGTCTGCCAAATTTACATTGTATTTACCCTTTGAACCAGGTATCCCACTGCTTATTATATAACAATTGTCACAGGCTTCGTTGTACCTACCCTCCAAATTCACATGCTGAATTCCTAACCTCAGGTAACTCAGAATGTGACTATATTTGGAGATAGGGCCCTTAAAGAACCAGTTAAGATAAAATGAGGTCATATGGGTTGAATCTAATTCATTATAACATAAGACATAGACACACACAAGGGGAGGACCACATGAAACACATGGAAAAGACCATATACAAGCCAAAGAGAGACCTCAGTATGAAATAAATCCTGCAGATACCTTAATTTTGGACTTCTAGACTCCAGAATTATAAAAACAATACATTTCTGTTGTATAAGTCCCTCAGCGTGTGGTATTTATTATGGCAAGCCCTAGCAAACTAAGACAGCAGCACACATACAAAATTCCAGGTATACTACTTGACTCATTGAAGCATTGTTTGTGATAGAAAAAGACTGACAATACTCCAAGTGCTCATCCAGAGGGTACTGATTAATTTAACTATGATCCATCTGTGTGGTAGAATACTATGAAGCTGTGTAAAAGACTGAAGAAACAGTGTACTAAACATGATATAATACTAAATTTAAGAAAACAAACTGCAGGTGCGCCTGGGTGGATCAGTCAGTTAAGCGTCCGACTTCATCTCAGGTCATGATCTCGAAGACTCAGGACTCCATCTCGAGGGGAGTCTGAGCCGCGTGTTGGGCTCTGTGCTGATAGCTTGGAGTCTGGAGACTGCTTTGGATTCTTTGTCTCCCTCTCTCTCTGCCCTCCCCCACTCATGTTCTGTCTCTCTCTGTCTTTCAAAAATGAATAAACACTTAACAATTTTAAAAAAGAAAAGAAAGCAAACTACAGAATACAGTACATAGCATATTTCCATTTACCCAGGCTAAAAAAGAGGACAGGGAATAAGCCATATGTGCACTTATTTGTATTTGCATAAATTATGAAAGCAGGGGCATCTGAGTGGCTCAGTCGGTTAAACATCCGACTCTTGATTTCAGCTCAGGTCACGATCTCACAGTTCATGTGTTCGAGCCCCACATTAGGCTCCATGCTGGCAGCAAGGAGCCTGCTTGGGACTCTGTCTCCCTCTCTCTGCTCTTCCCCTGCTCATGCTCTCTCTCTCTCTAAATAAATAAATAAGCATTTTTTTAATTTAAAAAAAGAAGTATAAAAGACAGAACTTTACCCAGAAACCAATAAAAGTGCTTACCTGTTTTACGGGAAGGATAGATTCCTCTCTGAAGCATGTGAATACATCCATTGTGAATGCAATGTGAGTGTCTCACATGTGAGCATATCCCATGGGAATGTATCCTGTGTGGCTGTATCCCACATGAATGTACTACTCTGACAGTAATTAGTGCTGTTCACTCAAATTTCTGGATCTCCTATTCCTAAGCCCACTGTCAGATTGCACTTCTGCATCCCCAGAAGTTAGGTGCAGGCCTGTGACTTGTTTTAGTCAATAAAATATGAGCAGAGGTGACAGACGCCATGTTCTTCCTCTTCCCCCCCCCCCCCCCCCAGAGATTAGCAGTGTTTAAGCAATGGAAACTCTGTCAGCCAGGGTTCTTGAGTAAGAGCTACATGGAGCGAAGCTGCCAACAATTCAGGATGAACGTGGAGCACCAGAAAGGTGTGAAAGTCAATGGGGGGCGCCTGGGTGGCTCAGTCGGTTAAGCGTCTGACTCTTGAATTCAGCTCAGGTCAACAATCTCAGCAATCTGTGAGTTCGAGCCCCATGTCGGGTTCTGCACTGACAGCTCAGAGGCTGCTTGGGATTCTCTCTCTCTCTCTCTCTCTCTCTCTCTCTCTCTCAAAAATAAACATTTTTTAAAAAATTAAAAAAATAATAAAGTCAATGGGATTTTGGCAGTGTTACTACAACACAACCTAGCCTGTCCTGACTGATATAGTTACCTATACAAAAAATAAAATAAATTTTGAAATAAAAATAAAAACACATGCATCCATCTTAATCTAGTCAAGAGAGAGAAACCACTCAGTAATTTGTACAAGAAAAGTTTGACACACCAAGTTATTATCCACAACATGGGATTGGAGTATCAAAGGCTTGCCTGGTAAGAAGTAGAGAGACCTTGCGGTATCTTGTTGGCTTAGTTAAGCATCTGACTTCAGCCTAGGTCACGCTGTCACCATTCCAAGTTGAGTCCTATGCTGTGCTCTGTGCTGACAGCTCAGAGCCTGGAGCCTGTTTTGGATTCTGTGTCTCCCCCTCTCTCTGCCCCTCCCCAGCTCACACTCTGTCTCTCTCTCAAAAATAAATAAACACAAAAATTTTTTTTTAATTTTTAATCGAAAAAAGAGAATACTCTAAACAATATCAGAATATTATAAAGAACTTCATGCTTAAAAAATGACATGACAAAACTAAGTTTCCCAGAAAAATAGAAGATAACAATACGAACAAGAATAGAAAAATCTGAATAGGCCAGTAACCCTAAAGTATTGAAGCAGTTCTGTATTCTGCTTTATTAATAAAAAGTCATTTCCTCATAGACTACATCTGCCAGGACTCTTTGGGTTGTGAATAATAGGAATCCAACACAAACTGGCCCCAGCAAAATTTCAGAGTCCTTTGCTCAAATACTATAGAGAACAAACCAATGGTTACCACAGGGGAGGGGTTGGGGATGGGGGGGTGGGAAGTGGGTGAAACAGGTGATGGGGATTAAGGAGTGTACTTGTTGTGATGAGCACCTGGTGATGTAGGAAATTGTGGAACCACTGTACTGTACACCTGAAACTAATGTAACCCTATGTTAACTATATTGGAATAAAAAAATTAAAATAAAATAAAATAAAATAAAATAAAATAAAATAAAATAAAATAAAATAAAATAAAATACAGGAAAATGCAGCTCAACTGTGGCTTGAGGACTGCCTGCACTGCAATGCTATGGGAGCTTGACCTTTCTTCTTTGTCTGGTTCCTCTCTCAGGCAGGTTTACCCCATGTAGGTGGACATCATAGCCCCTCCTCTCCACTGTGGCTCAAGGCTGACCTACCAGGAGCTTGGCAATCCCCCTTTCCAGAAATTCCAGCAAGGATCTTGGAACACCCCCTTGTGGACCGACCTGCAGCACATGCCTACCTGGGGCCCTTTGCTGGCCTATAAGCAAGGTTGCATCATGACTTTTGCAGACTCCAGGCACTTCTGCTTTTGTGGGTCCCTTCTTCTATAAAATATACCTTTTTCCTTTTTTTAATATATACATTTTAAAGTTTATTTATTTTGAGGAGAGTGAGAGAGAGAGAGAGAGAGAGAGAGAGAAGGGGAGGGGCAGAGAGAGGGAGAGAAAGAGTCCCAAGCAGGCTCTGAGCTGTCAGCGCAGAGCCTGATGTGGAACTCGATCTCACAAACCATGAGATCATGACCTGAGGAGAGATGAAGAGTCAGATGCTTAACCAACTGAGCCACCCAGGTGCCCCTCTATAAATCTATTTTATGACTGCCTTAGTATAAAGACAAATATAATCTTGGGCCCCTACATTTTAAAAGAAATTATAACATTTCCCTTAGTCCCTGGAAATATTGAGGGCCCCAGACACTGTGCCTAGGGGTGATTTTGCTTCGCCAGGCTGGGGCCATGGGCTCCCCTTGAACCTAGGGAGGCAGGGCTCACCCAAAGCACACGAGCCAAGAGTGAGAGTGAAAGTTCCACAAAGAAAACTCAAGGGTCTCTCACCAGAGGTCATATATAAAGAGGTCCCTGCAGGCAAACCAGAGATGAGCCAAGGCTGGGCACAGCTGAAGAGCTTGCGATCCTTCTTGGATCCACGCTTCTGGTGCCAGGCCTGATGTGAGCTGGGGTAGTGGTGCAAGGAACAAGAGCAGGGGTGAAAATATGGGGGGAAATTTAGCTTGAGCTCCAGCCTTGAGGGGTTCACAGGAAGGACCTCTTTCTCTGGAAATCTGTGCATGAGAGTAAAACCCAAAGGCCTTTTCTGAAAATGCTGGCTGGACCACAGACCTGGGGCTAGATTCACTGATTGTTTCTTTCAGTCAACAGTCACTGAATGTCAAAACCTTCCATTTAATTGGGAGGCACAAATAGGGTCTGCAGGCTGCACTGTGCTTTGACCCAGGAGAAGGGGGACTCTCCCTGTTTCAGTCTGTATAGTTTCCTTAAACTTTGAATTCATTGCCTTACCTCTGTGTTCCTTCACCCTGTCCTCTTTATATAAAAGTGGTCATAGGTATTATGTCTACACACATCACAAGACCAATCACACAACGTCATAATTTCCTCTTTCAATGATCATCCAGACTAGAAAAAATAGTCTAGTATATTTACCCAGACAGTTAGCATTTCTGTTGTTCTTCCCTCATTCCGTGAGTCCCATGTCTGCCTCTGGTAGCCTTTCTCTTCTACCTGAAGGACTTCCTTTAGCATTTCTTTGATTGCAGTTCTACCAGTGACAAATCTCAGTTTCGCGAGACAAATCTTTATTTTACCACCATTCTTAAAGGGTATTTTCACTGGATATAGAATTCCAGGTTGACAAGTATTTCCCTTCAGTGCTTTAAGGTGTTGCTCCACTGTCTTCTGGCTTCCGTGGTTTCTTTTCTTCTTTTAAGTTTATTTATTTATTTTTGAGAGAGACAGAGACAGAGACAGAGACCAAATGGGGGAAGGGAAGAGAGAAGGAGAGACAGAATCCCAAGCAGGCTCCGTGCCATCAGCACAGAGCCCAGTGCGGGGCTCAAACTCACAAACCTGAGCCCAGCCAAGATCAAGAGATGGACACTTAACCAACTGAACCACACAGGTGCCCCAAGTTCATCATTTTTAGATTCCATGTATGGTTTGTGTGTATCATATGATTTTTTGCTTTCTCTGTCTGACTTATTTCACTACGCACAATGTCTTCAAGGTCCATCCATTTTTTCAAAAAAAAAAAAAAGCAAGATTTCCTTTTTTATGGCTGAATAGTGCTCTATTCTAGATAGATAGATAGATAGATGATAGATGATAGATAGATAGAGCTAGAGATAGATGTAGATATATCACATTTTCTTTACCCATTCATCTTTTGATGGACATGTTGGTTGCTTCCATGTCTTGGCTATTGTGAATAATGTTGCAATGAACATGGTGGGGGGCAATGCAGATATCTCTTCAAGATACTGATTCCATTTCCTTCAGATGTATACTCAGAAATGGGATACCTGGATCATTTCTGGTAGCTCTATTTTATCTATCTATCTATCTATCTATCTATCTATCTATAGGGTGTGAGTAGGGAAGCAACAGAGGGAGGTGGGGGGAGAAGATCTCTCCGTGCTGAGCATGGAGTCTGACACTGGGTTTGATCTCATGTACTGTGAGATATTGATCTGAGCCAAAATCAAGAGTTGGACACTCAACCAACTGAGCCACCCAGGTGACCCTCTGCCCCTCTTTTAAAATTTAATTGCATTTTTTGAAGAACTTCCGTACTGTTTTCCACAGTGGCTGTACCAATTCATAGTCCCAGCAGCAGTGCTCCATATCCTCACCCATATTTATCTCTTTCCTTTTTTCACAATAGCCACGATTATAGGTGTGAGTTGATACCCCTTTGTGGTTTGGTTTCCATTTCCCTGATGACTGAATGTTGAGCACGTTTTCATGTACCTGTGGGCCATTTGTATGTCTTTGGGAAAATGTCCATTCAGGTCCTCTGCCCAGTTTTAAATTTGAGTATTTGGGGTTCTTTTCTTTTGGTGTTTGTTTTTTTGCTCTTGAATTATATGAGTTCCTCATATATTTTGGATATTAATCCCTTATTAGATGTATGTTTTGCAAATATCTTCTTCCATTCCATAGGATGTGTTCATTTGTTGATTGTTTCTTTTGTTGTGCAGAAGCTTTTAGTTTGATGTAGTCCTACTTACTTATTTTTGCTTTTGTTCCTTGTACTTTTGGTGTCGTATCAAAAATATTGCTTCAAAGACCAATGTCAAGAAGCTTTTTCCCTATGTTTTCTCCTAGGATATACGTAGTTTCAGGTCTTGTATCTGGGTCTTTAATCCATTTCAAGTTAATTTTTATAAATTGTATCGTACAAGGGTCCAATTTCATTCTTTTGCATATGAATAACCAGTTTGCCCAACATTTATGGAAGAGTTTATTCTTCCCCATTGAATATTCTTGGTTACCTTATCAAATATTAGTTGACCATATGTGAAGGAATTTGTTTTTGGATTCTTGATTCTGTTCCACTGATTTATATGTCTGCTTTTATGCCACTACCGTGTTGTTTTGATCACTATAGCTTTGTAATATAGTTTGAAATCAGGAAGTATGATGCCTCCAGTTTTGTTCTTTCTCAGAATTGCTTTGGCTATTCAGGGTCTTTTGTGGTTCCACACAAACTTTAGGACTGTTTTCCTGTTTCTGTGAAAAATGCCATTGGAATTTTGATAGGGTTTACATTGAATCTATAGATGGCTTTGGGTAGTATGGACATTTTAACAATGTTAGCTCTTAGTACAGACATTTTAACAATGTCAGCTCTTCCAATCCATTAACACAGCATTCAAGATTTACTCCCTGTCTTTAGTTTTCCATCGGCTTGATTATGATGTGTTTGAGCAGAGAGTTTTTTTTTTAATGTTTATTTATTTTTGAGAAAGAGAGAGAGACAGAATGTGAGTGGGGAAGAGGCAGAAAGAAGGGGAGACACAGAATCTGAGGTAGGCTCCAGGCTCTGAGCTGTCAGCAGAAAGTCCAACACGGGGGTCTAACTATGAGATCATAATCTGGGCTGAAGTTGGACGCTTAACTGACTGAGCCACCTAGGCGTCCCTGAGCGTAGTTTTCTTTGAGTTTATCCTACTGCTATTTGCTGTAAATGTTGTCTTTCATCGAATTTGGGAAATTTTCAGCCAAATTTTCTTTAATTTTTTTTCTGTACGAATCACTTTCTCCTCTCTTTCTGAGACTTCAATAGCATGAATCATGAACCTTTTGCTATTGTCCCATGATCCTTGAGGATTCTTTTTTTTTCTTCACGTTCTGTTTCTGTATATTTTTCAAATTGAATCATTCTTGATGGTTTACCATCAAGTCCACTATTTCCTATGTCATATCCATTTTGGCATATATCCCATTCAGTGAATTTTTTTATTTCTTATTTTTTAAAATTTATATCCAAATTAGTTAGCATATAGTGAAACAATGATTTCAGGAGTAGATTCCTTAATGCCCCTTACTCATTTAGCCCATCCCCCCTCCCACAACCCCTCCAGCAACTCTCAGTTTGTTCTCCATATTTATGAGTCTCTTCTGTTTTGTCCTCCTCCCTGTTTTTATATTATTTTTGTTTCCCTTCCCTTACGTTCATCTGTTTTGTTTCTACCATTCTGTGAATTTTTAACTCAGATACTGTAATTTTTTGGTTCTGAAATTCCCATTTGTCTGTTTCCATTTCTCTGTTGAGAATATCCATCTTTCCAATTTTTCTTCCAAATGTGTTTACCTTTCCCTCTTGGAGCATAGTTCTAATAGCTGCTTCAACAGATGGGTTATCAGGAGGTTGGTATCTTTTGTGGGTTGTCTTTTTACTTGAGAATTGGTCACATTTTCCTTGTTATTGGTACTTGAACTAATTTTGGATTGTATTCTGGATGTTTTGAATACCATATTGTGAGATTCCAGGTACTATTAAAATCCTTTGGAGGATGAATTTTGTTGTGTTGGTTTCAGCAGTCAAGCAATCCTGGTTAGGTTCAGACCACAGGTTCTGTCTTCTCTTCTGTCATTGGTAGATCCAATGTCATCTTAGTTTTCAAAGGTTTTGCTTGGTGAGAATGTAAAATGGTACAATGTTCTGGAAAATAGCTTAACAGTTTTTTATAAAAGTAAATATGCACTAACCATATGACCCAGCCATTGCACTCTTGGGCATTTATCTCAGAGAAATGAAAACAATGTTCACACAAAAACTTTTACATGAATGTTCATAGCAGATTTACTTATTTACTTATATATGTATGTATGCATGTATGTATTTACTTTTTAAGTGTATTTATCTATTCATTTATTTATTGAGAGTGAGAGAGACAAGAGCATGAGCAGGGGAGGGACAGAGAGACAGAGGGAGACAGCAAATCCCAAGCAGGCTCCACACTGTTATCCCAGAGCCCAACATGAGACTTGATCCCATGAACCATGAGATTATGACCCGAGCCAAAATCAAGAGCCAGAAGTTTAACCAACTGATGCACCCAGACACCCCCATAGCAACTTAATTTATAATAGCCCCAAACTGGAAACAATTCAAATTCCTTTCCTAGGGTAAATTATTAAAATGAACTCTGGTGCAACCATACAATAGAATATTACTCAATGAGGAATAAGCTATTGATACGTGTCACAACTTGTATGGATGTCATAGGAATTACACTTAGTGGGAAAAGCCAATCTTGGAAGGCTATATATTGTATGATTCCATTTATATGGCATTCTTGAAATGACAGAACTACAGAAAAGGGAACGGTGTTCATTGTTGCCAGAGGATAGAGCAGGGGATGGGGGTGGATACAAATGTGAAGGGACAGCAGGAGAGGGTCTATTTGCAGACATGGAGCCATTCTGTGTCTTCATTGTGCTGTTAATTCCACAAATCTATATATAAGATAAAATTGCATAGAACTACACACACACACACAAGTGCATGCAAAAACTGGTGAAATCTGCATAAGGCCTATGTTGTGCCAATGTCAGTTTCCTGGTTTTGATATTACACTACAATTATTTACGATGTCATCATTGGGGGAGCCGGGTGAAGGGTACAGTCCTATGAATCTGTAATTATTTCAAAATAAAAGCTTTAAAAAAAAAACTTAGCCATGCTGCTTTGGATCTGTTCTGCGCAGCTTGGAGGTGAGCCTGGGGATTTGTGTTGGCTTACCCACAGAATTAGGAATTCCTCCTCCGACTCTCTTCTCTCTGGGATTCACCCCACCTTCTCTGGCTCGCATGGGCTTCCTCTTAGATCTGTAGGTGTTCGTGCTGCTGGTACCAGAGTGTAGGTCTGCAGCTGGGGCTGTCCTCAGGACAGGGGCAGGAGAGAAAAAAAAAAGATTAAATAAAGTGAGCTCAAGAATTTCTCCCCCTCCCCCATGCTTCATCTTGCAAAGACCCCAGTCCCAGTCCTCTGGCTAGAGAGTTGGTTTCTCTGCACATTCTACCTTGGAGTTGACCTCCATTCAAAACTGGGAGACCAGAGAGAAAAAGAGAAACTGGGAATCTCACCCCCACGATGGGTCATTCTTCAAGTTTTGACTCTTCTCTTCAACCTTCCTGCCACTGTTAGCATGTCAGAGTTATGTATTTACTTTGTCTTGAGTTTTTAGTTATAATCAGTGGGATAGATAGATTGTAGTGGTCTTCATCTTAACCAGCATCAGAACCCAGAAATACAGCTTTCAACATTTCCAAGTGCCATGTGAGAGCAATATTAATCCCTTTATTTTAAAGATAAAGAAGTTGAGGCTTAAGGAGGTATAGCCACTTGCCCTGGAGAGGTGCCTGGGGGCTCAGTCAGTTAAGCATCTGATTCTTGACTTCAGCTCAGGTCATGATCTTATGGTTTGTGGGATAGAGCCCCATGTCTGGCTCTGTACTGTCAGCGTGGAGCCTGCTTGGGATTCTCTCTCTCTCTCTCTCTCTCTCTCTCTCTCTCTCTCAAAATAAATAAATAAACATTTAAAAAATTACCTTATGGAATAGGCATATGGAATGGAGTTTGCAGGAGAGGGCAAAAAGGAAGCAGGAAGTGGAAGGACAGAGTCGTAGGGAAAGAGAGGACGAAAGGGAAGAGAAACAGAAGAAGAGACAGAGAAGGAGAAAGTAGGGAAGTCAAGGTGGTCTCTTGCACATGGGTCAGAGCAGCATCAAACAGCAGCAGCTCTGTACTGAGAGTACCTACACACAACTCACCCCCCTTTACATGTATCCCTTTCCTCCATGAAGTTAGTGCAAGCAAAGAGCCAGCCTAAGCGATGATGTAATCCTAGCTCCCTTTCCGTCAGGGCTTAGACTTAACCCAGTGAGCCTTGGCATTTCCTTGTTGACCTTATTTGTCCAGGGGTAACTGGGCAGGTCACCACAATTGGCTGAAGATGAGGATTTTTATTCTACAGTTGAGGGAACGCATTCTGTCTCCCCACCCAACAGGAACAAGGAAATATGTTGTTCCAGTTATTGCTGGCATCCTTCAGCAGCTGTGAGAGATGACAGCCTGGGGATAAAGCCCACACAGGATAGCCTGCCTGGCACCTCCTTTTCCTCCAGATTTCCTTCTCAAGTGAGCCAGTTTAAGTGAAGGCTTTTGTTACTTGCAGCCCAAAGCATCCTAAGTGACCCCTCTCAGCCTGAGCTTCTCTTGGATGTGTTCCAGGAGCCACTGTTCCTAGGTTGGTGCCAGAGAACTACCTAACAAGAGCAAGCCTACCTCTGGTCATAGGTAAGGATCCCAAGTGTATCAGTTATTGTCCCTGCCCAGATCTATGTCCTGTAAGCTTGTAAGTGCATCCTTGGGTAACCCCTCTGGTGTGTGTGTGTGTGTGTGTGTGTGTGTGTGTGTGTGTGTGTTTTCCACACCAATAACCAATTCTTCAACTCTCTAGACACCAACTCTGACATCAACTGGGTGTCCTATAATCCAATCCAATTCTGACGCTAACTACCTGGAGTTAGCATCAGGCTCCACAGGTCACAGGCTCCACAGGCTCAGTCACACAAGACTGTCCCCACTTCAGATGCCAGAGTCTAAAGTATCAGGTTCCCAGCTCACCTGTGCTTCAGGTCGACTTAGCTACAAAGTCAGGCATTCCCACAACATCCCTCTTTAAGGCTTTATATTTTGCTAGAATGATTCATAGGACTGGGAAAATACTTCACTTATTATTACCAGTTTGTTATAAAGGATACATCCAGGAATGGCCAAATGGGAAAGAAATGCATAGAACAAGATATGGGGAAGTTGTGGAATTTCCATGCCCTCTCCAGGTGCACTACCCCTTCTAACACATAAAAGTGCTCACCCACCTGGGAGCTCTCAAAATTCTGTTGCTTAGGAATTTAATGGAGTTCCAGCACATAAGCATGACTGATAAAATCATTTGGCTATTGGTGATTAAGTCAGTCTCCTCCTTGGAGGTTTGGAGGCTGGGGCCAAAAGTTCTAACCCTCTAATCATGCCTTGGTCTTTCTGGCAACCAGCCCCCATTCTGAAGCTGTCTAGCCACCAACCCCCCAACCCCACCCCAGCCATCTCACCTCCTTAGCATCCAAAAGACACTCTACCACTCTGCAGATGCCAATGGTTTTAGGAGCTGTGTGCCGGGAACCAGGGACAAAGACCAAATATTTTTTGTTTTATTATGCCACATCTTCATTCTCAGTTCACAAGGTTGGATCAAGTAGACTCCCTCTGCCTCCAGGGGTGACCATGTGGTAAGGTCTGGCCAGTCAGAGCATTTTATCCACTTGGTCACAGTGGTTGGCTTAGTGCTGAACTCATGACATGAGGCAAATGAATGGGACTCAGAATACGGATTGGAAAGTCCACTGATAAAGAAAAGGACTTTCTTTCTTACTGTGCCCTTTTGGGACTCTGAAAGAGTAGAACGTAGCCCCCCACCCCAGATCCTGGGGATTATCTTGCATCCAAATGGGGAGAGCCCACCATAGAACGAACCAAGGCAACAGAGAACAAGGTCAAGAGGGGGTCAGAGGAATTCCAACTCTGATTATCACTTGACCTCCTAGATTCACTTGTGCCTGAGGTTAGACTAAACCCTGGACTTTTCATAAGTGACCAAATATAAACTTCTCTTCCACATTGAGTTGGATTTCTGATAATTGCCACTAACATCGTCCCAATTAGTATATACTGCCCAGTGACTACAGGGCCACCAACCTGCTGCAGGGCCCTCCTCAACTTCCCTTTTCACTCATCCCAAATCCCAAAGTCCTTCATCCTTAGAGTTGCATCCCCTCAGTCAGGAGGAGTTCCCTTCTCTAGGCAAGGCTTAATTTAGGAATCTTTTAAAATGAACTGTATGGGGGATGTTTCAGGATGCCAAGACACACAGTACCCAGGAATAAAGTTTTTCTGTGCCCCCTCTTTTCTCTCTCTCTCTCCCTCTCTCTATACCAGTTAGGGCTGCATTCAGATGCAAATAATGGGAAATCTTTCACACAGTGGTTTAAACAAAGAAGTGCAGAAGAATGCAGAGGGTACACACCCATGCTCCTACACCCTTGCTTCTCCAACCACCCTTGGTGTGTGGCTTCAATGCTTATGACCCCGTGTGGGCAGGAGGAAGGGGAAGATGTGGCAACAGCAGACCCTCCATCCCAGCACCCTAGACAGAAAGTCATCCTAGGTGGAATGTGACCTGAGGGTGGGGATATTTGATTATTTGCTTAGGTATTCCAAGTACTTAGAACTGCTGCTCAATAAAAATACTGAATGAATGAATGAGTGAGTGGATGGATGAGTGGGTGGGTGGGTGGATGGATGGATGGATGGATGGATGGATGGATAGGTGGGTAGGTGGGTGGGTGAGTGTGTGGATGGATGGATGGACGGATGGATGGACGGATGGACGGGTGGACGGGTGGATGGATGGATGGATGTGTGGATGGATGGATGGATGGATGGATAGGTGGATGGTGGGTGGATGGGTGAGTGGATGGATGCTCGTATGGGAAAATTGAGTTTTTATCTCCTTATAGCCCCTACCATGGAATCAGGCAAAGGAGAAGGGACTGGAATGGTCACCAAGTGATCCCTCACATCATCTGCCCCCATTCCCCACCCTGGCACACAGTATCCTGGCATTCATCATGGGCCTTCATCCCCCACAGGTGAGATCTCTTGTAAGATTTCTTTTTTCATATATCTGGGCAGGTCTGGCTGCCTCCACCCCAATTTTTTTAGGGGATTCTTACCCACCACAATGTATATGCTTCACTGGGGCGATGTGTTCCCCACTTTTTGTAACTTCTCCAGGGGCAAAAACGAGACCCAACCGTGACTCCAGTGGGGGTAATGGGCTGGCCTCCTCTGCTCTCAGTAAGAACAAGCTGGCACAATTTTTGAACAAGAAATATTGCCATCATTCATATCCCATTATGCTGTAATAATGTGAGATTTCTCTTTAGCAACAGTGCACACAGTCAATATATCCATTTATATCCATCCCCCCCCCCAAGGGATGGGGATAGAATCATTAAATGTAGAGAGGGCATCAGGCCTGTAAAAGAGAATTTGACTGAGGGTCACCAGGAGCCATCACCCCCAATTCTGCTAGCCTGACACCCCATGATACCCCAGTCTCCCTACCCTTGGCTCTACCTGCCACAATCCTACTACCTCAAATAAGCTCCTCAGTGGTCTCCTGATGGATCACCAGAGAAAGCTCTTTTATAATTGCAAAAAGAACACCACATTTTTGAAACTAGGGGAAAAAAAAAAGCAGAAGGTAAAAACAGTCACCCATAATCCTCCCAAATAAACCAAACTCTTTTCATTTTGCTAGTTCCCTGCTTGGCCTTGTTCACATATGTGGACTTGTTTTACAGAGTGACAGCCAGAGATTTATTTTCTATTCTGCGTCTGCACTCAGCAGTACATCATAAGTGTTCCTCACACTGCTCCAGTTTGTTTGATGTATTAATAGCTTCATAATCATCCTCAAATTTGTTGTACCATAATTTGCTTAACAAATAAATGAGTTTATTTCCAACTCTGTAGCTAATGCTGCAATAAACATCCTTGTGCACATAGCTCATTTTATTTTATTTTCCTTGTTTGGAATGTTGGGTTTGTAAAAATTTTTTAAGTTTATTTATTTGGGGGGGGGGGGGAAGGAGGGGTACACAGAGAGGAGGAGAGAGAGAATCCCAAGCAAGCTCCACACTGTCAGCACAGAGCCTGATGCAGGGCTTGAACTCATGAACCGTGAGATCATGACCTGAGCCAAAACCAAGAGGTGCATGCTTAACCAACTAAGCCACCCACATACCCCTAGAATGTTGGTTTAAAAGAGCATGAAGGCTGGTGTCAGCTTTGGGCTGGCAGTTTGTATTGCCTTCTCCACTTAAATCCCTAGTCTTCTGACCATAGAAAAACTGCCAAGCCTCTGCTGTCAGTCTCTAGGCAGGCCACAAATGAACTGGAAGCAGCATGGTCCCCTTGCTGGATGACATGTCTAAACAGAGAGATTTGGAATCTCACCTCTATTTGTGAAAGAAACAAGCAGGGTTCACCTGGCAGGTGGGGGGGATCAGGCAGCCTGTCAGTTTCCCTGCAACAGATAGGGCCACCTCTGCCTCTTGTGCTCACCAGGCTATGTCAGCTGTTGGGTGCTATCCTCCTCCCTGGATGTTCCCAGGGCAGGCAGACAGTCAAGGTGCCCTGTGTTTCTAGCATCAACATATGGGCACCTGACTCAAACTAGACAGGTCAGATGCTTTCTTCCCGGAGGAAAGCCACACTGATTCAGCCTAACAGCCAAGCCCTGATGAAGACACTCCTCGGTTCCAGCTGCCCAGATCCCCAGAACCTTCCGGGTGCTATTCTTTCTGAGCCCAGCCCTGTCACCTTGTCTTCACCCTGCAGGGAAGACTCACCTTCCAGAAGAGTCTCTTTCTGTACTCGTCTCTCCTGCCTATGAGCAGAGAGCCCTCCCAGACACACCCAGGCCCCCTGGCAGAGGGGTCTGGAGACCCAAGGGACTACTGCTCCAGGCCAGCCTGAGGGTCAGACACGTGGGCCTGCCTGCCCAGGCCATCTCAGCCCAGCCGGAGTCTCCTCTCTCGGCTTCTGGCTCAGTAATTCATCACTCTGACCAAACAAAAACTGACAAAGGACGAAGTGATGCCTTCGATCCTGCTAAAAGGCAGCCACCCCAGCAGCCTGTGCCCACTCAGCACTGGCCCCAAGTACCACCCGAATTCCTGGACAGAGACTTTGGCTTCCCAGGCTGGCTAGGTACCAGGAAGTTGAGACGTCGTCTGAATCCTGAGCCTGGTGCCAACAGGCAGGAGGGAAATGAGTGAGGGGCCTGAGGCCGGGGGGGCTGGGTTTCCATCCCAGCACCACCCCTCACTCCTCATTAGCTGGAACAAGTTCACTGGGCAAAGAGTTCACTTCTCTGAATTTCACTTTCCTCACCTGCAAAATGGGTGCAATAGTCCCTATTCCTGGGGGTCCTCAGGGAGAATTAAATGCCAGCTTCTGGACCATGACCAAACCTGAGCTGGTTTGTCTCTCATTCTGCCTCTCTCGATGGGGATTTTCACAGTACCGCCTCGGTGGACCCCAGGCTCACTCTCACCTAGGTGGCCCCAGGCTGGGCCAGAACCACAGGTCTGCGCTCCCCATGCCCCTGCCACTACTTCCCTCAGGCCACACTGCCAGGAAAAGGGGGGAGGACGTCTGTTTCCTTCCTCTAGTAGACCTAGAGTGGAGAGCAGCCTGGCCACTTTCATTTTCAAGGTTTCCAGTATATTAAAAATGAGGAAAGTTGCAGTAATTTGGATGTAATTTAAATGTCCACACACAAAAAATCATGATACAATACTTGTTATTGACAAGATAATCGCAGTACTCAATACATTTTCCGGTGGATCACTAGCGGTACAGTGTGTGTGGGACACACACTCAAAGTCGTCAGACAGCCATCTACTTCTTGTAATCTTCTGAAGCTGGGGTTGTACCCTCAAAGTCTGAGTTTCTAGAAAAAAAAAAAACATAATCAAACACAATGCAGAACAACCTTCACCGGATCCCATTAAAAACAAAAACAAAAACAAAAACAAAATCAAAAACAAAAATGGGGAGTGCCTGGGTGGCTCAGTAGGTTATGTGTCCAACTCTTGATTTCGGCTCAGGTCATGACCTCATGGTTCGGGAGATTGAGCCCCGCATTGGGCTCTGTGCTGACAGCTCAGAGCCTGCTTGGGATTCTCTCCACCCTTCCCCTGCCTCTCTCCCTCTCAAAATAAATAAATAAACTTTAAAAAAATTTTAAAAACAATTTTAGTAGGGACCAGGGGACATTTTTAGATGTTTGGGAATATTTGAATAGGGTAGGATATGGGATTGTTTTACAGAATTACTCTCTATTGACTTTTTCGTCATGATACAGGAGAACAGCCCAAAGGGTCATCAAATGGTTCCCCCCAAAAAATCCTTAAAATTAAAGCAATAGACAAATAAAGGATTCATGACCAAGTGTTAACCACGATTCAACTCAAGTGGTGGGGTGCAAGTGCTCATTGTGCCATTCCTTCAACTTTTTCTTTTTTATTTTAATTTTTTTAATGTTTTTTAATTTTATTTTTGAAAGTCAGAGTGCAAACCAGGGAGGGGCAGAGAAAGAGGAAGACACAGAATCCAAAGCAGGCACCAGGCTCTGAGCTGCCAACACAGAGCCTGACATGGGGCTCAAACCCACGAACCGGGAGATCATGACCTTAGCCAAAGTTGGACGCTTAACCAACTGAGCCACCCAGGCGCCCCCAACTTTTTCTTATACTCAGTTTTCTGTTAAGAAAGATGAAAAGTTTGAACTGCCAATTCAATGTTTTGTACATTTTTCTACATAAGATGCTGTTATGCTGTGTCCCTGCTGGCAGTGGGGCACCTGGTGCCTGAGTTTGCAAGATGCTGGCCAGCCTGGGCATCCACGCATTCAGGACGGCTGGCTCTGGATGATGCCTGGCTGGGGTGGGGAGTGCACGGCAGTCTTCACCCAGGCCACAGGTTCCTGTGCTTCCACTAACAATAACAGGGAAAGGGGGAGGGATGGTGGTAGCTACAGCTTCCAGGAGCCCACCATCCAATTTGCATGTCAGAGCTAACGAGGGAGAGGTCACTAGGTCCACTTCACAGAGGAAAACGTACCCCGGAGGGGACAGGGGCTTGGAGCAGTCACACACTTAACATGTGTCCAAGCAAGGACTTGAGCCAGGGGCACTCTGGTAAACCACTCTCTGAAAAATAAGAAAAAGAGAGGGAAAGACAGAGACAGAGAGAGAGACAGAGAGAGGGAAAGGGAGGAAAGGAGGAAGGGAGGAAGGGAGAAAGCCTGGAGTCATAGTATGCCAATTTCTGTGGTGTAAATATTACCTTCCATCATGGCCAGTTTCAAGGGATCGATAGTTTAACAAGAGGCTTGCAAAATCCCTGAATACTTAGCAGTCAGCAGCACTGATGTCAATCCAGTCCTGGGTGTCTGTCTCAGAAGCCCCTACTATTTTCTTTGCAAAGATTTGCCATACATTGGGGTGCCTGGGTGGCTCAGTCAGTTAAGCGCTGACTTCAGCTCAGGTGATGATCTCATGGTTTGTGAGTTCGAGCCCTGCATTGGGGTCTGTGTTGACAGCTCAGAGTCTCAAGCCTACTTCTGATCCTGGGTCTCCCTGTCTCTCTGCCCCTCCCCCACTCATGCTCTGTCTCTCTCTCTCTCAAAAAAAAAATAACATTTAAAATAAAATTTAAAAATATTTGCTATACATTGGTTATCTGCACACCACTTCTACAATTCTGCCACCTTCTGTGTTCCACCTATTATTAAATATTTTTCTCTAAGACACTACACTTTGAAAAAAATTTTTTTAATGTTTATTTATTTTTGAGTGAGAGACAGAGAGGCAGAGTGCAAGCTGCGGGGAAGCAGAGAGAGAGAGGGAGACACTGAATGCGAAGCAGGCTCCAGGCTCTGAGCTGTCAGCACAGAGCCCGATGTAAGGCTTGAGCCCGTGAACCGTGAGACCATGGGCCAAGCCAAAGCTGGACACTCAACTGACTGAGCCACCCAGGCACCCCAAGACACCTCACTTTTCAATGGCAGTTGACATTACTATCATTGAAAAGCAAAATCACTTGCTAAAACAAATACGATAATATTAAAGCAAACATTTAATTATTAAAATAAAAATGGTTTTTGCACTTCCTGAAATACCCTTTCCATGTGCTGGCCCCAGTGCAGCCCCAGAGGCAGCCCCAGAGTGCAGCCCCAGAGGCTGCACTCTGGGGACCTGGGGACTGTCCTTCCACCATCTTCCTTCACAGCCATTGCCATGGCATGCCACTGGGTCCTTCAAAAGGAGGAGACAGCAAATCTGATATGAATGTGAAAATGCCCAGCCAGTGTTCAAACATGTCTCTTATACAGTCCAGATGTCCCCAGCAGGGCTCTTCCCCTGTAGCATTTCTTCGGACTTCAGGATCACAGTGTGTTCCTTGTGGATACTAGAGGATACTAGAGGATACACTGTGTATCCTCTAGGTTAGCCTATCCCATGGGGTTGGACTGGGTTTCCACAATTTCATCTGTGGCCATAGTTTGGCAGGAGGGAGGGGACAGGATGTTGATAATCAGCAGCAGTGGCAGGGACAGCCAATATGGACCAAGACCTTCAGGGGACAGAGCCCCAGTAGGGAAACAAAAAGAGAGGCTCATTCAGGGCTGAAGGGAGGGCCAAAGCTAACTCCGTGCCTACCCTATGATGCAGTCATTCCACTCCAGAGTATACACTCTCAGAGAGGCGTGCACCTGTCCACCAAAAGATACACACAGTCTTCAAAACAGCTCTGCTCAGAATAGCCCCAGATGGAAATCAATAGAAATCCCCATCAACAGGAAAACGGACAAATCAATTGCAGAATACTATACAGCAAAGACAGAGAGAGGCACCTCCTACTACTACATGCAAAAGAAGAAAGAATCTCACAAACATAATGTTAAGAAAAAGAAACCAGACAACAAAGAGTATGCATGGTGTAATCATGCATTGTAATCTATTTCAATAAAGTCCAAAAACAGGCAAGCTACCCTATGGTACCAGAAATCAGAATAGTGGGGTGCTAATGACTGAGAAGCCCAGAAAAGCTTCAGCGGTGCTGGCAAGGTCCTCCACCTTGATCTTGATGGCGGTTACAATGGCATTTTCACTTACTAAATATCTGTTGAGCTGTATATACAGATTTTTTTTTTTTTTGCAAACTTTGGGGCACCTGGGTAGCTCAATTGGTTGAGCATCTGATTTAGGCTTAGGTCATAATATTGCAGTTCGTGAGTTTGAGCCCCGCATCAGGCTTGCTGCTATCAGTGCAGAGCCCACTTTGGATCCTCTGTCCCCCTCTCTCTCTCCCCTTTCCCGCTCATTCTCTCTATCTCTCTCTCTTAAAATAATAAAAAGTTAAAAAAGAGATTTTTTGCACTTTAGTAGAGGTATGTTATATTTCAATATAATATTTAATAAATAAGTGTAAGAAAAAGGCATAAAATACCAATATAGTGCTAGGTGAAGAGAATGAGAAATAGAATGGCATCTATAACCAGCATTGTTGAATGATTAAGAAGCACATGTACACCAAACAATACCACACATTTGGGGAGAACCCAAGAGATCTACATTAAGCGCATTCATATGGTTACCCGTGGGGAGGCAAGGGGAGTGAGGGGTAGTGATAAGGGAAACCATAAATAATAAGTTAAGATCAGGGCCATACTAGGACCAGAGGGGATCCTGTGCCATTAGAGAAAGAAAAGGAAGAGGGGGAACCTGGTGGCTTAGTCTGCTAAGTATCTGACTTCAGTTCAGGTCATGGTCTCACAGTTTGTGAGTTTGAGCCCTGCGTTGGGCTCTGTGCTGATATCTCAGAGCCTGGAGCCTGCTTCGGATTCTGCGTCTCTCTCTCGCTCTCTGCTCTTCCCCTGCTTGTTTTCTGTCTCTCAAAATTAAAAAAAAATAACATTTTTTTAATTAAAAAAGAAAGAAAGAAAGAAAGAAAGAAAGAAAGAAAGAAAGAAAGAAGAAAGAAAGAAAGAAAGAAAAGGAAGAGGAAGAAGAGATGGGGAGGAGGAAGAAGAGAAATTCTGGACAATCCTTTGAGGTTTCCAACACTGCCCAGGGAACCCACCTTGGGCTCTGATCCCTGGAGCTGCCCCCCCCCACCCCTGTTTTACCCCCCCCCCCCATGCTATGTAGTATGTTTTATACACAGGCTACCCCTGTTTATGGCCCTGGGAAGGTAGACATTGCTCCCAGAGGAGCCAGATACATTTCTAAAGGACTGAAGCCCTTCCTTCCCAGCACTTGGAGATGGAAGGCTGGGAACTGGGCCCCCTGGAACTCTGAAGAGAAGGGGAATTTGAGATGGGGCTTACGGGTGACCTGGGATTTCTTGGGAGATGGGAGCAGAGGGAGGGGAGAGTCATGTGTGGAGCCATAGAAAGGGCCCCACAGAGGAGGGAGGCCTATGGGTATCTCCCTTCTAGACCCCTGTGGGCCTCAGTCAGACCTCAACACACACTCCTCATGAGATCTGCCATAGCCAAATACCACCTGTGCTTTTATTTACTTAATACTTTTCATCCACTCACTTTTTTTTTCACTTAAATGTTTTATTTATTTACTTATTTATTTTTACCTGAATGTTTTAAAAGGTAGTTTTGTCCCAAGTGTTGACGTGGATGTGGAGAAATGCGAGCCCTTGTGTATTGTTGGGGAGACTGTAGATGGTGTAGCCACTACGGAAAAATGGTATGGCAGTTACTCAAAAAATTAAACATAGAACCTGTTATATGATCCAGAAATCCCACTTCTGGGTATTTATGCAAAAGAGTTGAAATCAGGATCTTGAAGAGATATTTACACACCCGTGTTCATAGCAGCATTATTTGCAGTAGCCAAAAGGTGGAAGCAAGCCAAGTGTCCATCAGTGCTTGGATAAACAAAATGTGATGTATACATACAATGGAACATTATTCATCCTTAAAGATGAAAGAAATTCTAACACATGCTACAACATGGATGAACCTGGAGGACACTATGCTGAGTAATAATCCAGTCACGAAAGGTCAAATACCAACAAAACAAAACAAAACAAAACACCCTAAGGGTCAAACACTGTGTGACTCCATGTATGTGGGTCTATAAATGTCTGTATGTATATGCCCGGAGTAGTGAAATTTTATAAAAACAGAAAATAGAATTGTGGTTTCAATGGGCTGGGGGAGGGGGCAGTGTAAAGTTATTATGTAATGGGGACAGAAATTCAGTTTTACAAGATGAAAAGAGTCTAGAAGATGGATGGTGGTGATCCTTGCACAACAATGTGAATGTACCAAATGCTGCTGAACTGAACACTTACAAACGGTTTAAGATGATTTTGGGGGGTTTTTTTTGTTTGTTTTTCATATTTTTTTACTGCAATTTTAAAAAGGTAGCTTTGTACCACAACTATACATGAAAAGACTCTTTTCCTAAAGGAAACTGTCCATAAAATTAAAAACAATTACACTCCCAAATGAGGGTGGTGTTACCAATGCCCTAGATGTCCATACCTGCGGAGGCTATGCACAGAGACCACCTCATCCCACTCTATTTTAAAGGGCGATTGGAAAGTGCCAGAGAAGTGTTGTAAGTTCTCTAGAAGCAACTCTCTACTTGACAAATTCAAAGTATGGGTACCACATGCTTTAAAAGACCCTTTTAGGGGAGCCTGGGTGGCTCAGTTAAACGTCTGACTTCAGCTCGGGTCATGATCTCACAGTTTGTGAGTTCGAGCCCTGCATCGGGCTCTGTGCAGACAGCTTGGAGTCTGGAGCCTGCTTCAGATTCTGTGTCTCCCTCTCTCTCTGCCCCTCCCCTGCTCACACTGTCTCTCTTTCTCCCCCAAATAAATAAATATTGACAAAAAAAAAATTTAAAGAGAAAGAAAGAAAGAAAGAAAGAAAGAAAGAAAGAAAGAAAGAAAGAAAGAAAGAAAGGAAAGAAAGAAAGTCCTTTGTAAGGACAAGGGAGTAGAGTGAATGAGCCTGGCAAGCAGAGGCAGGCCAGGGCATGCCAAGTAAGAGCAGAGCCCAGAGACCCCCAGCAGGCCTGGGGCTATCTGGGCAGGGAACTCCCTGTCTCAGGTGCCTGAACATGAGTACCTTGGTCCCAAGAACTCTTTGCTCTGTGAGAAGGGAGTCCAGCTGCTGGAGGGCCAAAGTAGATACCTCTTCAAGCACTAGGCCCAGGGAGGAGGCCTGGTTATTTTGGTCTAGGCGCTGTACATCCTGGAGGCAAGTAAATAAAGCCAGCCTCAATATGGCCAGGACAGACTAGATAGATGATTGCAGTGAGGAAGGAAGGGAAGATTTAGAGGGAGAAATTGTGAAGGACATTGCTAAGAGTCACCCAAGGACATCTGATATTTTAGCCAACACTGCATCCACACCCTTTGCCTGGAAACAGTGCCTCAGTTTTCCTTTGGGAAGTGGCCTCTTTCTGGGATACTCAGTACATTTGGTTGGGCAAGGCTGACTCCACCCCTTCCCACTATAGGACGCAGGGAATCCAGGCAGGGCCAGTCAGAAGATGCTATCCTACTATTAAGTATTGATCCAAAGGATACAAACACACAGATTCAATGGGACATATGCACCCCAATGTTTATAGCAGCATTATCAACAATAGACAAATGATGAAGAGAGCCCAAATGTCCACCAACGGATGAATGGATAAAGAAAATGCGGTATACACACACACACACACACACACACACACACACACACGTAATGGAATATCACTCAGCCATCAAAAACAATGAAATCTTGCCATTTGCAACAACGTGGATGGAACTAGCAAAAATAAGTCAATCAGAGAAAAACAAATACCATATGATTTCACTCATATGTGGAATTTAAGAAACACAACAGATGAGCATGGGGAAAAGAGAGGAGAGGGAAACAAACCACAAGAGACTCTTAATGATAGAGAACAAATTGAGGGTTGACAGAGGAGGTGGGTGGGGGATGGGCTAGATGTGCTATGGGTATTGAGGGCACCTGAACACTGGGTATTGTATGTAAGCAATGAATCACTGAAGTCTACTCCTGAAACCAATATTGCACTGTATGTTAACGAAAATTTAAATTAGAAAAAAAAGATGTTATCCTTCCTCCTCATCAGGGAGCAATAATGAGTACACTGCCTAACATTCTATAAGCTACTGGATTCAGCCACACCTGACTCAAGACCCATCCCACTCTTTCATTTATGCTTTAGAAGCGTACACAGCTGACAAGATGTGTGTGCGTTGTGGGCTGGGCAGGTCTCACTACAATCTCCTCTTTATCCAGAGAATCTGGAGGTTTCAACTCCTGTAGACAGCCTTCTCAACCCCACAGGTGTTCTTACAGTTCTTACAGTGTTGCGGCCCCCCGCGCCCCATTACAGAGGCACATCCCCTCCCCTGCGTTCCTTGGTGTCAATTATATGTGACTGGTAGTTGACCAGCTGAAATCTGAACTCTTCACAGACATTTAACTTTTAAAATTAATTGTAAAGTTTTAACTGTTTTTCTTTTTGCATTCTCGTCGCAAACTTTTCCACAGGCCTTTATAAAGCTCCCAGGCTCCGCACCCTGTGCCCATCACGCCTGGACTAACGGACATGGCTGTGTAAGCTCCGGCCCTCGTGCAGGCGGGCGGGAGCGAGCAGGGCATCGCACGCAAGCGCGCGGGGGCGGGGCTGAGCCCCAGGCCTGCGCGTTGCCGCTCGGCCCTCCGGGAGGGGGCTGGGCAGAGCGGCGGCGAGCGCGCCGGAGGCGGCAGCCGGGCTAGCGGGACTTTGTGTTTCACAGACCCTGCTTCAGGCGCATCCTCTTGGAGCCGCCTCCCAAACCCCGCCGCTGCCAAGCGAGGCGCCCCCGAGTCGGCGGGACCAGACCCGTGGGATGGAGTGGGCCCGTCCCCACGGCCCTCAGGGGGCCCCGAGGAGACCACCGCGAGCTGCCTGACCCGCCGTCCTCGCCCAGGGGCCCATGGGCGCGTCCCCGCGGGCGGGCCGCAGACGTGAGGGCGGCGAGCGGCGTGGCCGCGGCGCCGAGGAGGACCGTGCTCGTGCCCGGCCCCGCGCAGGCCGCGCGCGCGCGCTCCCGCCGCAGCGCCGGCCGCGCCCGCCCCGCCTCTCCGCGCCGGCCCTGGAGCCCGGTCCGCGAGCGGCGGCGGCGGCCGGAGGGACGATGAGCGGCGCGGCGCGGGCGGGCCCGGCCCGGCTCGCCGCGCTCGCTCTGCTGACCTGCAGCCTGTGGCCGGCGCGGGCGGACAACGCGAGCCAAGAGTACTACACGGCGCTCATCAACGTGACGGTGCAGGAGCCCGGCCGCGGCGTCCCGCTCACGTTCCGCATCGACCGCGGGCGCTATGGGCTCGACTCGCCCAAGGCCGAGGTCCGCGGCCAGGTGCTGGCACCGCTGCCCATCCACGGAGGTGAGTGCCGGGGCGCGGAGAGAAGGAGCCGGCGCGGGGGCGGGCGGCGGCCCCCGGGAGCCGGGGCGCGGGGGCGGCGGGCTCAGCGCCCCCACCCACCCCGGCCGGACTCGCAGCTCCGCTCCGCTCGGCCGGCGGCCCCGGGGTCCAGGTTTCCGTCGTGTGCAGCCCGGCCTGCCCACGGGTGGGAATGAGGCTCCAGACGCTTTTTTTGGGGGGTGGGGTGGGGGTGGGGGGTTCCTCTTCTCTTAGGAAGACTTAGAAAACGTTCCTTTTCGTTTAGGTAGCTTGTTTACAGGAGGGCATGGGTCTGCGAGTTTGCAGGGACAGTTCAGACAAAGGAGGTGGTGGAAGAGCGCAAAACTAATTCATGGTGGAGGAGGTCTTAACCTGCATTTCGGAATCGGCAGGTTTGTTCCCGAAATCCCAGACTTAACGCTGAATTAGATCTCGAAGGATGAAGGCCCTTTTCTAACGTAAAAACGTGCCGTTTTTCTTAAGTGGCAAGTGGGAGGAGGTTGGTAGAGGAAAATGGGCATCTTCCCTGTTGCTTTTGGCTCCTGTTCTGCCCCAGTAGTTTTACTGTAATTTGACGCCTGAAAATCTCACATTATGAAGAATCTGATACCAATTGGAACTAGTAGCCAAGTTTTCAGGGCATGGGTGCTGACCGAAGGGGAAATAGATAAAATTTTCAAGAATTGTCTTTGAAGCCATTTGGCGTATGCTCATGCTTTCCTATAAACACTGGCTCCGTTTAGTTATTTGTATACAAAACGTATATTTGTATAAATTTCTGGTCATGTTTTAAAGGAACCTTTTTTTCCTTTTGATATTTTTTTGGGGGGTTTTGTTTTTTGTTTTTTTGCCCACTGCGAACTTTTTGGAAAATGTCTGCTATCTTCTCCACCCCCGCACTCATTCTGAGAATGCTGAGTGGATTTTTTTTTAAGCTGCTATTCATGTTAAGATGACCTAAACAAGGCAGTCTAAATAAGGTAATGATGTTTGTTTTTATACTCTAAAATATTAAAACATCATGCCTCTTCTGAGATCTGTGTGTGCTAAAGTACTAAGCTGTCTGTGTACTGAGGAAAAAGAATCACGTGGGTCTTTCACTCTAGTTTGCCCCCAATTTAGAAGTGCCTTGTAAAAGTTCATTTTTACACCAACGGTCAGGTGCTTAAAGTGCATTCTCATCTCCACTTTGTTAAAAATGGCAGTTAGGGTCCCAGCTTGCGGGCAGAAACAACTTTGGTCTTTGGTTCATTTAGTAAATATTTGCGTGCCTGTTCTGTGCCAGTCACTGTAGTTGGATCACATCATGTTGCCAAACTATGGCACTAACAATGGTAGCCTATTTTCTGGTGCGGAGAACCGTGAGGGTCACGTGGAAGGGGAGGAAGAGGAAGAGAGAGAGGCAAGCTGTTCTGGAGCAAGAGTTGGCCCCGTGCAGGGTTTTGAAATACTTGGTTTGTCTTTAGGGCTTGGTTCCCTCGGGCACCCCAAATCCACGATATTCACTTTAGATTCTTGCCTCCAAAGGGTCTCATGTTGTAAAACTACTTGTTGCTTGCTTGTCATCCCCAAACAAAAGCCCGGTCTTTGAGAACTCTTGTTGTAGGTGTTTGAACAGAAGAGTATTGGGAACTAACATGCAACTGATGTGTAGAGGAAGGTTAGTCCTGTTTCCTTATCCCTGGGGAGGTAGCATCACTGTACAAGTAAAGGTTCTGAGTTGTGCTGTGCATATGCTATGTGACACCAGGAGAGCATTGCGTAACCCTGGGAA
Organism: Leopardus geoffroyi; assembly: GCF_018350155.1. Taxonomy (NCBI): domain Eukaryota; kingdom Metazoa; phylum Chordata; class Mammalia; order Carnivora; family Felidae; genus Leopardus; species Leopardus geoffroyi. Next base: position 90,063,754 of record NC_059326.1, read on the forward strand.
AGTAAATTGGCCACATAACCTCAGTGTCCTCCACAAAATGGAATGATGACATATTTACCTTGTAAGATTGTTGACAGGTATGAATGGTCCCTGCATTCTTAAAACGAGACTTGTCAACCTGAACGAATGTCTAAATTGGTGAGGTTTTAGACACCCCTCAATGTGAACACGTCAGGGCAGTGTGTGAACGCTGAGTCTGGGGTCGGTTCCCTTCAGTGTCTGTCTTCTCTTCCTATTCTCCATTCTCTGGGAGCTCATTTTCTATTTGCACAACATGAGATTGCTGCATGTTTTCTCATGGTGTGAGTGATGAGGTCCTACAGGTGGTTTGGGTCTGACTTCCTACTGAGGGGTCTGCACACATAGGTGCTTTCAGTTCAGCAAATACTAATTGAAATCCTGTGTACCACTGGAGAGGTGGTGGGGCAACAGCAGTGAACAAAACCGATGAAAATTCCTCTTCTTCCTGAAGTGCTAGTTAGGGCCTTTATACATCCGTATACCTGTAAATCATGAAATCCAGGACATTTTCCTACTTTTGCAGCAGGAACTTGGGAATGTATCTTAAAAACAACAATGGTGGTATAAGTCTGTTATGATTACTTGCGTTACATCCATTATACCTCAGTTAAAAAAAAGTGGCTATTCTTGATTTAGTGAATTTCAAAATTTTATATTTTAATAAAAAATATTACAGTTCTTATGACCTTTTATGCTCTTATAATTTTGAATTGAAGAGAATCTTAGCGTGTTTATTGAGGACTTCCTGTGTGTTGACAGTAAACAAAGTAATGTTCAAATTACAAAGCAAAAAATGTTACGAGACGGAATTCCTGGCAGAAGTAGCTGGGCGCAATAGATGTGAAAATTTTTTTTCTTTATCTTTTTTTTTTTTTTTTTTTTTTTTTTTTGAGCAGGCTCTACACCCAGTGTGGGGCTTGAACTCACAACCCTGGGATCAAGAGTTGCATAATCTACCAACTAAGCCAACCAGGCACCCCTAGATGTGAAATTAACAAAGGTGCATTTTTGAGGATAAGTGTTTGGTAGTAATGAATATAAAGACAAAATAATTTCACGTTTTCCTAGAGCTTAACATGATGACTCATTTTAAATCTCTGACTTGGTTTGTGAAATATTAGAAACCTTTCTTATTTTGTAGTGCTACTATCAATTAGACATGTATGAATAACTGAATGAAATTTATTTATTCTACACCTTTAAAGGGCAAATAGACAGCTTTTTCTTTAGATTCTTTGGTGTTTTAAAAGTACATTTTTAGAAAGTGTTAAACTTTATAAAACAATGAGTGTTGTACTTTGAAAACGTATTCTTTGTCACTAAATAGAATGCAGATTGAATAGAATGGAGATTCATTTGTTTGGTGTTAACAGATTTCATATGTTTACTGATAATTCATTTTTAGGAATGGGCCTTTGAAGGAACATATCTTGTATTTATTTGCAGATTACAGTTGCTTACTCAAAGGGTGAGCTTAGAACTAGAAACAAATGTAAACTAGCTAGTACCTACTGGGGAGCAGACATTGTAAATGTGCTCTGTGTTTGTGCATACTAACTTTTTGTCTGAGCCTGGAGTGGGGGTTGGGCAGGAGAAGGACCAGTGTTGATGATGTCATTGTATATGCAGATGTGCTGGTGGGAAGAATCTGGTATCAGCCACTTTTTGCTTTGCATAGAAATTTTGAGGATTGGATGTTATAGCCTTAACAGTTTTACCAAATGATCAACTTTTGTGGGGAAGGGGGAAGGGGGGCATCTTGCTGACCGTATGGATACAAAAAAAAAAAAAAAAAAAAGCAAAACTTAGGTTTTTAGGTTTAAGAAAGTGGTTCTTTTGGATGAATCCATTAAACCTGAACATGGTTTTTTAAATTCTGATAAAGAGTAAAGGATATTGATGTGGAAAAAAGACCTTGGATGAAAGCCATCATGTAATGTTAGAATTCATAATGGAAAAGGCAAGGACTACTAGATATAGAGATTTCAAAATATTCAGAGAAATAGTAGGTATGATCCTGGGAACAGGGACTCTGAAAGGAAAGAGACTTCAAAAGGAGCTGGAGGTTCTAAAAACCAGATTTTAACATAAATAACTAAGCAAGCAGATAAAGGAGATATATACAATATATTTATATTGAATTTTACAATTGAGAAAATGGTTTCACACACTGGATTTTTCCTTCACTTTTGGATGATCCATTGGCATATAAATATTTGAATATTTTTTAAAAAACATTTGACCTTCCCACCAAATACTCTTCTGCTACCATCCCATCCTCTATTTCTCTTAATGGCAAAGCTTCCCATAAGGGTTGTGTTCATATTTGCTGCCTTCAGTTTTTCCTTCTGCTGTTCTTCACATTGTGAAGATCTTTGATTGCTGTGCCAGTGATTTTGGTAAAGACATGGCATATTTAAATGATCTATTTGACCTGCTGAATCCCTGAGATCTCAGTGTGTGGAATGGTGGGTTGAGACTAAGAAAAAAAGTGAATAGGAATAAATACATAGCCCCGAATTGGGGTGTAAAAAAAAAACCACCTGCATTAAAAGGAGTTGAAGGGAGATAAAGCTTAGCTGCCTGTTGCAGGACAGACCCTCTCTAGTCGTCTTGAATTTGGGTGTCTGGTTCCTGGGCAGCACTGGTCCTGCTTCATGAGGCCAGTACACCTCTCGTTTATGTTTGATCCTGAATGTGAGTTTTAAAAGATGGACAAACCGGGGCGCCTGGGTGGCTTGGTCGGTTAAACGTCTGACTTCGGCTCGGGTCATGATCTCGCGGTCCATGAGTTCGAGCCCTGTGTCGGGCTCTGTGCTGACAGCTCAGAGCCTGGAGCCTGTTTTCGATTCTGTGTCTCCCTCTCTCTCTGCTCCTCTCCTGTTCATGCTCTGTCTCTCTCTGTCTCAAAAATAAATAAACGTTAAAAAAAAAAAAAAAAAGATGGACAAACCACAGAGCACTGTTTGAACGTTATAAAAGAAAAATCCTTCATTTGAAGGAAGGTTAGATTAAATGACTTCTAAGTTTCCTCCACCTTGATTGAAGTGTGACTATAAAGTGGTAGGACAAATCTTATTTTTTTATTTTTAGAGAATGTGCATGAGCAGGGGAGGGGCAGAGGCAGAGAAAGAGAGAAAAACTGAGACTATCCCGAGCTGGCTCCATGCTCTCAGCACAGAGCCCGATGCAGGGCTCCCTCCATCCCACTATCCTGGGATCTTGACCTGAGCTGAAATCAAGTCAGACACTCAACTGACAGAGTCATCCAGGCACCCAAGGACAGATCTTTTTGAACAAACCTGCCAGAATTTACCTATTAAAGAGAGTGGTCGTCTTTTCAAACCAGTCACATCACCGTATGTTTATCTGTTGTGTGTACATATATGCACACACATATTGTGCAGCAGTGAAAACAAACTGAAACACTTAGCATTTATTTTGTAAGATTTATTTTGTAAGATCTTTTTGATTGATCAATTTTAAAAAGATGTGCAGTGTATCAAATCTTTGTCTTTTCTAGATAGACTTGAATTTTGACCACAATTGAAAGTTCTTTTGAGGCCATTTTTTTTTATGTGCTTGTGAACTCTCTCTTTAGATATTTTTCAAGAGAGAAGTCTAGTAGTGTTTTAGGCCATCTGTGGGATGAATGGGTAGTCCCCAGAGCAGATTCTTTTGAGTATTTAAGTATATGGTAGTCTTGACTTACTTGCAAAATGAAACTGTTTTTCAGGACCATCAACATTTGCTTGTTTTATCATCCTTATATTATGCACTAGACATTTATTATTTTCTATGAATTGTTGCAAATGCAGCTTCGTTTACTGTTGGAAGCAGTTTTAAGTAAAACAAAGGGAGCTCTTCAAATGCAAAGCAGCATAAGTAAAAAAAAAAAAAAAAAGATAGTAAGTACCTACTCTGTGCTTGAGTTGTACAAGTGCTATAGTTTGTGCAGAAGGCGCTGTATGCACTGCCCGCCTAGGAGGGCCTTGTCTGGATGGCACAAACAGAACGTACCATTGTAGAAGATGGTGCAGGCTGTTTTGGTGGATATTGTTCTAAAGCAGGGGTCTGCAGACTACACCCAGGGGGCCAGCCACCTGTTACTTTACACAGTTATGGAATACAGTTATAACCGTTTGTTCACATGTCTTTGGCTGCTTTTGAACTGAGTGGTTGTGACAGAGGAGTCTATGTGGCCTGCAAGCCTAGGCTACTTACTCTCTGGCACTTTAAGAAAATGTTTGACGATCTTTGTGCTAAAAGTTCATTTCTACCTTAGTTTTTCCCCGTTGAAAACTGTGTTATGGATTTATGGCTGAGAGTTTGATTTCTACATTGCCACAAACTGTGAGCTCCTGGCAGTTAGGGACAATGTCTTCCTTGTTTCAGTCCAGCACCTAGGACTGTGCCTGGCACTAGCAAGCCACTGGAATCTGTGATTGCATTCAGTCTAGCGGTGTTGGGTCTGGTAGTGAAACTGATGGCAGGCTTTGTAGGAAGGTGTTGGGGGCAGGGGTGGGAGTGGGGGGGGGGTGCTTGATGGGCAGAGTATACTGTAGGGCCTCTGTTAGTGTGCTGCGTCGTGAATGGCATGAAGACCAGAAAAGTGGGAAATGACTTGGACTTGTAGTCTAGAAGAGTTTCATTGAAAATGTGGAAATTCGAAGTCAAGCTTGGTTAGTTCTGTTTCTAGCCATAATTGAGTAAAAGGGACCAGTTCACTTCCCCACCTTAAATGACTAGAAAACATGACAAAGTTATGAAACAGCAGTTTTAGAAATAGGTCAACAAAGAGTACAGGACAGTGATCCCTGAGAGAAAGGAAATAAACAGTGGAGCTGTATGACTGCCCCAGCTTACTTACGGCCTGGAGAGTTGCCATGTTGCAGTGCAAGGAAGGGGAATCCAGAGGGAACCTGGTGTTGCCGAAACAGAGTTCAGAGCTCTAGGAGGCCAAGGCAGTTTGAACGGACTTGAATATGCAAGGAGGTAAAATACGAGAGAGGAGGGAGTCGCAGGGAATGAATTCTGGAGAGCCGTGAGGGGTCCCCACGGGTCTTTGGCCAGAGTACTGATCTGCACATTTTATGAAGAACTGTCAGAAATTAGCAGGGGGAATTCTTGGAGTTCCCACAGGGCTTGGAATAGCTCATACTCTTACTGATCAGTGTAGGGAGACTGCCTAATGTATGCGAGGCCAAATCAGCCCTAAATAAAAGCCTGTTCTGGACTCCACTTAACAAAGCTTAGGAGCGAACTTGAAAAGGATCAGACTGATTCCAAGTAACTGGTCCAGAACAAAGCTCGACAATATTGAAAGGGATGCAGTGACATCTGGATCCCAAAAACATAAAATCTAAGACCAACATCCAGTCAGAAATTACTGGGCATGCTAAGAAACGGGAAACTATGACCCATAACCAGGCAAAAATAGGCAGTAGCAACAGGCCCAGAAATGGAACAAATGCTAGAGTTGCAGATAAGGGTGTTAAAACAGCTATTGTAGAGATAGCTTGTTTAAGGAGGTAAAAGAAAATAACATGCTGAGGAGGGAAATGGATATAGAAAAGACCCACATCAGATGTCTAGCCATGAACTCAGACTTGAGAAAGTGTAGGATTTCTGTTGATGAAGGAAAGAACACACTGAGAGAGTGTTTCCTGCTTTGGTGCTCTTGGTTTACCCCAGGCAGTGAGGTACTTAACACATACTGTTTCACGTATTGTGGGCTGAGAAGGGTGCCAAGTACTGTACTATACATGGACTGTCATTTAATAACAGCCCTAAGTGGTACCGTGTCCTCATTTTGTGGATGTGAATTCAGGCTTCTCCAGTCTCTCACTTAGTGTCTTTTTTCTTGAGAGCCTTCTATACGATTGGAATTATATATCTGGTTTGTTTGTTTATGAGGGCGGGGATGCTGTTGCTGTGTCTACTCGTGTGTACACAGTGCTTGGCGTGGCACCTGGAACATAGTAGGGTGGCACTGGTTATTAGCATTGGGTGAATGAAAGCAGGAGAGGTAACCTACCAGCTGTATAGCCGTCAGGATTCAGCAGAGCTGGGATGTGTTGGAGGTCTGACTGCAGCATCCATATTTTAACCACTTTTTTGTACTGTTTCCCGAGTGGGTTTAATAAATTATGATACATCCACTCAGTGGAAAGTTACACAGCCATTAAAGGGGATTGTGAAAGCAAGGTATATCCTACAAAAATAAACATATAGTGATTGAACTGTGACTGTGTTAAATTTGTTTACAGTGGATTAAGACTCAGAGTAACATGCAAAAATAAAAATGATTGTGTTCTATTGATTGGATCATTGGGGGACATTTTTCGTTTTCTCTCTCTCTCTCTTTTTTTTTTTTTTTTTTGAAATGGTTAATTTTCAGTACACAACCTTCATAGGGGAAAAGTCATACTTCCCGAAGGGAACAAGTAAGTGTGTACAGGTTGGGTGTTTGTTTATTCCCAAAGCTTAAAAAAAAAAAAAAAAAAAAAAAAAAAAAAAATGGAGTGAATTCCAAGCCATGGTCAGAGCAGGAAACTGGAAGATACTAGACATAAAATGAAAAGGACATGTTTTTCCCTAGTAAGAGAAGAGGAACTCCAAGACCAGGGACAGTTGGTCCAATTGTGAAACAACTAAAATGTGACACAGTTGTGAGCAGTTAGCAGATCCTAGAAAGGGAAGTGGAATCCAAACACAGGCCGTTCTGTAACATTTTTATAATGATGATATTAGTGCTTTAGTGGTTTTGTTGGTTTTCAGTGTTTAAGATCAATCTGTAGTTAAAGTGTGGAAGGCCCTATTGGTTGCAGAAGAAAGAGAAAGCAAACATTTCGACCTTAAGCATCTGTAACTATAAATAGATGACAAAGGTAGAGAAATGGAAGAAAAGACATGTCAGGAGCTGGTAAGGGCCAGTGACTTCATCTCACTGGGTGAGCATTCAGGAGGTCGACTGTAGTTGCAGACACTGGGAAGGTTGAACCACAGAGAAAAATAATGAAACAATGAAATCAGGGAAGAGGGAAAATGGAGAAGCCTAAATGAGCAGAATCTTGATTTGTAGCCTCATAAATCTGCAGATAATGTCTTACATTGACAAACCAGGAAACAATGGCGATGAGCCTTTGTGGAACTGTAGAAGGTGACCACTAGAAGAACTAAAAACAGGGTTGCTTTGGGGGGACCTAGGACAATGGAGTGAATGGGACAGGTATACTTCACTGTAAGCCATTGGGTGAGTTTGTCTTTTCTGTGTGTGTACAGTAAGCTTCCCACTCATTCCCCCATCCACACTGCAAATGAATTCTGTGCCCACCCCTTTCTCTTTTCTGCAGAAGCTCCCTGCTTTCCCAGCATCTGAGGTCTTCTCCAACTATAGTGACTTGCTATAAAATGTAGGGTTCTTTAGAAACTAAGCACTGTCTCCAGAGAGTTCCTGCTTAGTAGCCACTGATGGACCACGAAATCAGGAAACGCTACCATTGAATTAACTGCTTTTATTTTATAAACAGATCTAAGTCTATAGACCCTAAACTAATTTATGATAGTAGCTACTATGTTGGCTCATAGTGTTTCCCTTTCTTCTGGCAACTACCTTCCTCCTCAGTCTGTTGTGATAAGGCCTCAGCATTAATTGAATTCAGCATAGCATGACCCTGTCCTTTGGCTGATTTTGGATAGAGGAAGCTCTTTCAGCCCCCTCTGGCTTCTCACTTCTCTCCTTATTTGATGTAGAGTCCATGATTCTTCACATTAATCATCCCTTTTTCTTCTGTTCTGGATCACACTCACTTGGCAAAATGTCAATCCAGGGTGAACCACTACCATCCGTCTCTGTGCTTCCTGTCACCATGCAGTTGAATGTGGCTGGAGAAAATCTGAACAACGCAGCTCACCAGGGTTTGAGAACATAACATTTAAGCAGAAACAAATGGGCACTTAACTATGCTCAGTAATACAAAAATATTTTTTTAAGTTTTTTATTTATTAATCTCTGCACCCAGCATGGGGCTCAAACCTACGACCCCAAGATCAAGCGTCACATGCTCTTCTGACTGAGCCAGCAGCCAGGTGCACCCCCAAAATACTCCTAAAGAAGTGGGACAACTCTAAGGCAACAGTTTTCTTTTTCTCCAATGCCTGCTGTTGTGTCTTCCTCTACTTTCAGCCTAGTCTTCCCTTGTGAGCCTAGAGTCACACATTGAACTCTGTCTGCATGGTAACTTCAACCTAAATGTCTCGAGGACATCTCCAGATTTAGAAACCTCAGATGGAGCCTTTGATACATTTTTTTTTTTTTTTGCCTTCCAGCCTGCTACTGCTGCTCCCTGATCCTCCCCATCTCAACAAATGACATCACCGTCCACATTTAGGGTCATCCTTGCTTCTTCTCCTCACATTCCACATCTGATCTTCCCTCCACAGTTTACCTGCAGGATATACATATCTCTGTGTGACTTGTCATTTTCACTCCTGCCTTCTCAGTATGGGCAGCTCTCCCCTCTTACCCTTTCTTGGTCTCTGCTTTTCTCTTAACTTCCATCAGTCTTTTCTCCCTACAGTAGCCAGGATAATCTTGAAGCTTCTACAGGAAATCGTAACACTCCTTGCTTAACCCCCTTCCGGGTCTTCTCATTATCCTCAGAATGGAAATCTGAGCTCCCTCCCTGTGGTCTCCTCCAGTGGCTCCAGCCACTTATCTCACCCCTGCTTACCATGCTGAAGCTATATAGCTTGATCATCAGTGATTCTCAAGTCAGCCACCCATTCCAAGCCTCAGCATTCCTATCCGATGATTGTACAGCTTAAGCTTGAACAAATGAATGACAGAAATCTATCACATTCATCTCTGGAAAGCAGTGTTAGAAAGTTTTTCATCTGGGGAAAAAACTTGGTTCAGATATTTGTAGGCAATAGTTAATTTCCTTGTTTGACTCAAGCCCTCTAACCTTTTGGTTTTATATCTCTGTTTCTTTTGATTGCTCTTAAGAATATGGTATCGTAGGGGTGCCTGGGTGGCTCAGTCGGTTAAGTGTCCAACTTCGGCTCAGGTCATGAATTCGCGGTTTGTGAGTTGGAGCCCTGCATTAGGCTCTGTGCTGACAGCTTGGAGCCTGGAGCCTACTTCGGATTCTGTGTCTCCCTCTCTCTCTTCCCCTCCCCTGCTCATGCTTTGTCTCTCTCTGTCTCTCAAAAATAAATGTTAAAAAAAAAATTTAAAAAGAATATGGTATTGTAAACTTCAGAGTGTATTTGTCTGTCAGTATTCCACTTAAAGGATGCAGTGGGTTGAATAATGTCCCATAAAAGTTCATGTCCACCTGGAATCTGAGTGTGACCTTATTTGGAAATAGGATCTTGACAAATATAAGTAGTTGAGGATCAAGATAAGATCATAGTAGTTTAGGATGGGCCCTAAATCCAATGTGGGTGTCCTTATAAGGAGAAGAGAGGACTCAGGCACACAGCGAAAAGAGCCACAGGAAGATAGAGGGAAACAGAGATCAGGGTTACACTGCCACAGCCAGGGAACACCAAGGTTTTCTGGGCCCCAGAAGCTAGGAGAGAGCCATGGGACTGTTTTCCTTTTGGAGCCTACGGAAGGAACCAAGACACCTTGATTTCAACTTCTAGCCTCCAGAACTGTGGGACAGTACATTTTCTGTTGTCTTAAGTCACCCAAGTTTGTGGTCATTTGTTATGGCAGGCTTAGGAAATGAATACAGAAGAAACCCAAAACTGAACACAGTAATGCATTTGGTTTCACCAAAGCAGAAGAGAGTAGAAGTGTTTTTTTTTTCCATCATGCTGGACACCTGCCGAGAGTCATATAAGTTATTTTGGTAGCCCTAATTACTGACTCATACTGAGCTTACTGTTGATTAAACCTTCTGAGTCTTTTCCAGAGGCTGCCCTAAGCTGTGTGATTTTATCTTCACTGGATGTAGCCTGTTCATTCAACCTTTCAAGATGTTTTTGGAATCCTGATTTGTCACCGCAGTCTTTACTCTTTCCAGCAGCTTTGTGTCACCAGTGAATGTGATGAGCATACCTTCTGTATCTTCATTTAAGTCAGGTTGTAACCTTCTGGACTTATGGATCCCCTTTAAGACTTTAATGAAGGCCATAGAGCTTTCTGCCAAAAAATAAAAATAAATAAAAAAAATAAAAAAATTATGTAGGTAATAACAAAATTTTCAGTAAGGTTTAGAAGGTTCAGATACTTTTTGCAGTCCCAGGTGGTCCATAATCCCAGAGTTAAGAATCCCTGCTCTAAGTTATTGATAAAAGTATTGAAGAATGTTAATGAACAGACCCTTGTAGTGTGTTGCTCAGAATCTTCTAAGATGGCATCATTCCATTAATCAGCACTTTGGGGGTGTGGGCACTCCACAGAGTTTTCTAATTCACTTCGTTGACTTTGCCTTTGGTGCATATTTTTTAGTGTTATGATATCTTAAATGATGTAATCAAGTGTTTTGGTGGAAAAAACAAAGACATCTATCTTATTTACTCTCTTCCTGATTTGCTAGGTCAGGAGCTATGGCAAGGAAGGAAAAGAAGTGAATCTTCCATGGCTTAGCCATAGTGTGTTAGTTTTCCGTTGCCACTGTAACCAGTTACCACAAACTAGATGGCTTAAAAAAACACAGATTTATTGTCTTACAGTTCTGGAAGTGCAAAGCCCAAAATGGATCTCACTGGGCTACAATCAAGGCATTGGCAATCCTGCATTCCTTCCGGAGGTTCTATGGGAAAATCCATTTTCTTCACTTTCCCAGCTTCTGGAGGCTGCCTACATTCTTGCCCTTCCTCTGTCTTCAAAACCTGTAGTGAAGCATCTGCAAAGTGCTCTCTATTTGACTTCCTGCCTCTCTCTTCCATACCTAAAACCCCTCTGATTACCTTAGGCCCACCCTCACAGTCCAGGGTAATCTTTATTCTAAAGTCAGCTGAAGAGCAACCTGAATTGCCTCTTGCTGTGTAACCTAACGAATTCACAGGTCCCAGGGATTAGGAGGGGGACATGCGGGGGGGTGGGGAGCATCATTCTGCCTCCCATACATAACCAGCTTGTGCCAGCACCCCATTATTACAGCTTTCTCTTCTCAGTATCTACGTTATTCCTTTAATAATAACTTCTGAAATTTTGCCAAGGATCAGCAGTTTCCTAACACGTCCATAACTTGCACAGTGCATCTTCATCACTTTGTAAACATTGGAGTGCTATTTACACAGGTTACTTTTCTAATATCGTTCTGTGATTCCTCAATGACCACCGTCAGTGATGCTCTTTCTCATTTGTGTGTCACCAAACTGCGATTCATCTCGATCAGAAACCCTAAACTCAGGTGGGACAGCTGCTTCCATACTTACTCAGCAAATAATTATTAAGTACCTACTGTGTGGCAGGCAGGACAGGAAGTTCCTGCATGGCGTCTGGTGGGGGAGGCAAGGTAAGTCAGCACCTGTATATTGCATATATATTGTCTGGTGTATATTGTCTGGTGGTGCAAACAGACACTAAACAGATAATAACCCAAGTAATTGTTAATAATTCTTGGGGAGGGGTGCCTGGGTTGCTCAGTCGGTTAAGCATCTGGCTTTGGCTCAGGTCATGATCTCACAGTTCATGGGGTTGAGCCCCACGTCAGGCTCTGTGCTGACAGCTCAGAGCCTGGAGCCTGCTTCAGATTCTATGACTCCCTCTCTCTGCCCCTCTCTCCTCATTCATATTCTCATTCTCATTCATTCTCTCTCTCTCTCTCTCTCTCTCTCTCTCAAATAAAGGCTTAAATAAATTTAGTAATTCTTGGGGAAAGTACCAGGATGTCAAGAGGGCATAAACGAGAGAGATGACCTGGTCTAGGATACTCTGAAGAAATATTAATGCTGAGACGAAAGCATGAGCAGATATTAAGATGGGCAGGAAAGGAAGACCATTCCAGGCCAGGGAAGCCTATATGAAGACTAAACGGTACAAAAAAACCCTTAATGTGCTGGAGGAAATGAATGGAGGAATTTTGGAGGATAAAGGGGAGAGTGGTACACAGTAGAGGTGAAAAAGCGGATCAGTACTTACTAGGCTGTGTTAGGATTTTTGACCGTGTCTCAAGAAGAATAAAACTTTTGAAGGGTTTCCTGGTTTGTTTAATGTTTAGTTATGGTAAAACACATAGAATACAAAAGTTACCATCTTAACCATTTTTAAGTGTACAGTTACATGCACTCATGTTATTGTACAACCAGATCTCCAGAACTCTTTGTTTTGCAGTGCTGTAACTCCCTGTTTCCCCCTCCACCAGTCCCTGGCAACCACCCTTCTACTTTCTGTCTCTGAATTCGACTGCTCTAGGTATCTCAAAGAAGTGGAACCATACAGTATTTCATTTTGCGACCGACTTGTTTCACTTAGCATGATGTCCTCAAGGTCCATCCATGTTGTAGCATGAGTCAGAATTCTGTTAAAGGGTCTTAACCTGAGGAATGAGATAACCAGATTTTATTGAATTAACATTTTCACTGTAACACACACAGAAAAATACGCAATCGTAAGTCTGCAGCTTGGTGAATTACCGTAGTGCACACACTGATATAACCCCAAACCTCGTCAAGAAAGTGAGTATAACCAGCTTCACAGAGTTCTCCAGAAGCCCCCTTTCAGTCACTCACCTCCTCCCTCCCTCCCCAGATTTTGAACACCACAGATTATGCCTGTTTAACTTTGTGTACCTAGATCATGGTACAATTTTTGTGTATTCTTAAAAAAATTGTTTTTTAATGTTTACTTATTTTAGAGACAGAACAGTAGCAGAGGAGGGACAGAAAGAACTGGAGACAGAATCTGAAGCAGGCTGCAGGCTCTGAGCTATCAGCACAGAGCCCAATGCGGGGCTCAAACCCACAAACCACGAGATCATGACCTGAGCCAAAGTCGGACATTTAACCGACTGAGCCACCCAGGCGCCCCTCTCCTTGTATATTCTTGTGACTAGTTTATTTTGCTCACATCACTGATTTGTGAGGTGAACTCATGTTGCTCTATGTAGCAGTTTTGTCAGTGACCCAGTACATGAATATATCATGGTTTATCCATTCTGTTGATGGACACCAGGTTGCCTACTTTGTGGCTGTTAAAATTACTGCTGACATAAACACCTCCTACAAGTCTGGTTACACATGTAGCATTTTACTGGGTGTGCTTAGGAAGGGAATTACTACCTCCTGCTCATTTCAGGCCCCGTTTGTCTAAGACAATTCATCATGCTTTCTCCAAAAATCTGTTCCTCCTCTGACGTTTGCTGTTTGAGTCAACAGCACCACCTTCTACCTAGTGTTATGCCAGAAACTCAGACATCTTCTTTAGACCCCCAGCCACCATACCTAATTACTTACCAACTCTTGTTGATCCAGATTCTTAAACATCTCTAAAATGTGTCCATGTCTCCCGACATCAACTGTAACCTATTCTAGTTTCTCATCTAGACTATGGCTTCCTAACAGGCTTCCCTGTGTGCACAATTACCTGCTCTAACCTGTTCCCTATAGTGTGGGAGCACAGACTTTCTTGGTTGTGCATATACAGGTACCCCCAATATATGTTTTATACTTATGAATGTTGTACCACATTCTTGATGTTCTTTGACATACTATCTTAAGGCCCAGCACTTGGCCTTCATTAGGCCACCCGCTGTAATAAATCTGTATTTCTAATAGTCTTCAGGTTAATTTCTAACTTTTTGGCTTTCTCTTACAAATCTGATTAGTTGGGTTTTGGAGTTTGGGGGGGGGTGTTTTTTGATGTGTGTGTTTTTGGGTTTTTTGGGGGGTGGCTTTTTTTTTCCTTTTTTTTTTTTTTTTTTTTTTTCCCTTTCAGGGTGGCTAAAAAAAGCTTGTACACCAGTAGAAATGTCAGTTCTGCCCATTGGCTTTACTTTGCAGTTTTTTTTTTTTTAAGGCATTTGTGTTATTTGATGAGGGACGATTTATTTAAAAGTAGATGGTCTCATCTGTAAATCCACATAATGCAGCTATTTGACAATACTGTGAAAGCAAACACACATGTGAGGGGAGTCACGGCTATCCTGTTTTCATTTGTGGGATCCTACTCAGGACACCTTCGGTATCATAGGAGACGCACAGCATCTGGACATGGATTGAGAAAAGCAGCCACTGTTAATCCATAAGGAAACATCGTAAAGCTTAATTTCTTATTCCCTATAACAGGATGATTTTCTTTTGTTAACTCAAGTAAACTTAGGTCAGTAGATACAAGATCAGTACACCTACAAAAAAGTAAATTGTGCTTCTCTATGCCAGGAACAATCAATTAGAAAATAATTTTTAAAAAATAGTATTTAAAATGGCATTGGCATTGAAAACTATAAAACATTGTCACAAGAAACTAAAGATCTAAATAAGTAGAAAGACATCCCATATTCATGGATCCAAAGACTTAATATTGTTCATATGGCAATATTCCCCAAATGACCTACAGGTTCAACATAACCCTAAGAAAATACCAGGGGGATTTTTGCAGAGATTGACAAGCTGATTCCAAAATTCATGTGGACCCTGACTAGTCAACACAGTCTTGAAAAAGAACAAGATTAAAAGGATCACATTTCCTGATTTCAAAACCTAACTACAATACAGTGTAGTACTGGCATAGACCTACAGATTAGTGGAACAGAAGTGAGATCAATTGATTGTTTGCAAAGATGCCAAGACAATTCAGTGGGTGAAAAGAATAGTCTTTTCAGCAAAAGGTGCTGAGAAGACTGACTAGCCAATAGGACTGACAGAGAGAGAAAGGGAGCCAAAGAAATGTCCATTATCTTATAAGTTAAGTGGTTAGCTACCACTGACACTGCTGAGGAGAATGTTATGCCCAGGGCTGGAAAATTTCCTTTGCATCTGATGTAAAGCAAAGTGACCAGAAATTAGGAAGAAAGCAACTATATTATTGTGGGGTTTTTTTTTTTAAGTTTATTTATTTTAAGAGAGGGAAAGAGTACACAAGTGAGGGAGGAACAGAGAGAGAGGGAGAGAGAGAATCCCAAGCAGGTTTCGTCCTGCCAGTGCCGATATGGGGCTCGAACCCACGAACCATGGGATCATGAGCCAAAATCAAGAGTTGGACGCTTAGCCAGCTGACCCACCCAGGCACCCTGCAACTATATCATTTTTAAGTTTGCAAATCCTAGGGCAAAGAAAGCTGGGTAATTACATCTTAATGGGATGGAAGTTTTCTTGAAGAAACCAGCATGCATGCACAAGATATATTAAACAGCAGGTTTACTGAAATGAAATGGAAGTATGTAACAGAGAAACCTGTCTTAAGAATCAGCATATTTGCTTTCTGACAGTCTCCGCACCCATTTTCAATGTCCTTTAGCCTTACTGGGATGGTCTTATTCTCAGGTTGTTCTCCTTAATAGAGGAAACAAAAGCAAAAAGGTTTTGAAAATGTTTTCATCCATTATTTTGTTGACCCTGAGCAGTAGACATACTTCTTTTGTTTCTGTCATTATTTGCAATCTTTAACTCTGGACTTTTTAATTTTTGAAGATAATTTTCTGAGTCTGTACTGTCATCGTACATTTGCCTTTACAGCCCTTGTGTGAGCCTTTCTTAAACTTTATCTTGTGCATTCTTGCTGGTTTCTTCATTTTCTTTCTCATCAGGATGATTTGTAATTACCCAGCTATCTTTGCCCTGGGTTTTACAAACTCTGTGATAATGGGTTGCTTTCTTCCTAATTACTAGTCCCTTCACGTAATGGGTGTGTGTTAGGTTCTGGGTAGCAGTTTCCCCTGGTTCTCCCTAGCCATTATCGTGTTGGAGATGGAATGAATCCTAAGGCAGATCACGAACTTGTCAGATACTAATTTTAGCTGAACAAGATCTCTGCAGTTCTATGGGTCGTTGGCACCCATTTGGCCAGTTGATGTAGGTATATTGCCCCCATCAGAGTTTCTTTCCTGTCTCGTAGACACATTCTTGAGTTCTCTTCAGTTGGATTTCCCTATAGGACATCTGTTATCTTGATATAAAATAATCTGCTTCTCCTTTTTTTCCCCCTCTGAATAATAAATAGTTCCTTAGTAAAATATACTTTTCTATTGTTATGGGCCAGTCTCAGGACCCACTTCAACAAGGCTCATTGATTAGTTGTTATTTAAGGTGAACTTTAAAGATTTTTCTTATTACTTGTATTTATTTATGGACATCTCAGATTATGAAAACTTTAAATCTCCTGTTCCCATTTGTTTTCTCATGTGAGTAGTCTCCCACAATAGGCTTTTGTTCTTTTTTTCTCTGATTGTCCTCCATAGGGACTGTATGATTTTTTTTCGTGTTTCCTACCTCCTTCCTCAGCAGTTAGCTGTTATAGTCCATCATTTCTTTTTTTTCTATAGGGATGAGTCATTTCTTTTAACTCACATACCATTTATTCCAAGGTTAACAGAATCACACAACTAACACCTGTCAAATGTAAGGAATGGTGGGGAACTGTATGGATGAAACTTGCATAAAACAAGGACCCTAAGACGAAATGTTTTTGCTATAGGAGTTCTTTATATATCTTGCATATTAGCCCCTTATCAGATATTTTCTCCCATTCGAAAGGTTGCTTTTTCATTTTGTTGATGATGTTCCTAGCTGTGCAGCAGCTTTTTAGTTGGATGTAGTCCCACTTGTGTATGTTTGCTTTTGTCGCCTTTACTTTTGTTGTCAGATCCAAGAACTCATTGCCAAACTGATGTCAAGGAAATTACTGCCTGTGTTTTGTTCTAGTTTTATGGTTTCAGGTCGTATGTTCCAATCTTCAATCCATTTTGAGTTGCTTTTTGTGTTTGGTATAAGATAGAGTCCAGTTTGATTCTTTCGCAAGTCACTATCCAGTTTTCCCAGCACTGTTTATCGAAGACACTGGCCCTCCCCTGTTGAACGTTATAGGCTCCTTTGTTGTAAATTAATTGACCATGTATGTGTGGATTTCCGGGCTCCCTTCTCGTTTCTGTTGATCTGTGTGTCTACTTTTATGCCAATACTATGCAGTTTTTATTAGTACAACTTTATAATATAGTTTGAAACTAGGAAGCATCATACTTATAGCTTTATTTGTCTTTCTCAAGATTGCTTTGGCTATTCATGGCCTTTTATGGTTCCATGCAAATTTTAGGGTTAATTCTATTTTTGTGAAAAATGCCCTTAGAATTTTGATGGAGATTGCACTGAATCTGTAGATTGCTTTGGTTACTATGGACATTTTAATGGTATTCTTCCACTCAGAATATCTTTCCATTTATTTGTTTCTTCTTTAGTTTCTTTTATCCATGTCTTATTAATTTCCAGTATATGGGTCTTTCACCTCCTTGGTTAAATTTATTCTTAGGTATTTCATTCTTTTTGATGCAATTGTGAATGGTATTGTTTTCTTAATTTCTCTTTCTAATAATTCATTATTAGTGTATAGAAACACCACAGATTTATCTGCGTTGATTTTGTATACTGTGACTTTACTGAATTTGTGCGTTAGTTGTAATAATTTTTTGGTGGACTCTCCAGGGTTTTCTATAGATAATGTCATGAGACCATATTACTTCTGGCTTTCAGATTTGGATGCCTCTTATTTTTTTCTTGTGTAGTTGCTCTGGCTAGGAGTCCTAGTACTATATTGTGAATAAAAGCAGTGAGAGTGGACATCCCCATCTTATTTCTGATCTTAAGGGAAAAGCTTTAGGCTTTTCATTGTTGAATATGATAGTAGCTATGGGCTTGTCATGTATGGCCTTCATTATGTTGAAGTACATTCCCTCTATACCAATTTTGTTGAGACTTTTTATCATAGATGTTGAATTTTGTCAAATGCTTATTCTGCATCTATTGAGATGATTATATGATCCTCCATTTCATTAACGTGGGGCATCACACTGAGTTGTGGAGGTGGAACCATTATTGTATCCCTGGAATAAATCCCACTTGATCATGACATGTGTTCCTTTTAATGTATTGTTGAATCCATCATTCCTAAGTTTGAAATTATCTTCCAGATAGTCCAGTCTTTGTTAACATTGCCATTGTGTCTGATGGCACAATACTAGAAGTATTGTACCAGAAGAAAGAAGCAATAAATAAAGCAAAAAAGGGGTGCTCCCACATTCTGTACTTTTTCTGCCCAAGGATTAATAATGCCTTCCAGTGTTGCTTGCCTTCAGTTATAAGATGAATAAGTTCTGGGGATCTTATGCACAGCATGGTGACCATACCTAATAATACTATGGTGAATACTTGATATTTGCTGAAAAGTAGATCTTAAGTGTTTTCACCAAACACAAAAAAATTAAAAGTAACTATATGAGGTGATGGATATATGAATTAGCTTGATTGTGGTAATATTTCTCAGTGTATAGGTATATCAGATCATCATGTTGTATACTTTAAATATATATAGATTTTACTTACTATATCTCAGTAAAGCTGAGGGGGAAATAATGCCTTCGGATACTCCCCAGCCCTTGATGGTGTTCTTCCATCTCTCTGTGCCTCAGCAGTGTTGAGGTATAGTCAGTGGCTTTGCTCAGCCTTGGTGGGCTTTTTGGTGGCAGCCAAGAAAACTTAACACTCCATTTCATTTTGTCTCTCAATTGCCATTTCCTTGTTTGTCAGCGGGGATTTCAGCCTGTGTGTTTAGGTGAATGATGATGATGTTAGGAATTCCTGGGAAGATCACATTTGAGGGGGGAAGATAATGAGTTTGAGATACTCAGTATTCATGGAGAAATGTCTAGCAAGCCATTCAAAATGACAGAATAAAGCATAAGAGAGAGGTTAGATTTGGACGGCATCCATGTACACATGATGGTTGAAGCCCTGGGAGTGGATGATATTGCCCGCTGAGAAAAGAGGGCCTAGGGCTGATTCTTGGTGAAACACCTCCAGCTAAGAGACTAGCAGTGGAAAAATGAGAAAGTGTAGGCAGCGAGGTAAGAGGAAAGTGTGATGGATAGGAGTAAAAAAAGAGAGCCTCGAAAAGACTTGTGCTCAATACTATAATGCTTCTGTGAAATGGGGAGTGACATAGATTAGTTTACATGTCTTTTATACTGTAGTACCACATCTGTGTGAAGATCTAGCCGCAATTTTTAGTTATTTCGATTTGTAGCATCTCTCTTCCATGAAGTATTTGTTGTATCAGTTGTAATAGAAATTATTTTTGAATATAACTTTGCAGGTAAAGTGATTTGTATTAGCCATCATTTAAAATTACTCCTAAGATGCTTTTTATTATGTCATGGAGAACATCCAGCAGATATATTTAAGTTGTGAGGATGTGAAAAATAATCAAAATCCATTTGAGATATACAGTAACTAAGTATAGAAGACAAACGATAATGGATAGCTATTGACAATTAAACTTGCTGACAGTTCAACTATGTATGACCCTTCTTGCAATGTTGATTGATATATCCAGCACTCTAGGTGTACAGAAGATAGCTCGTTGTTGCCTTCTTCTTATGACTTGTTGTAAAAATTTGTTTCTTTAGAGTAAATATAACCAAAGTAAAACTTGCCAATTAGAAGAAAAATAAGAAACACATTTATTTTATTTTTTAAAGATACTAGATTTGAAAGTAAAAAGTAGACACAATAACAGTTGAGAACCTATACAATTAAAAATTTTTTTAGCTCCTCAACATAAGAAGCAGAAGACAATGGAATATCTTCAAAGTGCTGAGAGAAAAGTAACTATCTAGAAATTTTTACTAATTAAACTGTCATTCAAAAATGGGATCATATGAAAGATGTTTTCAGATCTTAAAAGACAGGTTTACTTGAAAACCTGACTTTATCTTTAACAGATCCTCAATAAAAGAATATCAAAAGGATGTGTTCTTATTATTCTAATAAGGAAGAAGGAAATGAAACACACAAGGAATAAGTGAGATGTGAGGAGGACTGTGATGGTTAATTTTGTTACTTTACTGGGCCACGGGGATGCCCAGATAATTTGGTCAAACATTCTGGGTGTTTCTATGAGGGTGTTTTTAGATGAGATTAATTAACATTTAAGTTGGTAGACTGAATAAAGCAGATCAAAGCAGATTTGACGCCCTCCAGTGTGGGTGGGCCTCATCCAATCAGTTGAAGGCCTGAATGAAACAAAAGGGTTTATTTTCCTTCCAGTAAGAGAGGATTCCTCTTGCCTGACTACTTTCAAATTGGGGACTTGGCTTTTTCCTGCCTTTGGACTCAAACCGAAACATTACCTCTCCCTGGGTCTCAAGCTGCTTGACTTTGAACTGGAACCACATCATCACATCCACTCTCTAGCTTGCTGACCTACCCGCAGATCTTAGGACTTGTCAGCCTCCATAATCACATGAGCTAATTCCTTATAATAAATCTTTTTACAAACACACACACATATCTTACTGGTCTGTTTCTCTGGAGATCCCAAACTAACATAAAGGCTGACAAGTATCTGTAGGTAACATTTAATAAGCATTGACTGTATGAAACATTAAATATTAGGGATGGGATAATTAAAGCAAGGTAGAATTGGATGCTGGGTAATTACTCATAAGATGAAATGGGGTGGTTGGAGCTACATTCTGTAGTGGGTTGAATGGTGGCCTCCCAGAAGAGTTGTCCATGCCCCCGAACCTGTGAGTGTAGAAACCTTATTTGGAAAAATTACATTTGCAGATGTAATTAAATTAAGATCTTGAGATGAGAGCATCCTGCATCACCCAAGTGGGCCTTAAGTCCAACAATAAGTATCTTTAGGGACAGAAATGAAGACACCATCACAGTAGAAAAGGCCATGTGAAGACAGGCAGAGATTGGAATAATGCGGCTACAAGCCAGAGTCACCCAGGGCCACCAGAAGCTGGGAGAGGCAAGGAAGGTTCTCCGCTAAAGCCTTCGGAGGGAACATGATCCTGCCAGAACCCTGATTTCAGACTTCTGTCCTTCACAACTGTGCGAGAATACATTTCTGCTGTGTAAGCCACCAATTTTGTAGGACTTGGTTGTGGTAGCCCTATGAAATTGTTATTCAGGAAGAAAATAGAGATACTGGTTAAATATAAACTCTTTATCAGGTGTACAAGTTAACATTTTAAGAGTGACCTCTAAAAAGTAGAACTTGAGGGGGGCGCCTGGGTGGCTCAGTTGGTTAATTGTCCGACTCTTGATTTTGGTTCAGGTCACGATCTCAGGATTCCTGGGTTCAAGCCCCATGTCAGGCTCTGTGCAGACAGTGCAGAGCCTGCTTGGGATTCTATCTCTCTCTCTTCCACCCTCCCTCTCCCTCCCCATTTTTCTCTTTCTCTGTTAAAAATAAACAAAAATTTTTTAAAAAATAAAAAGCAAAACTTGAATATATAAATGGAGGAAAAGAGGAGGAGCAGAGAAAACATGATCAGTGCATTCAGAAGTAGAGGGGAAAGTATAAAAAAAAGTTAGGAATAACAGGATAAATGAGAACAAAGTAAAGTAATAGAAATGGGTCCAAGTATATCATATAAGTAATATGAATTCACTAAACTTGGCAGCTGAGACTCCTTTTGCAGCCTAGTGAAAAAGAAAACCTTAGTCTGCTTCTCAGAATAGTGGTAAGTGCAAAAGTAAGTAGGATTAAAGGAAACCAAGTCTCCTGAAACAGTACCGGTATTCAAAATATTTGTGTGTCCTTATGATCATATTAAGTAACGGATCTAGTGTTGGGTCTGATCATTTTGATTACTATGTTGGGTCTACTAAGTTTAATCTCTACTATGTTTTTGCCATATCTGCAGTAACTAATGTAATTGCTGTTAGTTATAGTTAACAGATGTTTTCTTGTCTACATTCATAGATGAAGAAAACGCTAGATTTCATTCCAAGTGTAGCAAAAATAAAGATGATTTTCCTTCATTCGCATTCCATCAGCCTTTTGCGTTCTGCCCACGTGGATCCTTGTCAAGAATCCTTGCTCGACATGTTAGTCTTCCAACAAAGTTCTCCTTTCCCAGATGGCTACCACATCCCTTGAGTGAGGGAAAGTGACAAAGGACTGACCTCCTGGCTGCCTCCCTGTGGCAAAGGACTTTCCCAGGGAAGCCTTCTCCTTAGGTTCAGACTTATTGGTAGGCTTGAGTAGCCAGGCGTGGATCCTGGTGAACTAAGAGAGCCCCTCAGCAGGGATAAAGCCCCAATCTTAACCACTGCTGCTTGACATACACAAGAAGTGTGAATGCTTCAAGCAACAAATGCCTGCTTACACTGCATACAAATAGTGTTCTGTGTCAGAACTGGAAGCTCAAAGCTAGGGCCACTTTGAGGGATTCAACACATAACAGTGTTAGGAGGCATCTTGTTCCTTTTGATCCCTCCCCTTTGCCATCTTAGCTTTAACTTGGTCCTAAGATTGTTCCCTCTTTGTGATAAAATGACTGCCAGCAACAGCTAGAGCCACGTTTCCTTATTCACATCCCATGGGAAACAGAGAAAAGGCCTCTCCTCAAATGTAGTTAAGTTCTTCACTTCTCTGTGGCTCATCTTAGACTGCGTGTCAACTTCCCTCCCCCTGGAGCTGGAGCCCAGGTAGATGTTACTGAAAGCATATGGCGCGGTTAGAGGTGATCTGTAGATGCTCCAATTAAAAAAGGTTTCTGTTTTTGTTTTTTTTTGGGGGGGGGGGGCAACTAACAGAATGTACTTTGGACCCCAGGACGATCCCATGGTCCTGCCTGGAAGTGAGGCAGAGTAACCTGGAAACAAATCAGACAGTGACAGACTGTCCACCTGCCTACAGAGACTCCCTCCCACATCTCCCTCCATGGGAGCCAGTGGAGACCTTCAAGAATGCCTATTAGCTCATTTTTTAAAGTTTTTTTTATTTTGAGAGAGAGAGAGAGAGAGAGAGAGAGAGAGAGAAACACAGAAGCAGGGGAGGGGCAGAGAAAAAAGGAGAGCGAGAATCCCAAGCAGGCTCCATGCTGTCAGTGCAAAGCCCGACACAGGGCTCAAACTCAGGAACCTCGAGATCATGACCTGAGCCGATGTCAAGAATCAGATAGTTAACCCACTGAGCCACACACATGCCCCACACACGTCTGTTAAATGCTCATTAAATTCGAGACCAGTTTCTGCTTGGAATGGGAGGGGAATAGATCCCTTCCCTGTGTATAATTTTCCATATTTCTCTCCTGATTCTTAGCATGCTGTTGGCCTGATTTAGTTTATATGCTGGAAACTGTGAATTTATATAAGTAAAAAGTGAAAAATAGTTTCTCAGGAAAGGGCTGATTAGCAGAAGATGTTAGTAAACATCCTTGTTCCAGTAAGAAAAAAGTGTACCATCAGTGTAGAAAGAACCTCTAGCCCTTGCGGGGGAGAGAGGGAGGTCCTAGACCTACATCCAAGTGGTCTGAGTGCTCAGGAGTGTCCACACTGCAGGTGCAGGTGTAGGGAGAGGAGTGAGGAAAGAAGACCAGGAAGGAAGGCTGTGAAAGAGGAGGAGGAGGGCCCTGAGAGCCAGGGCAGGAGAGCGCTCAGCTGAGCTAGATGTTACTGAGAGTCCGTTTGGAGGAGAGCACAGTGTCCCAAGATAGCAGTGCTGAGGTTATTGGTACCTTTCAGGGCACTTTCATGGAGTGGCTGGATGAAATGTGATGAGGAATGAGTAGACACTGAGGAAGTGGGAACAGCAGGACAGGCAGCTCTTGACAGCAGTGGCAGCAAATGGAGGTCTTTCAAGAGGTCTGTTTTCTTCTTTATTTTTAAAATGGAAGGGACCAACCAGCAGGTGTAATTGAGAGGAAAAAGAAAACAGAATAATCATTAATGTAAGGCTCCTGAGAAATCAAGAAAGTCTAGGGTCCAGATAATTTTTCCCGGCCATTGTGATAACACATCCTACCAGAAAAGAAAAACACTAACAGAACCGCAAGGGGGTGGGGGGAGGGGATAAGAAAATTAGAGTGGATGCAAGGTTTAGAGAAAACACTGAAACGTACAAGTGAGTTAACAGGAAACTAAGACAAAAGGAAAAGCAAAACATTTCAACAAGACCAAACAACCACTGAAGATCAGTAATGAAAAGATGCTGGATTTAAGTGGAAGTATAGAAATCGTAAGAAAATAAGTTATATCCATGGAAGTGGATGAAGGAATGGAAGCGAGACACTTAAATCCCGTAGCTGAACATTAAAAGTTGAGAAACTGGAAGCACAAATAAAGAATTACATGTTATTCTTTGAATCATAAAATTAGAATTTAACGGGGAAATAAGGAAAGACAGGGTAAGAAGTGGGAAATCTGAAGATTAAAGAGATTATAATCTAATGTGGAAATAGGAAACAACCAGAACATACCTGGCCATGGAAACATCTGTATCTAGGGTAACTAATTAGGCTGATTTTTATTTTTACTTCTTTTGCAGGAAGCAGCTGATTGAACATTACACCAGTCAGAACACATGAAACTGCGGTCCCTGGCACAAACTTGTTCTTTGTATCAGTTCTGCTCAATCTCCCTTTGTCGTTCCTCCATTTCTGCCTTCACCTAGGAGGGTAAATGTCTGCTCTGTGCCAGACATACTAGAGGAGATGCTAAATCTCATCCTGTAGGAGATACTCAGGATAAACAGCCAGCCACTGGTATAGTAGGATATATGTCCTCTCCGGATGCCATGGAAACACAAATAAAGCACCCAACTCAGCCTTAGGAGGCCGGGAGGCAGTTCCGGAGGAGGAACTTCAGCAGAATCCTGAGGTTAGGAAGTCGTCAGCAAGGAAGTGGTGGGATTGGCATTTCAGACAGAGGAAACCAGACACGCAGGCTCTGAGAGCATGAAGCGCACCGGGGTAACTGTGCTGTGCACCCTCCGTCACGTGCCCCAGCCCCGCCTGACTCTTAGCCACAGCAGCAGGTTGGTGGTCATCAGGCATGGGAGGAAGCATTACCCCCACACCATAATGTGATGACCACTCTGTCCTAGATGGGGTGTTTGCATTTTCAGTAGACAAGGTCTTACTGAATCAAATGAACCAGGCTTCCTGGGGAAGAGAGATTTTATTTGTTTGTTTATTTACTTACTTACTTATTCACAGAACCCTTTAAATATTTACGTACTCTGTGCCAGAATATTCTTCCTCTTTTCCTGTTTCAGACAGGGTCCTCTTTTCAGAATTATCTGAAGTTTGCATAGTATGGTCACTTCGGTTATGTATCATCTTGCTTGATTTTTGGGAGAGTTCAGAAGAAGGGCTTACGTCTTTTCTGTTCTTATGCCGGTCACTCCTGCACCCCTTGTTTCTGCTTAGCAGTTTTCCAGGTTTCCATTCAGGCTCCAACTCCCTCGAAACCTTTACCGTCATGTTGCTCTTTTCCTTTCCTGGATTTCTAAGCACCTTCATGCTGCTACTTTATACTACCAACCAGTATTGTTGATATTTCTGTGCCAGGCATGCCTCCCCGGTACCTTTAGAGGTTCCTGTAAATTCAAGACTAAAGTGTTTGGTTCTGTCACATTTCTCTTTGGTACTTAACTATGTTGCTGAGCATTTAAGTTATTGTTCGTTGAGGTGAGGATTCCATGATTGTTCCTGTCAATAATTACTTGGTTTTTGTGAAGGAATAAAGAAAAGTCTCATTATTGTTTCTGGATGCAACAGGAAAGATCATACAAAAAAAAACCTGAAGTTCCATTTCTCTGTAATATAACATTTTTTTCAGGTTTATTGAAGTATGACTGACAAAATTGTAAGATACTGTAATACTGTATTTTATATTCTCTGTAATTTCACATTTTCATGATACCTTCCTAAAAGTTTTTCCTGACACGATAACTAATAAATGCAAAGAAGTCAGAGGTGAAGTCTTCTTGTAAATTTGGCAGTTTTAAAAAAAAGAAAGAAAATGATTTTGAATTTGTGCAAATTGCTATTGATAAATTTTAATGGTGCCTAATTGCATAGATATTTTATGCCATACTATGTCTTCACTTAATAAATTGCTTCAAGTATAAACAACAACTGGTATTAAATTGTGAAGTAGGGCCACTTAACCAGTTAGTCCTCAGTCCTGGGAAGATGTTCTAGAGCTGTTAACATTTTCACTGTTGAAGTTATTTTGTAATTACAAGAAGGAATAAATAGATAAAATAAGCATGCTACAGTATTAAGTGATTATGAAAACCTCTTAACCTTCTTCTTCTGAATAATGAAAACTCCTTCCTTGAACAGGAACTTGAATATTTAATTCTTGCTTATTGTTGCATATTCTTGCTGATGTAAATGTTTTCAGGGCCTTTTATGGATGATGGTTTGGGTGAATTTAGAGAACAAGGACATTCTTTTGCTCATACAGTCTGTGTTGGACTTTGTTTGGATTGTGAAGTTGTTGGTAGAATCTCTTCTTAGTGGGGATTCCTTAAGAGAATTTTAAAGTTCTCCTTCAGTATGTTTGCTAGATTTTGCTTTGTGGCTGCGCCCTTTCTTCTGTCTTTTCAGCCTTGGAAATGGTGACTGTTATTGAAATGCTGATTTTTTTTTTTTTTTTTGAGAGAGCAGGAGAGGGGCAGAGGGAGAGGAAGAGGAAGAGAGAGAGAGAGAGAGGGAGAGAGAGAGAGAGAGAGAGAATGAATCCCAATCAGGCTCCATGCTCAGCAAAGATCCAAAGGTGGGGCTTTATACCACAATCCTGGGATCATGACCTGAGCCAAGAGTCAGATGCCCAACCACCAATTGAGCCACCTAGGTGCCCCGAAGTGCTAATCTTCTAAGCAGACAGTGACGCTGTCAGCACAAAGGGGAGAGAGAATGAGACTTGGGAACAGGAGCTGTTATGAGCCAGGGATGTGGGGCAGACATGTGCTGCTAAGCTGTTTGGATTTCACACACATTGGCACAGAAAATCCACATGGCACCAAACTGGTGGAACACTAGGACCAGATAGGATGACGCCCATAAAACTAAAGGAATTTTTTCAGTACTTAAGAATAGAGAAATTAGTATAGCCTTTTTCACATACATAACTCTTGTGAGACTAAAATTTTATTTTATTTTATTTTATTGTGAGATTAAAATTTTTTAACTCAATCTTTGTAAATAAGTAAAAGTTGAAGATGAGGGGCGCCTGGGTGGCTCAGTCGGTTAGGCGTCTGGCTTCGGCTCACGTCGTGATCTCACGGTTTGTGAGTTCGAGCCCCGCGTCGGGCTCTGTGCTGACAGCTCAGAGCTGGGAGCCTGCTTCGGATTCTGTGTCTCCCTCTTTCTCTGCCCCTCCCCCACTCATTCTCTGTCTCTCTGTCTCTCAAAAATAAATAAACATTAAAAAAAAAAAAGTTGAAGATGAGATCATTGAACCTGGGACAGTTGCTCAGCTAGTAAGTAAGCTGATCTGGAATGTGGACCCCACATCTTGCTGATTTCATGACCATCTTGTGTCTTCCTTATTCCACTGTGAATACGTGTACAATCGTAGGGAAGATGGGATAAGCCACAGAAAAGTGAATATTTTGCTGAAGACAGGAATACAGATCTTTTTAGCTATTCCTGATTCTGCACTTCCTTCCAGGGTTTGTGCAGCAGCATGTCTTGAAGCATTACAAATGAAACACTTAAAACCAGGTCTGTTATTGCTCTCTATTTGGATATAGTGTTGGAAGTTATCCCAAGACAGTGAGGTTATTATGGTTATCATAACACATAGCCTAAATGCTTGTGTTTTAAGGCCACATCCTTATCTGGGAAACAGATACCACTGTGGGTAAACAGTCTGTTTCAGGATTTCAGAGTTTCACGATGCCTTGACTGTGCCTTTCAGTAGTTAACTACTAAAATTGTGATACAGGCTCTTTTGCATCCACTTAATTTGAGAAAGGACTAAAGTTTCTGAGTACAGAAATTGTCTAAGCAGAAGGGTGGTAGTTGTCAACGATATATATCATGACATCATGAAATCATTGATCTCTCACTGTATTAGGACACCTTTGGTAGCAAGTACACTTTAACTGCGATCCTTCACCATGATAATAAGAGACTTTCAGGAAAGATATTCTGTAAACAGGAATGATAGGTGTACCATTTCTCTGAAGTTAGTGACACCTCTACATTTTACAGCTCAGTGTAAATGTTTCATTTCTTTTGCTAAGTAGTGTGCTTCTGGGGTGTAGAAAGCAAATATTTCCCCACTGTGTCATCTTTTCATACAGTTTATTACTGGTTAATACTGAGTTAATAGTTTTATTACTTATTTGCTTTTAGTGTTACCCTTTTGTCATCTCCCCGCCAGCCAGTGCGATACTGATAGTGACTGACTCCAAGAGGCCTAGGGCCTGCCATCCTCTGGCACTGCGTGTGGTCATCTGCAAACTTTACCTTTGTGACTTCTTTCCCCTCTCTGGACCACTCTTCCCTTTCACTGTAACCTATTGGAAATGTGAGGATGGGTAGTGGGAAAAGCAGCCAGGGGTGGCTTCTTAAGATTTGCAAAGGGTGGCAGAGCTCTGATGACCAAATTGTGGAGCTCAGCCTGACACGTTCCAGTGTACTTCCAGGTATCTGAAACAAACTCTCCCCCCAAATCCACAACAATGGCCATGTAATTATAATTAATTAGTCCCAAGTAGTCTTGGTGTCTTCATGTATCTTGTTGGATGGGTGGAGGTAGTAAAGTTAATACAGTAAAACCTTGGTTTGCAAGCATAATTCGTTCTGGAAATGTGCTTGTAGTCCAAAGCACTTGCATATCAAAGCGAATTTCCCCATAAGAAATCATGGAAACTCAGATGATTTGCTCCACAACCTAAAAATACTCGTATAAAAATTATTGCAGTGCTGTAATATAATGCAAAATAATAAAGAAAATACAAAGTATAAAGAAAAATACATAAATTAACCTGCACTTACCTTTGAAAACCTTTGTGGCTGGTGTGAGGGAGATGAGAGAGGAGGGTTTATTATGTAGGGTGACTTTCACTATCACTCACGGAATCAGTGCTATCTGTTGGCTCAATGGAATCTTTTTCTGCATGGGAGCCATTGTATATGCTTGCACGGATGCTGACTACAAGTACAGTATTAATAAACTCTTGTCATGTACTGTATTTAATCTAACTGGCAATAAGGCAGCAGAGGAAAGGGTCTATATTTGCAGGCAGCCTGACCTAGAATGAAGCAAAGCATTCCTAAGCTTGCTCTTGTATGGAAAAGCAAAGGACTGTCCATAGGTACTTTCTTTGAAGTGACAAAAAATACACTAGGGCCAGTTGTGGGCACCTTCTAACATTCTGAAAAATCACTGATATTTGCCAAACACCGTGGCCTGAGACTGAGCATCCAAGCATGGGAGACCATCACCCACAATCCCTCAGTCAGAGCGAGAGAGAGAGAGAGAGAGAGAAGAACCAATGGCTCAGGTGTGATCATGTGATATTCAGTGTCATGTACTACTCGTTGTGCAAGACATCACCCATTTATCCAGTTAAAATTTATTAGAAATGTTTGCTCATCTTGTGGAACACTCACAGAACAACTTACAATCCAAGGTTTTACTGTATATATATCTTAGTATGGAATTGTAATTTTTACCAGTAAATGTAAGAGGAATAATCTATTCTAGTTTCTAGTTTCATATTATTTTCAAATACAAGCCAAAACTTACTTTTTCTAATTTCCTTAGACACTTATTAAGAAATTTGTTCAAACATGCTTGAATTTTCAACAAGACCACTTGGTAAAACAAAGTTCAGTTTGGCCTCATTTACCTCAAGCAAAATCAGTCTCTCTCTCTCTGCAGCGTGGAGGTGGTGTGGGGGGAGAGGGTGTAGGGGAGGGGGTGTGGAGTGAAGAGTAGATGTGATGAAAGCAGAATTCGGGGTAGATTAGTCACCTTGGTGTTGGGATTTCTGTGTTTGCTTTTTCTTCCTCCTCTCTTCACCAGCCTACCCTGGGCATTATCAGTCTTTTTTACCTTTGTCAGTCTCTGAAGTTACACAGAATTTTTCAGGGTTTTAATTTGCACCACGGTTAACATCTCAAGGAGCATCTCTCTCCTTGTACAGATACGGATGCAGGTTCATTGTATTGTCCTTCATGGCTATATTCATAGCTCTGTTGACAGTGAGCTGCTTGAAGTGCCTTGGGTATCCAGAAGATTTGGGGAAACAGTTGAGCACTTTGATAAAGATCGATTTTATTTATCCTTACTTGAGAAAAAAATTAATGGTTTTTTTTTCCCTTTTCTGTTTAGTTGCTGATCATCTGGGCTGTGATCCTCAAACACGGTTCTTTGTCCCTCCTAATATCAAACAGTGGATTGCCTTGCTGCAGAGGGGAAATTGCACATTTAAAGAGAAAATATCACGGGCTGCTTTCCACAATGCAGTGGCCGTGGTCATCTATAATAATAAATCCAAAGAGGAGCCTGTTACCATGACTCATCCAGGTAAACAAAACCAGGGGGGGTGTGAGTTTTGTTTTTCCTTCTAGATATTAGTGCGTTGTGGGTAAGCATTCTACCACCGCTGAATCCACATCATTTACAACATCATTCTATGGTTATATTCATTTTTTTATGTTCATTTTTGGTATTATTGTTTGTTTATTGAGATGCATGTCTTTTTCCTTTAGTTGAATCCTTTTCTTAAATAATGACAACAGAGTCTGTAAAACTTGCACTTACTACGTAACTGGTTGTGACTAAGTTCTTAGTCATTTTACATTTCTACATTCCACTTGATAACTTTGAAAAATAACATGTATTCTATTCAGAATCACTTGTCCAGGTTATGTCATGGACTCCCAAGGATTACCTCTTCAAGAAGGATGCTTTTTATCTTATCAGGATAAATGTTGAGACTGATTCAGCGATTAGCATTACTACAGTAGAAACGGTGTTTCTTCATTTCTAATGTAACTGCTTTAATAACAGTAGTTGCAATTTATTGAGCACTTACTATACATATGCCAGGCAGTGGACTATAAGCTTTGGGGGGCGGGGGGATGTTTTATAATAGACTTTATTGTTTACAGCAGTTTTGTGTTCCCAGCAAAATTGAGTGGAAAGTACAGAGATTTCCCACACAGCCCCACACGTAAAGAGCCTCCCCCACTATCGACACCCCAGCCAGAGCAGTACATTCATTACAGTCAGTGAGCCTGCATTGACTTATTATAATCACCCACAGTTCCTGGTTTACTTTGGGGGTCACTTCGGCTGTTCTCCATTCTGTGGGTTTGGACAGATAGGACATGAATCCATCATTATGGTATCATACAGAGTATTTTCACTTCCCTAAAGATCCTCTGTGCTCTCCCTATTCATCCTTCCCCCCATCCTCCTACTTCCCCACCCCTGGAAACCACTGTTTTTTGTGTTTTTTGTGGGTTTTTTTTGGTTTGTTTTTTTTTACTATTTCCATAGTTTTGCCTTTCCAGAATGTCTTATAGTTGGAATTATATAGTGCATAGCCTTTGCAGACTGGCTTCACTTAGTATTATACATTTAGGTTTCCTCCATGTCTTTTCATGGCTTGATGGTGCATTTTTTGAGTGCTAAATAACATTCTGTTTTCTTTTCTTTATACTTTTTTGTTTAATGGTTTATTTCTGAGAGAGAGACAGAGACAGAGAGTGAGCAGGGGAGGAGCAGAGAGAGAGGGAAACAGAATCCAAAGCAGGCTCCGGGCTCCAAGCTGTCAGCACAGAGCTGAACCCATGAACTATTGAGACCATGACCTGAGCCAAAGTCGGACGCTTAACTGACTGAGCCACCCAGGCACCCCAATAATATTGCATTTTCTAGATATACCACAGTTTATCTCTTCATCTCCTGAAGGACATCTTGGTTACTTCCAAGTTTTGGCAGTTATGAATTAAGCTGGTATAAACATTTGTGTGCAGATTTTGTGTGAGCCTAAGTTTTCACATCCTTTGGGTAGATAGTAAAGAGTGTGATTGCTGAGCTGTATAGTAGAAGCATGTTTCATTTTATAAACCGCCAAACCATCATCCCCAGTGGCTGTACCATTTTGCGCTCCCACCAGCAGTAAATGAGAGCTCCTGCTGTTCGACATCGTTGCCAGCATTTGGTGCGACCAGTGCTCTGGATTTTTGCCATTCTAATAAGTTGTTTTAATATGTGTTTCCCTGCTGACATATTATATGGAGCTTTTTAATACATATTTTCTTAGTCCTCACCATAACTGCATGGTGCAGGTACTCTCCCATCTTACACATCAAGAGAATTGGCAACAGGAGGGAGACTGAGCATAGGTCTGCCAGTGGTCTCTGATCTCTTAAAGTTGAAACCTAGATGAAGTTGAGTTCTGTATTCATAAGTATTTTAATTTTT
This sequence comes from Leopardus geoffroyi, assembly GCF_018350155.1. NCBI lineage: Eukaryota > Metazoa > Chordata > Mammalia > Carnivora > Felidae > Leopardus > Leopardus geoffroyi. The sequence continues at coordinate 90,096,148 of NC_059326.1, forward strand.
TTTTTTTTATTTTTGAGAGAGAGAAAGAGAGAGAAAATGAATGAGTGGGGGAGGGGCAGAGAGAGAGGGAGACACAGAATGTGAAGCAGGCTCCAGGCTGTCAGCACAGAGCCTGACATGAGGCTCGAACTCACGGCCCATGAGATCATGAGATCATGACCTGAGCCAAAGTCGGATGCTCAACCAACTGAGCCACTGAGGCGCCACTGTGTTGATAAGTATTTTAAAGGTAAATGACTTATTTAAAGAATTAACTTTTAATCATATAATCATGTAATCAGTTTTAGACCATTACCTTTCAAAGGCGTCCTCATCCTCACTGAGAGTCACCTTTTGTGTGTATTTTGATAGAGTAATGAGATGGATTTAAATTTCATTCTGTGATTTTTCTTCCTTTCAGGTTAAACCTTTTAGGACTGTATTTTTTGTAGTTGCAAAACTGACACATGCTCACTGCAGAAAAACTGAAATTGTAGGAAAGCATAAGTAATGAAATCGCAAGAATGAGTGATTTTCACTCTCCAGAGATCTCTGGAGACCTGTAACTTTTAATTTCTTCAGGGAAACCAAAAGGAGATTAAGGGCCAGTCTTATTCAGCTGGCCATCTGTGTGGGAACTCTGGACTAGAGACAGTGGCTTTTCTGCTCTGGGCCTCAGAGCAGGTGCCAGTTTGTTCTCCTTGGCTGTTTCAGAGTCAAGAAAAACTATTTGAAATTTTGGACCTGATCATTCCATACTGATTTCTTCTTACTGAAAACATGGAGAAAAATGGAGAGGGAGAAACTCATCCGAGCAAAATATATTTTTCTTTTCTGGTGATGTTATTTTACATATGCAAAACTGCAGAGAAGTAGCTAGAATAAGTCTTTCTCAAATATGAGATCTGAGGATTATAAGAGAGGAAATTGATACCCTTTTTTATTTTTTAAATGATTTTTGTTTTAAAAAGGAAGGAAGCCTGTATAAATTAGCACAGATTTCCATCTGTGTTCCCTTGAAACGTAAGTTAATTCATATATGTTCATAGATGACCCATGGCAGAAAAAAGGTAAATGGTAAAATAAATTTAGGAAAATGCTTGAAATGTAGCCTACTTGTAGTCGCTCCTGGTAGACATTCTGAGGCCTCTGAGGAGTGTTAGAGTTAAGAACTTGTTCTACCTAGATTAATCTGTGATTTCCCAAACTTACTTAACCATGTAATCCTTTTATTACAGCTTAGGGTATCATAGCACAGGTAGGGAAATTTAGGGCTAGAGTTTGTGGATATATTCTTAGTAAATGGAACCTTGATGAGGCAAATGGAATAAAAGTAGATGTATGAACAGTAAGAAATGGCTTCATGTTCTAATTAGACACCTAAAAAATCAGAGTAAGGTGGGAAAGTAAATTGGTACAATACTTCAGAGAGAAATTTGGCATTACGTGATATTGCTAAAGAATGCATATATTGTGATACAGTAATTTCATGCCTATATACATACTCTAGAGTATTTTTCAGTACTTCAGTGTACGATAGACCACCTGGGCATTTCGTTAAAATGCAAATTCTGATTCAGCATATCTGGGGTACAGCCTAACATTCTGTATTTTTAACAAATTTCCAGGTGATGTTAATGCCTCTAGTCCACAGATCTTGCTTTGAGAAACAAGGAAGTGAAAACAGGAAACCTAGGTTTTAGTCCCAAATTTCCCACTGACTTGCTCCGTGACATAGGACAAGTTGCTTCCTGTCTGGGAAGGCCTCTTGTGACTCTAAACCTAGATTCTATGAAAGGCCATGCATCCCCAGTGTGAAGGATAACCACTGTTTATCCTTCTTAGGAGATCTCCCACTTTCTACCTCCAGCCGTGTGGGAGCCAGTGGGAGATTTCACATAGTTACACAAACATTCACAGTCCCTCTCTGTCATCCTCTTGTTACTCTGGATATGTGCATGGGAAACAAACAAGAATATTCATAGCAGCACTGTAACAGCAAAGTACTGGAAACACCCAGATGTCCATCACAGGAGAACAGAGTGATTATGGCATATTTGTATAGCAGTTAACTGTCAGTGAATTAAAGCCCCATGTATTTATATGTATAAATGCCCAAAACACAATAATGAGCAAAAAAGAGCAAGTTGTAGAATATGTACAAATAGCATTTGAATGTTAAAAAAATGCAAGATAGCAGTTGCCATATACACATGTATATAGGTATGAAATAGCAAAAACACACATTAGATTAGCAAATACCAAATTTTGGGATCATGGGTCTTTCCGGAGAGGGAAATGTAAGTAGGATCAGGGAGAATAATGAGGTTCAGACATATCTGTAATGTGTCACTTCTTAAGCTGAGGGTTGAGTATAGAGATATTCATTGTATTCTCTTTAATTTTTTGGTTTTTGAAATCTGTCACAATAAAATTCCTAAGAAAGAAAAGCTCTATAAAGGATCAAAAGGTAAATAGAAGGGTGGCATTTCTGGCTGTGACCAAGTGAGGAGATCAGCAAATTTTCTTAAAAGAAAGCAAGTATACGACTGAACAGAACTGACAGAAGCATCCACTTCAGTGTTCTGGAAATCAGCCAGAGGCATACAACGATCTGAGGCACGTTTATGTTTTGAAAAACTGCCAAACTTTGGGTAAGAACAATGGGAAGCTGTGGTGTTTGGCCAGGGGCTGCTTCCCACACTCCCCAGGCTATGCTGCATGGAGTTTCTGCCAGAGTGGAGCGAGTGGCAAGGTCTGATAGCTTGCTCTGCAGGGACGGAAAGGTGGGTGATACGCATGCCTGACCTGTTGTCCTTGGAAGTGACTTTGTGGGGACAGGGAGATAGAGAAAGGCCAGTGTCTGTCTCTCCCAGCCCAAGGTTGTACCCAGCTGTGTTCTTGCCTGAGACCATACTCTCTGTGGTGACCACTGAGCTGGAGCTGTTTACACTCCTGGATGACCCTGAGACTATGATGTGCACACACATAGGAGACTCAGAAGGGACCTATAGAAGTAACCCAGGCAGGATTAGAAGTGGCCAGAACTTTGAACTTTCTCTCCTGACAACCAGATCCATTAGCAGATGACAGAAGCCTGACTAATTTGAGATGTTTGAGTACCACCTGTGTCCAGGAACTGGCTGACAGCTAGTTTCTATGAGACACAGTGGCAGTCCTTAGGAAGCTAGTCTAGAGAAGAAGGAAGAAAAGAATATTGAAAAAATATGAAACTGAGCAGAGACATCAGTGGCTGTGTACCAGAGAGGAAGTATATTTCACAGGTGTGGCCCAGTAACGTTACTAAACAAAACGAGCAAACAAGACAACAGCAACCTTAAAGGCAAAAAAAGATCAGAATTCAGAGTTGCAACAGTATATTGTCTGAAATGTCTTGTTTCATAATGTTAGCATAAAGATGACAGGCTGTGCAAAGAAGCATGAAACTGCAGTTCATTCTCAGAAAGAGTCTGCATAACCTGCCTCTGTGTTCCCAGGTGTGAACTTAGCAGAGGCAGACCTCAAAGGGATTAATGTTAAGTATGCTCAAAGAAGTAAAGGAAAACATGATAACAGTGAATGGCACCAATGAGCCAATGCATAGAGACTCTCAATAAAGGATGTAAAACTTACCAAAAAGAGCCACGTAGAAATCATGGAATTGAAGAGTATGATTTTGGAAATGAAAAACATCACTCGAGGACTTGAGCAGCAGATTCAAAATAGCAGAAGAAAGAATCCGTGAGCTTGAAGATAGAGCAATAGAGATTATCCACTCTGAAGAACAAGTTGTAAAAAAAATTTTGAAGAAAATGAACAGAAGCTCAAAGGCCTGTGGGACCCTCTCCCAGAGGAGAGGAGAGAAAGTGGCAGGAAGAAATATTTCAAGAATAACTGAAAACTTTCCAAATACGATGTTTTGTAGAAATTGTTAAGAGTCCTCAAATTCAGAGTCCTTAGGGTAGCCCAGATAATTTTGAAGAACAACAACGATGTTGAAAGGCTTCATGCTACTTGATTTAAAAACTTCAGTAATCATAGGGCATTGCGGCATTGGCGTAAAGGATAGGCATTTATCCTTTAATGGATCTGAATTGAAAGTCTAGAAGTAAAATCTTTTTCTTTTATACTCCATTGCTTTTCAGCAAAGGTGCCATGACATTTTGGTGGGGAAGAGATAGTCTTTTCAGCAGGTGGTGCCAGAACAGTTGTTTCCCAGATGCAAAAGACAAAAAGGAACTAAGACCTTTACCTTATACTGTATAAAAGTTACCTCACAATAGATATTAGACAAAATGTAAGAAGTAAAACTATATACACTTGTACAAGAAATCATAGGAGAAAGTCTTTGTGATTTGGGACAGAAAGTTCTTACTCAAAAAGCACTATCCATAAAAGACAAAAACAGTGTTAGTCATCAGAAGTAAAATACCTTGTTATTCAGAAGACACCATGAAGAAAATGAAAAGCCGCAAACTGGGAGAAAAGATTTCTGACTCATAGATCTGATAAATGGTATATGAAGAACTCATAAATTGATAACAAGACAACCTAATTTTACAACAGGCAAAGGATTTAATGATTAACCATTTCATTATTCATTAGAAAACAATCAAAACAACAAACAACGAGATGTTATTTCATACCTCTAGAATGACTATAAAAAAAAAAGTCAGATATTACCACGTTTTATTGAGGATGTGGGTAAACTGAAACCCTCATGTGTTGTTGGTAAGAATGTGAAATAGTACAATCAGTTTGGAAGACAGTTTGTCAGGGTTTTTTTTTTTTTAAGTTAAGCATAAATTTACCATATGACTCTGCAGTCCTGCTCCCAGGAATCTACCCAAGAGAAAAGAAAACAATGAAATATCCACACAAAAACTTGTACGTGAATACTCATTGCATTATTTACAATAGCTAAAATAGTGGAAACAATGCGAATGTTCATCAGCTGGTGAGTAGAGAAACAAAACATGGCATATGCATAGAACAGAATACAGTTCAGCAATTAAATGGAATTAACTACAGATACCTGCAACAACAAGTCTCAAAAGCATTATGCCACATGAAATGCATGTATTATGCATATAGCGTGATTTCATTTACGTGAAATGTCTAGAAAAGTCACAAAGAGACAGAAGCTGCACAGGTCAGTGGGTGTGTGGGTTGGGGGGTGGGTGTGAAGATTAACCATTTGGGCATGAGGGAACTTTGGGGGATAATAGAAATATACTAGAACTAAGTTATGGTGGTGGTTGCACACCCCCATAAATTTACTAAAACCATCGAATTTACACTTTACAAAAAGTGGATGTGATGGCATGTAAGTTATACTTCATTCAGCTGTTGTTCAAAAGTTCAGGGATGCCTGGCTGGCTCAATCAGTGGAGCGTGTGACTCTTGATCTCAGGGTCATGAGTTTGAGCCCCACATTGGGTGTAGACATTTAAAAAAAAAAAAAAAAGTGTAATGCAGGCTAAAGTTCAGAAGCAACACAAAGATTCTTTTTTTTTTTTTTTTTCAACGTTTATTTATTTTTGGGACAGAGAGAGACAGAGCATGAACAGGGGAGGGGCAGAGAGAGAGGGAGACACAGAATCGGAAACAGGCTCCAGGCTCTGAGCCATCAGCCCAGAGCCCGACGCGGGGCTCGAACTCACGGACCACGAGATCGTGACCTGGCTGAAGTCGGACGCTTAACCGACTGCACCACCCAGGCGCCCCAACACAAAGATTCTTAAACTGGAAGTTTTCTTTGAGTTGTATGCCCTTACGTATTCTTACTTTGAGAAACTTACAGCAAGTATTCATGAGGTGATCTCTTGTGACTTTGGTTCTCATTTTAAGTATTTAGGGTAGGACATTAAAGAGCATATAAGGATAGAATGATATTAAAATGCAAGCAATTAAAATGTGAAAATAAAGACAGTCACTTTGCTTGAGTAGAGACATGCTAAGTGCCTGTGTGTTTGAGACAGAAAGATTAACTCTCAAGTCATGAACTAAACACAGAGGTTAGTTATATATTTTTAGAGTTAGGAAGTCTTTATTGCAACCAAACTGCTCTAGATTGGTGTAGTTTATTTAATCTGAAAAGTTACATAGATTATTTAAATGAAAGCATGTTTGTATTTAAAAGCAGTGGAAGTAAATCCATTCATTGAAAAGATTTCTGAAAAACAATTTTAATTTTTACTTCAAAAAAATGTTAATTTTTGAGAAAGAGAAAGCACATGCTTGAGCCAAGGGAGGGGCAGGGAGAGAGGGGGATGGGGAGACAGGATCCAAAGTGGGCTCTAAATTGGCAGCACAAAGGCCACTTTGGGGCTTGAACTCAGGAACCTGTGAGAGCATGACCTGAGGGGATCAGACGCTTGACTAAGCCACCCAGGCGGCTCCTAATTTTGACTTTCAATTAGAGAAAAATTAAAATGCCATTTTGTGCAAACAAGCTCATTATGGGGTGTGAAAGGGTTTGGATGTTTCTCGATAAGAGTTTTTGCCCCTTCTTCTTTGAGCCCCTAGGCTTTTGTTCTGTCTTCTGTTTTCCAAACAGAATTCACTCTTGGTTTCAGTCTCTTCTCCAGTGGTGGTGCATTTGTTAACATATTCATCACCTCATAAAAACACTGTGGGGTATTTTGTCTTACAGATCTCTGTTTCTATAGGAATCCCACTCTTTTATTCATCTTTCAGAATCATATTTAAGGGTATGTCACTGACCTGTAATTTGCCATGGCATTCTCCTCATCTTTTTAGTTACAAAAACAAAATCCTATAAAATAATGAAAAGAGTTTGGCATTGATGGTCACAAGATTGGAATTGGTGTCCTAGACCCACTGACGACTGGCTTTGGGGCTCTAGATAAACCATTGGCTTCGTTTGTAAAACAGCGAGAGCACCTGCCTAATCACCTAACAGGATGATTGTGAATTTATTGCGATAACGAATTTGTTAAATTGTGCCGTTTTTGTTATTCTTTATTCTTGTGCCTTGAGTGAGCACTATCTCTTTTGTAATTATGAAATCAATATGTTTCTCTAAGACTAGTACTTATTTTTTTTAATTTCTGAGTATACTTTCTTCATTCTTCTGGTCTTAGTATAAAATAATTAATCAACAAGTATTAAATTACATTTGTTCTGTGCCAAGCATTCTGTGATGGACACTGTAGGGATCTACAGAAGAAGTATATGCAAGTAAGTACATGCTCTTAAGGAACATTTACTCCAACAGAGAGACAAACATGCAGGAAATAATTGGGACCCACTGAGTGCTGACTTAACAGGATAAGACCTAGTGATACCAAGGAAGACTTACTGACTCTGATGGCTGGAAGGAACTTATCAGAGGACTTCACAGTGGAGGCTTTCATTGTGCTGGGCTCTAAATGGTGGTCAGGATTTGACCAAAGACAGTCTGTAGGGTAATCATATGAGTCAGAAACCTGCCTGGAGGGGCAGGAGTCTGAGGATGAATGGTAGAAAATGAGGCTGTGGGCCCACTGACAGCAAGCAGAGGGATTTGGGTTCTATATGCTAATTCATCAGCATAGTTTTTTGAGCTCCTATCAGTTCTCCTGATGTAAACAGGACCCACATGATACCTGCTTTCATGGAGTTAAAATCAAGCAGAGATGATAAACACTGAATTAGAAATCATAATTATGGGGGTGCCTGGGTGGCTAAGTTGGTTAAACGTCTGACTTCGGATTTCGGCTCAGGTTGTGATCTCATGGTTCGTGGGTTTGAGCCAAACGTCGGGCTCTTTGGTGACAGTGCAAGCCTGCTTGGGTCTCCTTCCTTTCTTGTCTGCCCTTGCACTGTTCGTGTGCGTGCGCTCTCTCTTCTCTCTTTCTCTCTCAAAATAAATAGACATTAAAAAAAATTATAATGATGAAAAGTCTTTATGAAGCAGACTTAAATCCACAGAATCAGAGAGGGCCACCCTGAGGAAATGACATTTGAATAGGAAATCACAAGTTGAGGAGAGTCTTCTAGGCAGAAGAATCCTCAGGGGTGAAGGCTCTGAGGTGGGAAAAACACAAAGTTTAGGTACTGGAGGGTGAGGGGAGTTTGGTTGAAGGGGCAGACAGGGTAATAGTGAATTGGGCTAAAAGGCCTCATCCTCAAAGCAGACATGTGCCCAAGGTAAGGACCAGTTATTAGTGATGGCAGGGATTTAGAAAGACAAGGGAAGTGTAGTTCTCGGCCGGCAAGCCTGATGTCACCTAACTCGAGTGCCTCCTCGGTCCCAGCGCTCTGCTAGGGGCCCTGCAGTGTGGTGTCACACACTGGCCAGGCCACAGCACTAGGCAGTTCGCAGCTCTTCTCCGTAGATGGTTGCTGTCTTGAGCAGCTAGAAAGTTCTTCCTGGCTTCTCTGGCACCTAAGTGTGGGCTTGGGAAACCCAGCAGGAGGCATCGGGTTTGGGGTATAGAGGGAAGGACTAGTGGGGAAACAGGCCCCACAAAGCATGGGTCGCCTCCCCCTAGGGGAAGAGCCTGGAAGCAGGAAGGCCCTGGGAAACTGGCCCCTGGCTGATTAGCACTTCTCATGGTGTCAGTGAGACAGTGGTTACAGGAAGATCCTGTTTCAGCCCAGAGCCAAGTGAGACTGGGATGGATGGAAAGAGGGTGAGATTAAACAGCACAGGCTCGGCACATACATCATCTCAAACTTTCTCCAGCCTCCGGCATTTCAGCGCAACAATGCCAACATGCCACAGCTCTCTGCTCTTGTGTTTCTGCTGTACTCCTTACGTGCTGAGAAGCGCTTGCTGTCCTGGCTCATCAGTGTGCCCCTGTCCCTCCACAGACCCCCTTCTCTCCCTGTGGGGTGGCACTGCCCACCTGAAGTTCCAGGACCCTTGCACAAGCGGCACTGGATGCCCCCTGCAACTTATAACCCATAATCTCCTGGAGTGGACCCAAGATCCATGTCTTAGCCCTCCTTTGCTCACACGTCAATTCTGCCTACCCTCCATTTTAGTCAAGAAACCTTAGATTTGTACCCCTCTGTGCTGTGCATTGTAATGTGAACTAATACGAATTGGTAAGAGTCCAAAACCAAAAGACACCTGGATGATGCCCTCAGTGAGTTTACAGTTGAAAGCCTCTGCAGTCTTCAGAGGGCCTTTTTTTGTACCGCTCTGACAGTACCACCCTTCTCCTTTTATGTTGTTGTTTGCGTATTTGATTGGCAGAAGGGAAAAGACTGCTCATTTCTTTATGTGAAAGTGTGCCTTTCCCATTGTCTGCAGTGGTCAGCAGAATGCCTTGAGCAAAATAAGTGTGTACTGCATTGAAATTATTTTATTAAGATATTTAGTTTTTATTGAGCTTTTCCTTCCATTTAAGGATAGAGTTTATAACTGATTTAAAAATTACAGTGTTAAGTACCAGTATTTTGTTTTCTTCCTTTGTCAGTGATGTTTCAAGAGCTTGCTTGTGTTGATTCTAATGAATGCCCTTCATCTGCGGCCTGAAGGACATCTTTCCCAGTGCAGTGTCCGTGACATCATTGACAGGAAAGACAGCTCAATTTGTGGTTTTATTTGTTACCTCTAGTTAGTAGAATGAGTTCTTTGTAATGTAGTTAGCGGATGTGTGGTAGTATATATAAAAGGGAAGTTATGGGCCCTTGGATAGTTTAAAATAATGTACATTTGTCTGAAAGTTAAGGATTTATTTTCTTGGACTTTAAAAATTTATATAGGCTTTTCGGTTACCGTTTAACAGTCTTAAATTGTGTCAAATCATCAAGTTGGAAATGTCTTATACTTTTATCTGTGTGTCTGTAAGAATCTGTGGATAAATCTGTGGACATTCTTTTCACTGTTAGTAGGAAAATGTAATTTAGATAAAGATGTAACCAAATAATAATGTTGCTTTTCAATCTTATCAATCAGCAGTATCAGGTCCTTCTTACTGTTCCTTTGGCTGGTTGAACAGGATTTGCTGAATGGCCCTTCATCTTTTTTCCCATCATATTCTCTTAAAAAAAAAAAAAAAACAAAAAAAACTTACATAGCTCTATGTTTATTGTGTAGCAATAAATTAAAAAATATCACACTTTGTAAAATATCAGAAATTCACTTTGTGAATATAAAAAAATGACTTTATGAAAGCCAGTAAAGGTATATCTAAACATCCTGCAAAATATCTTTAAATATCAATAATTTGGGCCACTTAGTGTTAATCTAGTATCTTTATCCTTTCAAAAAAAAACCATCAAGAAATAAATGATAGTCATACTGTTATTTTAGTGTTTAAAGTTTTTTGGATCTTACTGAATATGGATTTAATTGCCTCAGAAAAGATGGAGCCTGCAGTTTAAATGCACTGCTGTGGCAGGAAGTAAGTGTTTAAATTGTGTGTATCTTTTTGCCGGAGTTGGCAGATATTTCTCCATGTGATCCATACACTCTTTAGAAAATTCAGAATTAGCAAAAAAAAAAAAAAAAAAAAAAAAAAGGTAAAATTGAAACACTTAATGGAACAGAATAGAAAACCCAGAAATAAACCCACAACGATATAGTCCCTTTATCTTTGGCAAAGCAGGAAAGAATATCCAGTAGGAAAAAGACTGTCTCTTCAACAAATGGTATTGGCAAAACTGGACAGTGACATGTTGGAGAAACTGGACCACTTTCTTACACCATACACAAAAAGAAATTCAAAATGGGTTAAAGACTTACATGTGAGATCTGAAACCAGAAAAATCCTAGAAGAGTACATAGGCAGTAACCTCTTTGACATTGGCTGTAGCAGCTCTTTTCTAGATGTGTTTCCTGAGGCAAAGGAAACAAAAGCAAAAATAAACTATTGGGACTTCATCGAAATAAAAAGCTTCTGCACAGCAAAGAAAACAATCAACAAAACTAAAAGGCAACCTACGGAATGGGAGACGATATTTGCAAATGACAGATCAGATAAAGGGTTGGTATCCAAAATATATAAAGAACTTCTAAATCTCCACACCTAAAATACAAATAATCCAGTTTAAAATGGGCAGAAGACATGAACAGATATGTTTCTAAAGAAGACATCCAAATGGCCAATAAACACATGAAAAGATGTTCATCACCATTCATCATCAGAGAAATGCAAATCAAAACTACAGTGAGATGTCACCTCACACCTATCAGAATGGCTAAAGTCAGCAACACAAGAAATGAGGTATTGGCGAGGATGCAGAGAAAGAGGAACCCACATGCACTGTTGGTAGGAATGCAAACTGGTGCACCCAGTGTGGAAATCAGTATGGAAAATCCTCAAAACGTTAAAAATAGAACCTTCCCATAATCCAGCAGTCGCACTAGTGGGTATTTACCCAAAAAATACAAAAACACTAACTCAGAGGGATACATGCACCCCTATATTTATAGCAGCATTATTTACAATAGACAAGTTATGTAAGTAGCCCAAATGTCTGTTGATTGATGAATGGATAGAGAAGTGGTATATATACACAATGGAATATTATTCAACCATAAAAAGTAATGGTATCTTGCCATTTGCAATGACATGGATGAAGCTGGAGAGTATAATGCTAAGTGAAATAAGTCAGAGAAAGACAAATACCACATGATTTCAATCGTGTGGAATTTAAGAAACAAATAAGCAAAGGGGAAAAAGAGACACACCAAGAAGCTGACTCTTAACCATAGAGAACTGATGGTTACCAGAGGGGAGGTGGGTGGGGGATGGGGGAAATAGGTGATGGGGATTAAGGAGTATACTTGTCATTGTGAGCACCAGGTGATGTATGGAAGTATTGAATCACTATTTTGTGCTCCTGAAATTGATATAACATTACATATTAACTAACTGGAATTGAAATAAAAACTAAAAAAAAAACAAAAAAAAAAACTGAAACACTTAAGCAGTAGCTTTTTAAAAATAAAAATCACTTGTAAAAGAATAACTGCTGATGATTCCATTCAGAAACTTTTCTAGAAGCTCTGAAGTTTTCCTTTACTTCTCTGAATCTTAATTTACGTGGCTGTGAAGAGCCCCTCCATCTGCCAGAGACTTGAGACAATGTATCTACTAGCCTTCCTGTCTGTCTCTGACCTTGCAGGCTCTGTATCCCAAGTCGGTTGCTTAAACTCAACACTTGATTTGCCTTTTTACCTTTCTTGTGCTTATCTTTTCCTCACCAGCAGTGAAAGAGAGGAGGAAGCCAGAATCATATAAGGGATTGACAGAGGTTTAGAATAGCAGCGTAGAAATCCATTCCAAAGTTTACAGGATGGAAGACACTTCTTACTTGATAGCTGTTCACATGCTGCTGACCTGGATTTGCAGTTGCAAGCTCAGAGTGAGTCCCACAGGCCAGGCTACTAGGGATGGTGGTGGCATGCCTTCGAGGCCCGGTGAGGAGGCCCCAACCCTGACTGATGCCTTACAGTGTTCATGCTTGTCAGGTCAGGGTTTTTAGGGCGTGGGGAGTGAGGGATATTTGAGGCAGGATAATTCTTTGCTCTGCAGGTTTCCCCTTGGTGTTATATAGCGTTTAGTCTCCCAGGCCCATGCCTCCCAAGTGCCAGTGACACCTGTCCATCTGTGTGGCAGTATAAAACCCTTCCCCAGAGTTTGCGGACTTGTCCCAAGAGGCCTTTTCTGCCTCTCTGAGACCCACTGTCACACTCCCAAGTCTGTGGGATGTGTAGAGGAGGAATGAAAGGGGGTCCCTCGGTGATGGTAGAGGGCGGGGAAGATGGGAATGGCAAAATGATGAAAGAAAAACGATAGGCTTTTATATTTACCCACAGAGTAGCATGTCTGGTGTCCTTGTTCCTCTGTCTCCCTGGTCCCAGGTTCTGTCTGGTGTCCTTTCCCTGTCAACGTAGGTAGTTTTTACCATTTCTCATAATGCAGAGCTGCTGGGGATGAAGTCTCTCATCGTTTATCCGAAAGTGCCTTTTCTGACATCATTTTTCAAGAACATGGACAAAGAATTCTGAGTTGATGGTATTTTACTTTCAGCACCTTAAAAAGTGTTGCAACTTTGTTTTCCAGCCTCCGTTTTTCCTGATGGAAAGATGTTTTTTATGTAATGAGTCTTTTTTTTTTTAAATAAACTGTATTTTTTTAAGAACTGTTTTACATTTACAAAAAAAATTGCAGAGATAATACAAAGAATTCCCATAGACCTGCACCCAGTTTCCTCTGTTATGTAACATCTTACATTAGTGTGGTACGTGTGTTATAATTAATGAACCGATCAGTATAGGTACATCATCATCAACTACAGTCTGTACTCGATTCACATTTCCTTAATTTTTACATAATGTCCTCCGCCTGTGCCAGGGTCCTATCCAGGAGGGGATGTCGTTGTATCTCCTTAGTCTTTGGCTGTGACACTTTCATGGACTTCCCTTGTTTTTGATAACCTTGACAGTTTTGGGGAGTGCTGTTAGGTATTTTGAAGGATGTCCTTCAGTTGGGATTTATTTGATCTTTTTTTCATGATTAGACTGAGGACCTGGGTTTTTGAGAGGAAGACCACAGCAGTAAAGTGTCATTCTCAACATCCTATCAAGGATACATATTATCACAATGAATGATCACTGTTGGTGTAGACTTTGGTCACCTGGTGTTTGTCAGGTGTGTTTTCAGGCTTCTCCACTGGAAAGCTCCTCTTCTCTCTCTTCCGTAAAGGAGGTCACCATGCACAGCCTACACTTAAGGAGAGGGAAGTTCAGCTTCCCCTCCTTAGGGCAGAATGTTACTTATCTGGAATTATTCTGCATGGATAATTTGTTTCTTCTCTACTTATTAATTTGTTCAGTCATTTATTTATATCAGTTTGGACTCATGGATATTTATTTTATACTTCGTATTGTAATATAATACTACTGGGCTTATTTTTGTTGCTCAAATTAAATTATATTTGGCCATTAGGAGCTCTTTCACTTGGCTCCTGCGTCCTTTGACGTGCACCCATTACCATGGGTATTGGTTTTTTGTTTGTCTTGTTTTTGAGCACTTTCTTCCTTTCTGGTGCTGTGAGATGCTCTGGGCTCATCCTATATATAGTTTCTGTCCCAGCCCGAGAATCAGCCATTTCTCCCAGGAAGCCTGGTTTCTGTTTTTGGAGAATGACACTAGAAGCCAAGCTCTGGGCATTAGATGTGCTCATTACTATGAGGTTCTGTTGCTTCTGGGTCCTCTCAGCTGACAGAGCAAGGAGATCTATGTATGTATTCCAGCCCTTGTACATACACGTATCCATAAGTACTGTTGTGTGTAACCTTCTGTGTCTGCATTAAGCTAAGAATGCATTCATCCCGATGTCACCAACCCTAATCCATGACCACTTGCATCATGCTAGGCCCTTGCTTACTTTAAACTGCCACTTGAAAAGTGAGAAAGCTGGCTCCCACCTCCCACCATCCGTTTTCTTGTTGATCACAGAGCTCTCAGACTTACAGATTCTTAAACACAAATAACAGCTCTGAAGGCTTTTAGAGTGCCGATGGTCAGCGTGCCAGCTGACGGAGGCTGCTTCCCTTGCATGTCTTCCCTGGGTGGAACGCCCCACTCAGTACTTAACCTTTCTTTCTCCTCCCATTTAAAATTCTTTTATCGAAAACTTGTAAGAAAATACAAATGTAAGTATCTTGGCTTGAAAATTACACAAAACTAGGTGGATCTTGGAACACATGTAACAACAAAAAGAAAATACTTATTAAGTGAATCTGCAGGTGGGTTCAAAAAATTAGTAACGGGTTCATGGAGACCTGGCTTAGGTAACAGTTCCAAGTGGGAACCTTCCATCCTATAAGCTCTGCGTACACTAACGTGAGCCATGGCTGCCAAAAATATGTTGAAAACTCAGGCCGTATCCTTGTGAACACAATTTTCAGAATATCATGATATTCATAATACTCAGATGTAGGGAGAGGTTAACCTCATGCTGCTCTTGATACTGGATGGGTTGTATTCATTTTTAGCATTTTTAGCATTTTATTTTAATAAAAGGCATTGAAAAACTGATGTCCACAAAAGAACAGGATGGGAAAAAAATCTGTAAACGGTGTTTTACCATTTAGAATTTGAGCATCAAAGTGAATAACGCTAGTAATGATTTTAGCCCATTAAGTAAAATAAGAAACATGAGTTCATACTAATCTAAAAAGTAAAAGAGTAAATTGAAATTTTGATGAGGAATGGAATGTTTTACCTAGTCTCAAAATACCTCCTCCCCACAGAATATTTATTAATTCCAAAGGGGGAAAAGAGTGACTTTGCAGTGGAAATGCCTGGAGAACATCACTTGTACAAAACCACATGATCAAAGTGAACTTCCTCAGTATTGGGATGTGTCATAACTGTCCACCACCTGGTAGGACACACCGGAAAAAGCACAGCATCGCTTCTTTTGATGTTGCTGCCAGAAGTACATGACCTGAATCTAGCCCTGAGGAAACACCAGATAAATCCAGAATGAGGGACATTCTGCAAAGTCACTGGGCTGTATATAATCTTCAAAAGTGTCAAAGTCATGGACATCAAGGAAAGTCTGTACCAGACTGACAGCGAGTCATGAGATGTGATGGCTGAATGCAGTGCGTGGCTCTGATCCGGACCTGCTCCAAGGGACATTGTTGGGAATTGGGGACACTTGAATGGACTCTGAGATGAGGCAGTAGTAATGTGTCTGTGTTCATTTCCTGGTTTGAGTGGTTGTACTCTGTCCACAAATGGTTTTTGTTTGTAGGAGAGTACACACTAAGTGTTTGGAGGGGATGACCCATCACGCCAGTAACTTTCTCTTGAATGGTTTGGGGAAGAGAGATTTTCATACAATACTTCCAGCTTTTCTGTGTCAGGTTCTTTAAAAATATTTTTTAGGGGTGCCTGGGTGGCTCAGTTGGTTAAGCATCCAGCTTCAGCTCAGGTCATAATCTCACGGTTCGTGAGTGCAAGCCCTGCTTCAGGCTCTGTGCTGATAGCTCAGAGCCTGGAGCCTGCTTTGGATTCTGTGTCTCCCTCTCTCTCTGCCCCTCCCCTGCTTGCTCTCTTTCTTTCTTTCTCTCTCTCTCTCTCAAAAATAAACAAACATTAAAAAAGAAATTTTTTAATGAATAATTTGGGATTCTAGGACTAGTTAATATAGAGAAAAGTCCGAAGTGGAGTACCAGAGATGTCTTTGACTATCTGAAGGACTGTTGCACGGAAGAGGAATTTTCTTCCATTCCATGATGTACAGCCTGAAGTTGGGGTGTTTCTTACATTTGCCAGCGTCTTCCAACGTATTGGCAGGATTTTTTTCATGATATATATGATAATAATACACCTCACAGTTGATGATATTTTATACCATCGATAAGTGAAATACAGTTTATTTATTTGGTGGTGGTTCTTGAAAGAAGAGAACCAAGAGCCACGAATGGGCATTTAGGAATCAAGATTTTAATTAGGGGGAAGACCTTTCTCATACTTAAAACTACCTGTGCATAGAACTAGCTACCTAAAACGGTAAGTTATTTGTATTGTGTTGAAGAGGACCCCTAAGATCTCTCTTAATTAGAAGATTCTGTGACTCTGCTGACCAGTGATTGTCTTCCCAGGTACCCCCTCCCTCCCTTTCTGCCTCTAGATGAAAGAGAAAAGTGGCTTTCTCTTCCATGCCAGGCTTGTTCCTACCATCTTTCCTTTTTTGACTTGGGAAAAACAAACAGATTACATGATGAGTACACACAGGAGATGGAGTAAGAAAAGAAACTGGCATTTGAGCACTGGGTGTGGAGCCTTTGCTCTACTTGGTGTGAGTCTGAAGAACTTCCTGCTGGAGGAATCAAGGAACAAGGGTTTAGTAGACCCTCATTCTTTCTGAGGATGGACTGCAGCCAAGTATCGGTCAGGAATTATCAAGTGACTTTGAAGTCGCTCAGCAGCTCACACATTGAGCCCCTGAATGTCGGCCTCATGGCAGGAGATTCAGGTTCAACTTGAGCACAATAAGAGCTACTCATCAGCATCGTGCAACCATGGGCACCAACTGGATGCCACGACACTAATGTTTTCTCCATTCAGTACAGCTGGTTTCAAACCAGTACATTTTCACAGTGACAGAACTTCACCCTTCATTCTCGTGCCCCACACACTTATTTCCCCCACTCACAGCGCTGCCGTCATCCTGGCCAGCCGCAGAATCCACATGAAAAGGGCCTAACCTAAAACCCCATTGTCTGGTATGTCCCAGAGGTACATCTCTGGTCTCAGGTCCAGTGTGTCCTGTTCTCCAACCATTGCTTCTTCCCTTCCCCTCCTGTCCTCCTGACCTTTGGTTTTGTGGAAGCTTCCAGTTGAGCCCTAGCTCCGTTTTCTCCCAGTTCTCCTCCTCCTCTGGGTGCCGTGCCTCCATTCTGCTTGGGCCACATGAGCCACTCTTTTGGTCCTGTGACCACCAGTTTCACTTGGTCCGTTAAGAGTGCCTATTGTCATGTCCACAAGTGTAGTCACCATCTGTCACCATACAGTATTATCACAGCATTACTGGCTGTATTCCCTATGCTGTACTTTGCATCTCTGTGACTTATTTTATCACCGGACCTTGTACCTCTTCGTCACCTTCACCTATTTCCCCCATCCCCCAGCCCCCCTCCCCTCTGGCACTACCAGTTCTCTATTTAAGTGTCTGGTTTTTGTTCATTTGTTTTGTTTTTTACATATGAGTGAAATCATAAGGCATTTATCTTTCTTGGTCTGATTTATTTCATGTAGCATAACACCCTCTAGATCCGTCCATGTTCTTGCAAATATCAAAGGCTTTGAACAGAGTGGTATGACAAATTAGGTTTTAGAAAAAACACTGACAGATCTCAGCAGGATGTTTGTAATTGCTATAACCTGTCATCTGCCTCTGTCAGATTTATTGATGTATTCATTTCATAAAAGAACATAGCATATCCTTTTTTTCCCCCTTGAGTTCTTCAAGGGGTCGGAGAAGAATAAGTACTGGGTTTGAAGCAGTGAAATATGGTAGATAAACATTTGAGAAGGACTTAAGTCAGTGAAAGGGAGAGTGAAGAGAAGGCTTCAGACCACTTGCGAGCAGACTCACTGAGGCACAGACACGCCAGGCTTTGCCAATCTGTGCAACTTGACTGAGTTACAAAAAAATCCCTGAATTATATCTGCCTGTTCCCTCAGCAGTAGCCATTCTAGAACTTAAAAGCAATTTTAATTCTTTCACCTAAAGTATGTAGTGTTCTCCTTTACATGTAAAAATAGGTCATTGATTTCTATAGGAGTAACTCTGATGCCATTGATAGTAACCTACCAGAAATTATGAAAGTATCATTGCAAATGCTTTATGTGGGAATACAGCAGCTCCCTGAACTTTTTTTTATGGGAAATTTACTAAAATTATCTAACAGCATGAAAATTCCTTGAAACCTCGGCAGCTGATTTGAACCTAACAAACATGTTCATCTGTTAAGGTGTAAAACCTCTGCTAAGTGGGATTTTGTACAGGGATGTTGTTTTCTTTAAAAATAAAAAATGGTAAGATTACAGTAAAAAAGTAGAACTGCTTGCTTACGGTAAAAGCACCTCTCTCCACTTGTGGCCTGATGCCCCAGACAGCTCATTTGTGTTTTCTTCCTGCCTCAGCCTTTCTCAGGTGAAAGTCTCAGCTGCCCAGCGGAACTGGGCTTGCCCAAGGTTCAGTCCCAGGAGAGGGGAAGAAGCCGTGTGTCGGTAGGGGGTGGGTTTCTGATACCTCCCAACTGGGGGACTCCCTGAGCTGAAGTACAGATCCCTGTGGAAGCCAGGAGGATTGTGGTGGTCAGCAGGTGCCTGAGTGCTTCCCATGGTGGCTGGAGAGATTAACAAGAGGGAATAGGAGTTCCAAACTTCTGTGGTAGGAGCTCTTTGGTCTCCTCCAGAGGATGCTTTCATGTGCTTTCCATGAAGAAGAATAGTAGAAGTGGGATTAGCTCAGTGAGGTGTAGCATTTCCTGAGCATTTGCCGTGAGTCCTGCAGGTAACATCTCATTTAGAAGAAACTGAAGTTCAGAGAGGTTAAGTTTTATGCTGGGGTTTGAACCTAGACATTCTGACTCCAGGGCCCAACAGAGGTTAATTCTTAGGTTTCTTTGGTCCCGAAAAATTGATTTTGTGGTCAGGATTATAGCAGCATTACCGTATTTTTCTACTTACCTTTTTTTTTTTTTTTTCTCATTAAAAAATAGAATTGCTACAAGTAGGGAGCTCTGTTTTACAAAACATTGCCCACCCAGCCGTTCTGGTTTTTAATGGGGAAAAAAAAGTAAGTAGAAAAATATGCTAATGCCTCTGATTATAGAAGCACTTTACAAATGTAGAAGAAATTATACTGTTAGAAAATCACCATTTTGTAAACACTGTTGTAGTAACTGATTCAAGTGAGCTTTAATGGGTGCTGAGAGCTCTGAATAAAAGCTTACTGGAGAGCTAGATAATCTGGAAGCATCACCCCATAGATTGTTTAGTAATCTAAAAAAAAAAATTTTTCTGCAGTTGAAAAATCTAGCTGATACCAGATTGACCAAGTGTTAAAATTCACCGTCACCAATAAAGGTAAAACTTGACAGGTACATCCCAATGTGAACACTAGAAGGACAGATGCAGCATCACCTGTGTGGCATTTCTGCCAAAAAGCATTTACTTCAGATATCTAATCACAGTCAGTAATCAGAAACAATCAGACAAATCCAGATTGAGGGACATTTTCAAAACATATGTCCTGGTCTCATTAAAAAGGTCAATGACATGAATGACCAAAAGTGACTGAGGACTGCTTTAGATTATCAGAGACAAAGGAGACAAGACAACTAAACACGAGGTGCACAAGGCCTGATTGCGTCCTGGGTACTGCACTGACCTACACTAAACAATTCTGAAGGTTTCATTAGACGCGGGCAGAGATATTTGACTATGGCCCATATATTACAGAACAGTGTCCTATCAGAGTTCAGTTTCTCGAATGTGATAAATTAATTGTGTCCTTGTTCTTAGGAAATAATGCTGAAGTATTTAAGGAGGAAATGTCATGATTTGAAACTCTTCTGGGGTTTGAAAATTCTCAAAAGGAGAAAGAATTAAAAAAAAAAAAAAAAGCTGTTTATTAAAGTAGCCAAACTCAAGCAGTGGAAATCTAGATTCACATTAAAAAATAAAAGTGGAGAAAGTTTTAAGCAAATAGGTGAAAGCAGGGATCACCCTAGATTTTTACTTACTTGTCATCCCTGGTAAATTAATCCTGGCTCCTGGGCATGTGAAGTGCTGAGGATTCTGAGGCCATATCCATTAGGATTAGGGTTAGTGGTGGTGGATGTTGTCTCTCCTTGAATGTTTATATCATTGTAGTCTAATTAGTCTTCAACTCTTATCAGTCTCTGCTTGACCCAACCCTGCTTTTATCTCGAAGCTTATACTTTGGCATTAGTATCCTCCTGCAAGCTGGCCAAGACTTCCCAGATCTTTAAAAGTCAAGAGTCAGAGGCATCCTTAAATCAGGGTCTTTCAACCCAGATCATCTCTAGGGGTGGGGAGTGAGGAGATCCACAAATCTCTCCTGAAATTAGTAGAATTGGGACTTCTCTTGTAGGAGGGGTCTCCTACCATCAGGTTCTCTAAGTGATTTACTGTCAGAAGTGGTTAAGAACCAAGTGATTTTGCTAGTATTCTGACATCCTCCTGTGATTCTTCATTTTGCTTGACCCGCACTGCTTTCGCCTTCTTCCCTATCCTGCTAGCAATCTCTTCCTCTGTACTAACCTGATGAGACTACCTGCACTGGGCTCCTCTCTCCAGCCCCTTTAAGATTCTCCTTTACTCTTCTAAAAAAATAATAATAATAGGTATACCTTTTATTTATCCATTACTTTGTTTAGGCTATTTTTTTTTTAATTGAAGCATAGTTGGATTCTCCTTTGCTCTTTGAGGGTAAATGCAGTTTTCACAAAATCAAGAGCAGGTATAAAGGAAAAAACACTCCTGTGTCTCCTGTACTGTTCATATAGTGTCGCTTCTGTGACACTTCTGGTCACCAAATGTGTGGGGCTTTCCCCTGTACCGAGCAATTCTTAGCCATACCTGCTGGGTGTCCTAGAATTCCGTTGGATTCAGATCCCGTCTGCCTGGAGTTAGCATCACATCCCATAGGTTAAGGGTTCAAACCCATAAGGCTGCCCCCTCCCTGCCCCACATAAAGCCAGCCACAAGTCCCAGGTTGTCACCTGTACTTCTGACCAACCAGCTGTAAATCAGGGTTCCCAGCAACCCCCACATAGTGTTCAAAACTTTGTTAGAATGGCTCACAGAACTCAAGCAAACATTTGCTTACATTTACTGGTTTATTATGAAAGATACAGAGGAGTGGCCAAAGATGCATAGGGCAAGGTATGTGGGAAGGGGCTTGCTGGCACTCCACCCTCGCAGGACCTGTACATGTTTACCAACCTGGAAGTTCTCCAAACCCCACACTTTTGGGGGTTCTAATGGAAGCTTCATCCCTTAGGTGTGATCAGTCATTAACTCCATTTCAGCTCCTCTCCCCTGCCCAGAGGGTGGCAGGGATGGGCTAAAAGTTCCAAGCTTCTCCTCATGGCTTGGTCTTTCTAAAGCTATCCAGGAGCCCACCAAGAGTCCCCTCATTAGAATAGAAGACTCTTGTCTCACCCAGGAAATTCCAAGGGATTTAGAAACCCTGTGTCAGGGTTCAAGGTCAAGGACCAAATAGCAGAACAAAAGATGCTCCTAATGCTCTTATCACTTAGGAAATTGCAGGTGTTTTAGGAGCTTTGTCCCAGGAACCAGGGCAGAAACCAACATATTATGTTTTCTCTTATTTCACAGCAGGTAAATTTTCTGTCTCTGAAAGGTGACCAGGGGTGCTTAGGTGGCATAGTTAGGTTAAGTGTCTGACATTGATTTCAGCTCAGACCATGATCTCACGGTTCATGAGTTCAAGCCCCGCATCGGGCTCTCTGCTGTCTGCACAGACCCTGTTTCAGATCCCCTGTCCCCTCCCTCCCCCGCCACACACACACACACACACTCACTCACTCTCTCTCTCTCACAAAAATAAGTAAACATTAAAATTTTTTTTAAAGGTGGACATAATTACTTAAAAATAAAATCTTTAAAAAATGTGAACCTTTGGGAACCTTGATCATAGTATGTGCTCAATAAATATCGTTGAATGGATGGTTGAAATAATTAAATGCTTCTTTTCCCAAACAGCTTTCCAGTTGAAACTAGGCGGTGTTCATTTATTTAGTGTTCTTTGAACGAATGAAATTACATGGACTGGTTCCCTGGGCTACCTGTGAAGCTTTCCCTGCTCCTTTTCCAGCTTGAGTCTTCAAGAGGAAGCCTCAGAACTGGTTTCTAAAACTGTTTGTACCTGGTGTGATTATAAAGCAATGAGACTGATTGTCATGTGTGGTTTGTGGGATCCGTCTCAGTTACTTTATAGCCATACCTGGTATGTTACACCACAGACCGTTGCCTGTTGACCAACATTTTAAAAGCGCAGACCTAAGTTTTCTAAATGGAAAATTTAAATGGTTTAACACTATGTTATGATTTTCTCTAACTTACTGACCATAACTCTTCTTTCACAAAGATAATTAGATGTTAACTCTGTTGCTTTCTTTAATTTCGCAGTTTTTTTGTTTTTGTTTTTGGATTCTTTTAATCAGTATTCTGATAAACTGCTATTCTGATAAAGTGGCTGGCACAATTTTGAATAAGGTAATACAAAAGGTATATGTTCTGTTGGGTTAAATTTTTCAGAAAACTTTTAGTTATTGAATTTCTTTTCAGTTCAGCCTGTGTTCTTTTGACTGCACATGATAAGGGTAGTTCTTTTAGTCAAATACAATAAACATGTAAACCAAATACTTTAGTAGAAGTATTCATTGAAGAAGCGTTTGCGAGGGCATGTTGTGGGGTGTTTGTTTGGTTTTGGTGGTTTACATTTATCTGCAAACCCTATTCCAGTTTGAATAAGTGGTTATAATTTTCTCTTTCCTGAAATAAAATGTTTATTCTCCTTCCTCCGACCCCCAGAGTCTCAGTCTTTGCTTTGAAGTGTGCTGAAAGTTGCACATCACCACCGGCAGCTTCAGCTTAGAACGGAGGGTCACTGGCAGCTAGACTGGTGTAGAAAGGAAAGGAAATGGGAAATTACTTCCCTCTGAGGAGGAGGAAAGGAATAGTAATTTCACGCTCCACAGGAGAGAGAGTAATTTGCCTTTACTGTATCACTACTCCTGGAAATTACATAAGTGAAAGAAGTAAATGACTAGAATGGTGACTTAAGAACATCCTGTAATTACCTTAAAATAGTTTGTGGCTGTGACAGAACCTCTGGACAGCTGTTAGAAGCTGGAAGGATTCTGATACCAAACTAGTCTAGGGTGTTGAAGTGTGGACTCGAGTCGGGGAGGGTTTCATTTCCAGAAGGGCTCTGGGCAAATAAGAAAGGAACCTTCCTCTCATCAGGGCTAGACGTGGGACCAAAGTTAGCTTCAGCTGTGATTAATGAAGGTTACCCCCTTTTGGCATTTGACTTTTGCAGCTCTATTACTGGATTTGTGTCATGTCAGTGAGATCATAAAACTGCATGTCCTGTGCTTTCTATTCCTTCTACTAGTTGTACACACAATAGGTGCCCTGTAAAGAACGAGTAGTGCACAAAGTACCAATTTTTGTACTATAAATAATAGTGCTTTTTGTACTATAAATACTAGTGCTATTCTCCTTTTCTTAAGGAGCTGGGACTTTATAAAGTCTAAAGAGCATTTAAAATGGAAAAAGTTTTATAGTAAAGACCTGCCATATTTTATCACATGACGTTGTTATATAATACCACGTTTAATACTGTCTGTCGTTAACATTTGGCTGATTTAGTAATCCATTTTTTAAATGTAGTTGTAAGACAAGTTAATGGGACTCTTAACACTGCAATAATTTTACACTTTGTCTGAGTTTTAAGTACTACACAACAGATTCCTGTTTCCACTTGGTGCCCACATAGCCAACTGCAGAGATTGATTTCATCTGAAAAGTTGAATCTGCAAACCCTTGCCATTAGCAAAAATTGTAGTGGTTTTTCCAAATAGTGCCTTTGTATGTTTGATGTACCTGTAAATTTTAAAGATCACTTGAGTATATGTATTTATTTTACATTACAGGCACTGGAGATATTATTGCTGTCATGATTACAGAATTGAGGGGTAAGGATATTTTGAGTTATCTGGAGAAAAACATCTCTGTACAAATGACAATAGCTGTTGGAACACGAATGCCGCCAAAGAACTTCAGCCGTGGCTCTCTTGTCTTCGTGTCAATATCCTTTATTGTTTTGATGATTATTTCTTCAGCATGGCTCATATTCTACTTCATTCAGAAGATCAGGTACACGAATGCACGCGACAGGAACCAGGTGAGCTGTCGGTCGTCTGTAGTGATTGATGCTTACCAGCCGTAATTCATGGACATCTATTATGCTCATGTATGGTACCAATAGTTTTTCACGTAAAAAAAAAAAAAAAAAAAAAAAAGTTGTGACCCTCAGTCATTTACAGCGTGTTGAAAACCTACTAACACAAATTATTTGAGGGATTTTTTAAATGCCTAAATGGAGAATTTAAATTTATAGTGACCACTTAGAATATTCTATGTAAATGTTTAGCATAGTATCATAATATGATCTAGCTAATTCCTAGTAATTTGAGGAAATATCACAGAGTTGCATTTTTAAGCCAGTAGCATTGATGGTCATTGGGAGTGGGTGCTGGGGGGAGATGGCACACGCTTTCATGCTGTGTGAATTTTGAACTGTAGATTACCTATTCAGATAAAATAAATCAATTAAGATTACTTATCCTGTGTAAGCCGGGCCGTGGGGGAGACGATGAGGTGGAGAAGGACCCATAGAAGAGCAGTATCTAGTTGTCCCAGAGCCTCCATTAACCAGCATAAACAATGCTCAGTGGATCTCGGATGAGTGGGTAAAGACACAGGAAAGACAAGACCGTGTGCTGCCCTGTGGTGGATGGCCTGCAGGCAGTGATTTTGTCAGGTTGTTAGTTTGTTTGGTGCACATCGGGGGGCTGGGCTGGAGGTGTTGAGTCCCAGTGCCAGCCTGAGGCTTCTCTAGGAGAAAACCAGCAGGGGAAGTGCTTGGAGAGTGGTTGGTAGCCAGTTTTTATGTAATGCCATCCTCTCCTTAAACAGAGTACATCCAGATCCCTGTGGGGGAGTTGAAATTTTCAGCCTTCCTCATTCTAGCGAAAGAAGGACAGATGCTGCTGTGGAACAGATATGAGTTCAAATCCCGACCTCACCATCAGTTTGCCATGGTCCTTATAGACCATTTATTTCACTTCTCAACTTGTTTCTTCATCTGAAAATAGGTATAAAATATCTGAAAACTGGAGTTTATTGCACGTTTTTGTGCCAGGCTCTGTGCAGTATCCTGTATACTTTAAAAAAGTTTTAATATGATAATTTTTATTATTTATAATTTCAGTCTTACAGATGCTGCATAAATAGTATAAAGTATTCCTTTCCCCAGGTTCTTCAACTGTTAACATTTACCCTATTTGCTTTTCTATGTGTACATACCTTTTTTAACCATTTGAGAGTAAATTTGAGATATGATGCTCCTCTACCCTTACTACTTCCTTGTGTATGTTTTTTAAAGCAAGAACATTTTCTTACATAATCACAATGTGATTATCAAAATCAGGAAGTTAACATTGATACAATACTATTATCTGATCTAGAGACCTTTCTTTCTAGGTTTTGTAAAATTGTCTTAATAATGTCTTTTCCAGCAGAGCAAACCCTGTATTGATCCAAACAGATTGAATGTTGCATTGAGTTGTCATGTCTATTTTTTTTTTTTTTAATTAAGCTCTATGCCCAGCATGGGGCTTGAACTCACACCCCAAGATCAAGAGTTGCACACTCTACTCACCGGACTAGCCAGGCACCCCTGTCATGTCTCTCTCAATCTGTTTCATGGCATTGGCATTTTTTAAAATGTTTTTCTGTTTATTTTTGTGAGAGAGACAGAACGTGAGTGGGGGAGGGGCAGAGTGAGAAGGAAATACAGAATCTGAAGCAGGCTCCAGGCTCTGACCTATCAGCGCAGAGCCCAACACAGGGCTCAAACTCATGAACTGTGAGATCATGACCTGAGCCGAAGCCAGCTGCCTAACCGACTGAGCCACCCAGGCACCCCTGGAATTGGCATTTTTGAAGAGTCCAAGCCAGTTGTTTTGTATTTGAGTTTGTCTGATACCCAGCATTCCCTCATTATTATATCCAGGTATATGCATTTTTTTGGGAATACCAGTCCTTCACATTTGGTAAACTTTTTTTTCTTGTTGTTTTTTTTTTTTTATTTAAGATAATCATAGATTCACATGCATTTGTAAGAAATAATACAGGGAGATCCCAGTACTCTTCATCCCCCAAGGGTAAAATCTTGCATAACTATAGTAAATATTATAACTATAGTAAATATGACATTGATCTAATCCATTGATCTTACTCAGATTTCTCCAGTTTAACCTGTACTCGTGTGTGTGTGTGTGTGTGTGTGTGTGTGTGTGTGTAGTTCTATATGATTTTGAGTCACCACTGCCACAATTGAGATACACAACAATTCACCACAAGGATCCCTTGTGCTATTTTCTTTTATACTCATGGGCACCTCCTTCCTGCCCTCCTGCCTAATTCCTGATAGCACTAATTTGTTCCCCACTCTACAGTTTTGTCATTTCAAGAATGCTGTATGAATGGAATCATATAGTACTTAACTTTTAGAGTTTGGTGTCTTCGCCTAATGCAATCCCCTTACGAGTCTCCCAAGTTGTTGTGTGTATTGGTAGTTTATTCTCTTTTATTGCTGAGTAGTGTTCTATAGCTTGGATATACCAGTCCAGTGAATCCAGTTGTTTCAAGGTTTTGGGTATTTTAAAGTGGCTGTGAACATCTGTTATGGATTTTTGTGTTAATATGAGTTTGCATTTGCCTTGGATAAATGTTCAGGAGGGAAATATCTGGGCCATTATGGCAAGCGCATACATCACGTTAGAAGAAACTGCCATACCTTTCCCCAAGCAGCTCTATATTCCGTGTTCGCACTAGAAACATATCCCTGAACCATATCCTCTGCACCTTTGATGGTGCATGTTGTCACTAATTTTTATTTTAGCCATTTGATGGTAGCTGTGTAGGCACATCTCTCCTGCGTTCCTCTGATGGCTGCTGATGTGGAGCATCTTTTCATGTGTATATTTGCCGTCTGTATGTCCTCATTACTGAAATGCCTGTTCATGTCTCTTGCCCATTTCCTAGCTAGGTTGTTTTAGGGTTTTTTTTTACTGTTGAGTTTTGGAAGTTTTTACATTCCGGATACAAGCCTTTGTCAGAATTGTGGTCTGCAGATGTTTTATCCCAGTGTCTTATCTGGGAAGAGGTCAGAAGACTTCTTCACAGGGTCTTCTGAACAGCAAAAAGATTTAATTTTGATGAGGTTTAATTTATCCATTTGACTTTTGCCGTCAAGTCTAAAAACTTTTTGCCGAATCCTAGATTCCAAAGATCTTCTCTTTTTTTTTTAGAAGTTTTATAGTTCTGCCTTTTACATTTAAGTCCATAACCATAATCCATTTTGAGGTCATGTTTTTAATAAGAGGTTTGGGTTAAGGATTTTTTTTTTTTTTTTTAGCCTTATTGCAGTGGCTAGAATTTTCAGTAACATGTTGAATGACAGTGGTAAATGAGAGTGGGCATCCTTGCCTGTACCTAATCTTAGAGGAAAGGATTCAGTCTTTCATCATTGAGTATGTTTTAGCTGTCATATTTTGTAGATGTTTATTACCAGCTTGACAAAGCTCATCTGTATTTCTAGTTTGCTGAGAGCTTTTATCACAAATGGGTGTTCGATTTTGTCAGATGTTTTCCGTGTCCGTTGATGCGATCATACGATTTTTTATTTTCTTCTTTATCCTGTTGACATGGTGGATAGTATTCATTGATTTTCTAATGTTGAACCAGACCTGCATGCCTGTAACAAATCCTGCTTCATCATGGTGTATGATTTTTTTGTGTGTGCATTGCTGAATTTGGCTGGCTGTTGTTTTGTTGAGGATCTTTGTGTCTAAGTTTGTGAGAGATACCAGTCTGTAGTTTTTTTTGCGGGGAGGGGGGGGAGTGGGGAGGGGTTGTTGGAAAATTGTAATTTCTTTGATGGTTAAAAGACTATTCAGGTTGTCTGTATCGCCTTTATTGAAATTTGGTAATTTGTGGTTTTTGAGGAATTGGCCCTTTTTTTAGATGTTGTCAAATCTACAAGTATGATGTTGTTTACAGTATTCCCTTGTTCTTTTAGTGGCTGCAGTGTCTGTCTTCGTTCCTGATTTTAATGATTTGTATCTTCTCTTTATTTTTGTCAGTCCTTTAAAGTTTTTTTTTTTTTAAGTTTATTTATTTATTTTGAAAGAGACAGAGACCATGTGAGTGGGAGAGGGGCAGGGAGAGAGGGAGAGAGTAAATCTCAAGCAGGCTCGGTTCTGTCAGCACAGAGCCCTACTCAGGGCCTGGGGCTCAAACTCATGAAACCATGAGATCATGCATGACTTGAGCCAAAAGCAAGAGTTGGAGGCTTAACCAACTGTGCCATCCAGGCACCCTTATTTTTGTAAGTCTTGATAGAAACTTCTCAGTTTTTTATATTTTCAAAGAACCAGCTTTTTGTTTGTTTGATTTTTTTTTTTTTTCAACGTTTATTATTTTTGAGACAGAGAGAGACAGAACACGAACGGGGCAGGGGCAGAGAGAGAGGGAGACACAGAATCGGAAGCAGGCTCCAGGCTCTGAGCCATCAGCCCAGAGCCCGACGCGGGGCTCGAACTCACGGACCGCGAGATCGTGACCTGGCTGAAGTCGGACGCCCAACCGACTGCGCCACCCAGGCGCCCCAAGTTTGTTTGATTTTTAAAGATGGGAACTTATATTATTTATGAAAACTTTTCTCTTTCTAGGGCCCCTGGGTCAGTCAACTCTTGATTTCAGCTCAGGTCGTGATCTCACGGTTTGTGAGATCCAGCCCCACATCAGGTTCTGCACTGATAGCGAGGAACCTGCTTGGGATTCCCTCTCCTTCTCTCTCTGCCCCTCCCCTGCTCACGTGTGCCATGTATGCATGCACTCTCTCTCTCTCTTTCTCAAGATAAATTTTTAAAAAAAGAAATCTTTTGGGGCGCCTGGGTGGCTCAGTCGGTTGAGCGTCCGACTTTGGCTCAGGTCATGATCTCACAGTTTGTGGGTTCGAGCCCTGCATCAGTCTCTGTGCTGACTGCTTGCTCAGAGCTTGGAGCCTGCTTCAGATTCTGTGTCTCCTTCTCTCTCTGTCCCTCCCCCGCTCACACTTTTCTCATTCTGTTTCTCAAAAATAAATAAATGTTAAAAAAGAAAAAGAAAAAGAAAAATACTAGGCAACAGAAATTAAAAAAAAAAAAAAAAAATCTTTTGTCTTTCCCTTGTAAGGATTTTGTGCCATAAATTTCTTAACACTACTGCTTTCACTGTGTCCTGTATTCTTTGATATCCTGTGCTTCCATTTTTCTTCAGTTTTACGTAATTTTTTCTTTGGGGACTTCCTCTTTGACCGATGACTTCACTTTCCAGAGTTCAGAGATTCTGCAGTTACCTTAGTGTTACTGATTACTAGTTTGGTTCCATTATGATCAGATGTATGATTTAAATTCTTCCAGATGTGTTGAGGTTTGTTTTATTACCTGGGATATAGTCTGTCTTAGCAAATGTTCTGTGGGTGGTTGGGGAAAAAATGTGTATTCTGCTGTTGGGTGGCGTGTTCTGTAGATGGCAATTAGATCATGCGCTCAGCTTGCCTCTGTGAGGAGGTGGGGTGGAAAGATCCCCTTCCCACTGGGCCCCACTGAAACCATGTGGCAAAGAGGGGTGCGATCTTTCCACAGGTGTTTGGCTAGAGTAGGACAGGTAGGCAGTCCACCCTGTGTTCCTCAAGTCTCCAGGTCCCTCCTCTCCCCCTTTTAGAGACTTGCTGTCCTTGCCTGTTGTGGTAGATCCAGGGGGAGGGCTAGGAGGAGGAGGCTCCTGTGTCATGGCAGAGCTGACGGTTCCCATAGGATCTCCCACACTTGGACTGGGACATACGTGACGAAAACAATAAAGGAATATTAGATGAAAATGTTAACATATAAAATATGCCACAACCCTAGAAAAGATTATTAGACATAATGTGCGAAATTATACATTTACAGCCTTCAGATTGAAGGCACGAGTTTTATGAAGTTTTTGATAAAATGAAAAGATGTAAAAATCGCGTTGTGATGAAATGGAAGAATAGAGTCACACCCGCACTAACAAAACGACAGCATTTGTGTATTTATCATAGAGGCACCTGGCAAGAAATCTTGTCTGATGATATTTGAGGAAAATAGATGTCAGCTGAAGTTCTTGAGCTTCTTGAAGGACAGTAGCACAGCCCTGAAGTGGTTTTTAACAGCCCACTTTCTTCAGTGATGTAGCCTTCTTTTTTAATTTAAATGTGTCACCGATATAATGCATGAACATGATTCTTAAAAATAAATAGCACCACAAGGTTTGGTTCCTTGCCCGGTCTTTTCCTAATTTTTGTTTCCCAGAGACAAGTGACCTCTTTCAACTCTGCTATCTGTTCCCTCTGTTATTAACTCCGTATTTACATGTAGCATGTTATACTCCTTTAAAAAAAAATAATAAAGACGTTTGTTAAGTATGTTGTTATGAAACACTAAAAGTGAAGTGATCAAGAGTTGCTCTGAAATGGTGTTCTGGACAGGAGAACCCTACAATTGTGGGTTGAATGTAGTGCATCCCAAGGACTTTTGGAAAAGAGCGAGTGGTCTGGTCGGTCCCAGGAGCCTGGTATTTGATGGTAGCATTTTAATTAGCACTCGGCGTGGGGCCTGTGTGTGATGCAGGCGGCAACGCACCCACCATCTGGCGCAGGCCACAGGCGCTTGCTGTGCGGCCGATTGCGCACAGGCTTCCAAAGCCTTCTCCAGGCGCTGCTGTGGCAGAAAGTGATGTTCTGACCTTTTTTCCTCCTTCCGTTTTTTTCCTAAGGTTGAGAAACGCTTGATGAAATTTTTATGTGGCTTAAAAAGCTTAGCTTATTAAAGTTTAATAAGAAGGTGGCAACAGCCCAACTGGTTGAAACCTTTGGCTATTTTAAATGAGAAGCCAGAAGTATTGGCAAAGGAAAAACAGTGAGTTTAAGGCAAGACCCATTTTCTCCCACAAACTGTCATCGTGAAGCAGTGCTTTGGACAGAATATGCTGCTAAAGAGAGCCACATAACATAAATAACTTTCTGAGCACAATGTAATGTACACAATTGACACCATTTTGCACGTGCAAAAAGAATCTACTGCTGTGGCTCTTTAGTTTACTGCTAAATTATCTGTGGTTTGCTCTTCCTAAAGGACTGTCAGAATGCATCTGGATACAGTGTTTATGTGCAAACAGCTCAGAGGATTGTTGCCTTCTGATAAGTCAGTGATAGTTCGTTCACACAAGGGGATAGATGTTCAATGTATTTATATAGAAAGGGAGCCTCCAGTTTTTCCGAGAAATGTAAAACTTTTTCACACTTACATGGTCGGTGGTGTGCCTTTATCCTACAGTAATCCAATTTGATTCCTAAAACAGAACAATAATTTTTTATTTTACTATTGAGGAATAATAGGGCAGATATAAACAAAATTCCACAAGCCAAACCTGAGTTTAGAATGTCTTTTTATGAAAATTCCCTGTGAAAATTATACAGTTTCTAAGGTATTTAAAACTTGCTAAAGCTCCTTGCCAAAACATGTGTACCTTATTCTTAGTCTTTATAAATATCCCGAGGTTACTGAAACGAAACAGGCTTTTCTTGCCCATTTTCATCCCAGAAGGTAGCTAACTGGAGAGTGCACTTACATGTGAGAGTATGGAAGAACACCCAATGTTCTGCATAGGACAGCAGATACTTATACACAGTTGACCTTGGAAATGTGGTGGGCTCAGAGTCTTCCTTCCACACTGAGCAGGGAGATATTGCACATACTGTCAAGATTTTTTTCCCCTTGGAAAAGATTATGTAGTTAAAAGAGACGGACGGCTTTTGTCATTGTTGGATTGTACACTGATTTTATCTGCTAGGTTTTTTAGGGATTAATAATTCCAGAAAAACTGAAGAAGGAAAGTAGGTGTCTGAGCTGAGTGTGTACATATTACTTTATCATCTTTCTACCTTCTTTTTCATGTCCTGCCATTATGGTCAGTTTACATAAATAAATACCACCATCTGTATGCAGAGAGTATATGCCTTCTAAACGTTATACATCAAGAGCTTAAGATTTTTTTCTAGCACAAAATATCCTGTTGAGAACAGGGTGTTCTGAGGCATTCATTACTACCTCCTCAGGGTTTAGCATGGGGCCTGGCACATCACACTGACTCAGTGAATGCTTAAATTTAATCAAAGAATGAGCTTACATTTTATGAGGAAGGCAGACAGGTGTAATCAGAATACTGCTGTATGGTGTGAGTTACTCTTTTTGGGCAGAGTGATATTACTCTAGGTGAGTCAGGGTACTTCACAGCGGAGGTAGTTACATTTGAGCTGAATTTTACAGGATGAATAAGACTTTGTCAAATAGGCTGGCAGGAAAGTCAGGCAAAGAGATCATTTTCCACAGAGCTGTGGAGGGATGAAAGGAGGGACAGAGTTGAATGGCATCAGGAATCGTGGGGAGGGGACCTGAACCTGTCAGCCGCTCCCGGACACATGTGTTGACATAACAAGATGAAGGGCTCAAATCTCGCACTGAAGCAGTGAGGAGCCATCAAATGAGGATTTTTAGCAGTGGAGCGATAGAAAAATTTTTTTTGACAGGAGAGGCTTAGGGGGAAGGAGCTCTTGGAAATATCAAAGAGCAAAGGAAAGTAGTATTAATAAAGCAGGGTTATGTAGCCAACTGGGGGGAGGGGCCAGGACATAGACACACGGTATCTTGGAAAGGCGATGGGGATAGTTCTGTTAGACAAAAGGGACAAAAAGTGGTCTGTGATGAGTGACAGGCTGCAGACTACCAGGTGGTTTCAGTCTGGGAAAATAGCTTTCATAGCACCTGGATTTCATCAGTGTTTATATCAGTGTTTAGAAGAGAACCCTGCTGCACGTTGATACAAACCTAGCTCTGTGTCTCTGGGAGACTCCTGAGGACTGAAAAGAGAAACCTGAGCTGAGTCTTATTACAGAGACCTGTCCTCTATATGCTGCAGACCAGCTGGCTGTGAACAAATTATTCCTGTTTGAGTAAGCAGGATGAGTTGTTTGTTTGTTTTTTAAGTGTTGTTGATTTATTTTTAGAGAGAGAGAGCCAAGCAGGGGAGGGGCATAGAAAGAGAGAAGAGAGTGAGAATCCCAAGCAGGCTCCACGCTGTCAGCACAGAGCCCAACATGGGGCTTGAACCCATGAACCGTGAGATCATGACCTGAGCCGAAATCAAAGAGTCGGATGCTTAACCGACTGAGCCACACAGGTACCCCAGAATGAGTTGTTTTCTACCAATGTAAAACCTTTGGATACTGTGCATCCACAGAATCATGTGAGAGCACTTTTTTTTTTTTGGTGGGGAAGGGGACATTGTAAAACTACAAATTCCCAAAACATCTCCCCCATAGGCTGAATCGGGAAGTCTAGGTAGGACCTACTTACCAGCTCTAATCTCTCTATACCTCAATTTCCTCTTCTGTAAAATGGGAATAATGTAGTTACTTTCTGTTAAAATGATGATGAGGATTACATGAGTCAGTACGTGTGAAACTTACTAGAACAGTACCTAGCATGTGGTATGTACTGAATAAGTCTTAGTTACTATAAATATCATCATTTCATATTATTATTGTTAAGCCCCCAAGGTAGATTTAAAGCATTTGCCCCACAGACCATACCTTGAAAAACAGTGACTTAATGGCATGGTGGTCAGGTATAAGTAAGGGAATTTAATAAAAAATGATCTTCACAAAGGGATTTGTGCTCCATCTTAAGTTGTGAGTCAGCAGAACACAAATAGTATTAAAACCAAGAGGGGAAAAAGCAATGGCTTTTAGACAGATTCAAGTAAAAGACCAAAACCATAGCGGAAGCATACCTGTCACAGAGTGATTGGAAATGTTGAAGGAGGGGTCAAGAAGAATGTAGTAACATAAGCCAAGTCCCATGAAAAATACTACAGTGAAGACATTTGACGTTAATATCAAATACAGAGAAGAGATTTTTTTTTTTTCCTTTTGCCACAGGAGATTTTGGAAGTTGAGAAGTGGAAGGGATGATATATCCAAATATTCGCGGGCACTCTCTCAGACACCCTGCGTGCATTGTTACCAGCGTGCTGAAGGCTGAACCCCTTCTCCCGCCAGCACTGGCTCCTCTTTTTCTGGAATTCCTTAATGGGGTACCATTCCCACAGAGCCTGTCACCCAGCTAGAGAGCTGAGCCAGCCATCTTTAACACCCACTGTTTTCATGCCACCTCCCCCCCCCCCCCCCATCCCATGTCAGTCAGTCATTAGGTTCTGCCAGTTTTACCTTCTAAATCTTTCTGGATTCTGTCCTCTCCTCTTCCCCTGCACCCACTGGCCTGATTCGGGCCCTTCCTAACTCTCCGAAGCCCTAGATCCTACCAGGTCTCAGTGCCTCTGGTCTTCCCTGTGTCACAGACCTTCTCAGGAGGCCAGGCCTGAATTCTCCAAAACCCAGATCTCTTTTGTTTAAAATTCTTCAGCAGAATTCTGATCTGAGCAAGATGGAAGTAGTAGGGTATTTCTTTTTAATTTCCCTAAAATCCTTTTTTAAAAAATAGAGAGCAAGCAGGATAAAACAAGGAAAAATCCTCAGCATCTTCGATGCTACCAGGCCACAGGTGCCTCCAAGAACTCCAGAGAAAGGAGTGACTTAGCCAGACAGCCAGCAGCAGCAGCAGCACCTACACAGTAGCTCCAAAGAAGGTAGCCAGGGAAGAAAGGGGGTAGTTCTGGTGATCCTAAGAATCAGAAGTCACAGCGACAGGGCTCCGCTCTGAGGCGCAAGCCCCAGCAGACGTGTCTGAGAACCGCTGGTGAAAGCACAGGCTGTGATTTATCAACAGCCAACACAGAGACCTGAGAAGCCTGTTCAGGAGCTTCAGAGAGCACAGTAGATGATGGGGCAGCTCAGCCCCGAGGCTTCAGTAGCACACATGTGCACACGCACTCAGCCTGGAAGCCCGCATCTTACTTAACAGATAAATGTGAAGACGGAGCAGAGCTGCCCTATTTAAAGTCATGCTGCAGGTATTGGCCCAAGCAGTTTGATAAGAAAAAGCAGTACGATGAATAAGACTTGGAGAAGTAGGTCTGTTTTCAGTTGATAGGACTGTCTATCAGAAAATCCCAAAAGGATCAATGGAACCCTACTAAAACAAGGGAACAACCTAGTAAAGGAGCAGGATATAAAATGCATGTACAGAAGAAAAATCAAAAGATATAATGGGATGGAAGGCAGTGTTTATGGCTGGATGGGTAAGTGGGTGGCTCAATCCTGGTATGAGCATAACTAACAAGTACTGTGTAAAACCCACAAGAAGAAACATACAAAACGCTCTTGACATACCTTGTTCTTGTTGAAGGTAAACATTCAGTACAATGAAGCTGTCAGTTCTCCCAAAGGTCATTCATACATTTAACTGCATCTAAATAAAATTACCTTCAGATATTTTTTCTGGGATTAAATATAAGGTAATTATAAAAATCACATGGAAGAATAAGTAAGGATAACCAGGGGGAAAAAACCCTTAAAAAGAAAAGCAGCGATGGGTGCCTAGCCACACCAAGTTTTATAATATATATTAAAGCCTCTTATTTAAAAGAATGTTTAGGAACAGCTGGGTGGCTCAGTTGGTTAAGCACCTGACTCTTGATCTCAGCTCAGGTCTTGGTCTCAGGGCAGCAAGTTCGAGCCCTGTGTTGGGCTGTACTCTGGGTATGAAACCTATTTAAAAAAATAATAAAAGTTACCCTACAAATAAACACACCAATAGAACAAAATGCAAAACCCAAAAATAAACATACAACTGCATGTAGAAATTTAAGCACAGTATACAATAAAAAGCATCATCTCAAATCAATGGGGAAGGATGAACATTTTTAATAAATGGTTGTGGGGCAACTGGAAAAAAAGACAAAATCAGATCGATTTCTTACATTGTACAGCAGAATAAATTTCTGATGAATCAGAGATCTAATTTTAAACGGTAAAACTACAAAGGTTAGAAGAAAATGTGGGCTAAATTTTCCTTTATGGTGGGGCACATGGAAAACTTTGAATTATGGCTCAGAATACAGCACAATAAAAAATGACTGATAAATTTGACTATATGTTTTAATTTTTTAAAGGAAAAACAAATGACAAACTAAAATGAGACATTTGTGACTTATATTACAAAGGGTTTAGCGGCCCTGATATATAAAGAAGACTGAAATCCTGATAGAAAAAAAAATGGACAAATAAAAAAATGGATAGTTCACTTAGAAAAATGCAAATGGTACTTAAATTTGGCAAAAAAAAAAAAAAAAAAAATTCTGAGATTTGACCATGTTCTCTCTTGACTAGGTGGTGGGGAAACCAGCAATCTCATACACTGATGATGACAATGCAAAACAGTTCCAGGCAGGGGAGGGGCGAGGGCGAGGGGGCTGGAATTTGTAATATCCAGCAGAAATGCATATGTGCTTACCAGTTGTCTTAGTAACCTCACTTGTAGCAATGTAGCCTTACAAAAGTGAAAAAAGACATCTATGCAGTACTATCCATCTTGATATTCTTTATACTATCAAGACAAACCACCCAAATGTCCATCCATAGGAGTCTGCTTGAATAAACTAGAACTCTCCACCGTGAAATAACTCTGAATGCACTGAAGTAGTAGGTAGCTGTAGAAGAGAAGGGGAATCTGAAGGTCTTGGTTTGCTGCCTCTGGAGTGACCTCTTGGTACAGAACAGTTTTAGTGTACCAGCTGATGGTAAGAAAGAGCTTTGAAAATACATCCATATAAATGGATACTCATATCACGTATGTACACACATGCATATGCGTTTCCTTTTATTTCCAAAAGGAAACAATATGAGGAAAAAGCAGAATTATCCTAAAGAGCTCTTACGTTAGGGGGAAGGGAACTAGGAGGAACTAGGGATAGAAATGAGACTTCCCTGTACCTGGTTTTATAGTTTTGACTCTGGAACCACGTGACTGTTTAAAATAATTTAAACAGAAGACAAAATTATCCAAATTGAAAATAAATGGGAACAAATGAAGCTAAATATATTTCAAGAGGCATACCCATATGGAGAAAGGAGTTATTTCAGGGGACTGTTTTTGGACAGTCCATGTCACTGGAATATAGTCTGAGGATTCAAAAAAAAAAACAGCTGCATTTAATAGTCTTACTGTTGTATTGATTATTTGAAATTATCATATATATATATATATATATATATATGTATATATGTATAGCAGGATAAAGCAAATAAGTAATTATGTTGATATTAGGAACCAAGATTTTCAGAGTAAGAAAATATTAAAATTAAAAACATTAAGTGATGACACTGTAATCTTATTTTTGAATTGGAAATACTGTGAACTCCTTCCTGGCTTATTTTCCTTTTCCTAAAAACTACAGAGCTCCTCTGTCCATGTAATGACAACCCAGTAACAGTACCTGTTTATAGAAGAATTCCAACTAATAAATGTATAAGGAATGGCAAAGTTAGAAAATTAACTAGAAATTAATTAGAAAATTAACTGAGCCTGGGTGGCTCAGTTCAATGTCTGACTTCGGCTCAGGTCATGATCTCGCAGTCTGTGAGTTCGAGCCCCGCGTTGGGCTCTGTGCTGACAGCTCAGAGCCTGGAGCCTGCTTCGGATTCTGTGTCTCCCTCTCTCTGCCCCTCCCCCACTCATGCTTGCGCGCGCTCTCTTTCTCTCTCTCTCTCTCTCTCTCTCTCAAAAATAAGAAAATTAACCATTTTAGGGGCACCTGGGTAGCTCAGTTGAGTGTCCAACTGTGGTTCAGGTCGTGGTCTCACGGTTCGTGAGTTTGAGCCCCACATCAGGCTCACTGCTGTCAGCCTGTCAGTGCAGAACCTGCTTCAAATCTTCTGTCTCCCTCTCTCTATCCCTCCCCCACTTGCACTTTCCTAGAAAGTAAATAACTATTTAAAAACAAAGAAAATTAACCATTTTACATCCTTAATAAAACAATGAGCCTCTGTCCCATTCCATTCCATCCCATCCCCAGACTGCTCTGGAATTATCTTTTTTTTTTTTTTTTTTTTTTAAGATTTTATTTTTAAGTACTCTCTACACCCAACATTGGGTTCAAACTCCCAATCCCAAGATCATAAGTCGCACATTCTTCCCACTGAGCTAGCCAGACACCTCTAAAGTTACCTTTAAATGCCATTTCCCTCTCAAAGGAACCAGGAATCCTTGGAGAAATGGGTTATTCCAGATTTAGGGCAGCAAATGTATAAGATGAATGTTGTGCCAGAAAACAAGGAAGACTACTGAGGTGGTGTCAAAAGGACCTGGGTGCCTTCTCAGAGGAACTCTCCATATTCAAAAGTGAGACAGAAGCACCAGGGAATAAATACAGCAGTTGATGGAAACTGGAGGCTGTTAGAGAACCAACTTGCTATTCTGAAAATCAAGTTTTAAAAACGATTCATCCTGTGTCTTCTGTACACATTATGTTATTACATCATAACCAACTAGTTGGTGAGAGGAGGTTCTTTATAGAAGAACGCCAACTAATCAATGAAATAGAAAATCACCATTTTGTAACCTTTGGTGAAATGACGGCCTGAGGCAGTGATCATCAGTGGACGCTATAAAATCCGCTGAAAGACTTAGGGAGATTTTCTGAACTGACAGAGTCTGAACCCACTGATTGTGCTTGATGTCAGTGAGGGCAGGGAAGCCTAACCCTATGTCCTCACGTTGGGATACGTTGGGAAGCACACAGCACCACCCAGGACATACTCTCGCCAGAGCAGTTGAACCTAAATCTAGCTACTGTTTCATAAGAAATGGACCAAGTAAAGTGACACCAGGAAGAAACAAGCAGTCAAATTTAGAATGTGGGACATTCTATTAGAAAAATAACCCAGTTTTGCCGTTTTAAAATGGCATTAAAAAGAAAAAAAGTATGGTGGAGACTTCTGGTTTTGGCCAAAATAGAATCAGATAATGAACTTGGTTTACCCTCCTGCCTGAAACAGCAGTTAGGAAGGAAAAAGACAACAGCAAAAATACATGAAATCATGTTTTCAAGAGACTAGACAACAAACGAGGGTCAGTGATCCCTGAGCAATGGCAGACAAGAGATGAGGATTATCCAGCTTCATGTGTTTACGAGTTTCCAGGCCACAGTGCACAGAGGGGAAACTAAGGCAGAGCTGAGTGGACTGCCTTATTTGAAAGTCAT
The DNA here is from genome assembly GCF_018350155.1 of Leopardus geoffroyi. NCBI lineage: Eukaryota > Metazoa > Chordata > Mammalia > Carnivora > Felidae > Leopardus > Leopardus geoffroyi. The sequence goes on from NC_059326.1 coordinate 90,135,753, forward strand.
TACTGAGAATCCAAGAAGAACAGAGTAGCTAGCATTCATGGAACACAGTCCTGGGAAGGATGGAAATGCACAGAGAAGACAAAGCCCCAGCATCTGTAAAAGGTCCATGCACCTTGAGTATTCAGCAGAGTACTGAGCAGCCAGTGCTGTGAGCAAAGTCTCCAAAGCTGGGGAAGACCATCCAAAGGGACTGGAAGGAACAGTACCCAGCAGACAGTGCCTCCTCATGGGGCTCACGGGACTAAAAACCAACATGTTGTCAGGGCCACATTCCTTTCTGTAGGCTCTGGGGGAGAATCTCTCCCAACTCTTCCTAGTCTTCAGAAGCCACCCACATTCCTTGGCTCATGGCCCTGTTTTTCCGTCTTCAAAGCCAGCAGTGTCAGCTGAGCCCTTACACTACCATCTCTCTGTTTCTATTCCCTTTTCCATTTTTAAGAACCCTCTGATCACAGTGGTCCCACTGGGTAATTCAGACTCCCTGTTTTATTTATTTATTTTTTTAATGTTTATTTAATTTTTGAGAGAGAGACAGAGTGCTCCAGGGCCTGAGCTGTCAGCATGGAGCCCAACGTGGGGCTCCAACTCACGGACCACGAGATCATGACCTGAGCCGTAGTCAGATGCTTAACTGACTGAGCCACCCAGGCGCCCCTCAGGCTCCATGTTCTAAAGTCAGCTACCTAAGTTGTCCCTTGCCATGTAACAGAACATATTCATAGGTTCCAGGGCTTAGGATCTGGCCATCTTTGGGGGACCCAGTACTCTGCCTACCACACCTGTATCCAGATAATTAAGTGGAGACATGTAAGATAATTACTCCCCCTCAAAAAGCCCAAATCAAAATTATAGAGATAAAAATTGTAATACCTGAAATGAAAAATAAACCGACTGGGATTAATGGCATGGCAGATTAGATATTATGGAAGAAAAAATTAGCAAACTATAGGCGTAGCAATAGAAGCCACCCAATGAAATGCAGAGAGAGAATTAGCCTCCAAAAGAGCAGACCCCAGTGAAATGTGGAACAGTTTCCAGCAACCCAGTATACATGTGTTTGGGTTCCCCAAGAAAATGAGCTAAGAGGGCTGTCAGACAAAAAACATACAAAGAAATAAAGAGAGTAATAGCAGTTGTCTCATTGGAAACTGTACAAGGGAGAAAACAGGGGAGCAATATCTTTAATTTTATGTGCACCCAAACATCTTTCAAAAATGGTGAAATTCACATATACAAAGCTGAAAGAATTACAGTTAATCTCCAGCAGACCTACACTACAAGAAATGTTTTAAAAAGGTCCCTCAGGGGGCACCTGGGTGGCTCAGTGGGGTAAGGGTCCAGCTTCGACTCCGGTCATGATCTCATGGTTTGTGAGTTCGAGCCCCTTATCAGGCTCTTTGCTGTCAGCATGGAGCCTGCTTCGGATCCTCTGTCCATTCCACCACCACCATCCCCTGCTCACGCTCTCTGTCTGAGTAGTAAATACACATTTATAACAAACAAATAGGTCCTTCAGGCAGAAGGAAGATGGCATCAGTGGATACATGAAAGTACATAGAAGCAGGGAAGAAAGCCAGAAATGTATTTATTAAGTCCATAAATATCTGATGTTTTTCTTAATTTAAATTTCTTTAAAAGGTAATTATTGCCAATCACATATCTCCTAACAGGCATATATCAGAATGTATAAAGAACTCCTACAGCTCGACAACAAAACATTGTTGTGCTTTTCATTGTCTGTTGAAGGCTAATTGGTTCATGTTTCTCCCTATGATACCTTTTGTATGAGATGTGATCATAATCTTCTGTTCCTTATGTTAAATGATGTAACTTCTGTACTTGGGAGGAGAATGTCATACATGTTGGGGAGACGTAGGTCCGGGTAGCTTTCTGCACTGAGCAGTTGGGGGGTCCGTCTTGTGCTGCACCTCTCTGTGGAGCCCCCTCCCCTCAGGACTTCCTGATCCATCTCCTCTAGTATCAGAAGCTTCTCTCTGTGTTACCCCCAGCTTCCTGCCCTGCTCAGTCCCAGGTCTGGTTTTCCTCAAGGAGGGCTCTTTCTTCTTGGGAGTTGTCATTGGTGTTTCAGGTCCTCAGGGGAATGGGCTGCCCTGGATGATCTGATCTTACCTCTTAGTGCGTTCCCGTGTTATGTTTTGTTTGCTTCTCTGTAAACGGGGAGCCTGAGAAATCTCCCCATGTCCCTGGGTGTATCTCAGAGTTACTTGCTGAGGCTTCTGTCTAGTGAGTAGTCTCTTTCAGGGGTATGGGGAGGTGTTTTATGGTGATTTCTGAGTTCCCTGGCTCTTAAGACTGTCAGAACCCTTTTTCTCTTCCCTTTACTGCCTCAGCACAGCTGCTGACTCTATATCCGGTTAGAATAATGCTACCGTTAGTGGTTTGACCCCACCTACTTATAGCTAACCCTTCCACCTGCTTTTGTTGAAAACAAAACTTCCACTCTTAAAGTTGGTCTGGGCCTTTTCCTGAGAAAACTTGGTAAGATTTAGAAGTGACCCTGCTCCCGCCACCTTGTGCCAGTTAAAGGCCACTCCAGTCAGGCTTTTCTTCCTGTCTTTCCACTGAGCAACTCTCGTCAAGGCCACTATGACCTCTGTTCTCTTCAGTAGTCCGTTCTTAGTGTTCGTTATGCTTGACGTCACACTTCATACACCCTAAACTGAATTCTTATAATTTTGATCTTCCTGCATCTTCCCCAGGTCCTTAAATGGTGGCTTTATTCTCTAAGCTGCACAGTCAAAATCATCTTGAAGAAGAATTAAGTTGGAAGTCTCATATTTCTTGATTTAGTAACCTACTACAAAGCTACTATAATTGAAACAGTGTGGTGTGGGCATAAAGACAGACCCAGACCAACAGAATAGCACAGAGAAATAAACCCTCATATATATGGTCAAATGATTTTCAACAAGGGTGCCAAGACCATTCAGTGGGGAAAGCACAGTCTTTTCCACAGATGGTTCTGGGGAAACGGGATATCCACATGCCAAAAAATGAAACTGGACACTTACCTTATACTATATACAAAAATTAACTCAAAATGAATCAGAGACCTCCACATAAGAGCTAACACTGCAAATTTTAGAACAAAACATAGGGGGAAGGCTTCAACATTGGATTTGGCAGTGGTTTCTTGGATGTGACACCAATAGCACAAGTAATTTTTAAAAAAATAGGTAAGTTGGGCAACATCAAAATTAAAAACTTAATGTGCATCAAAGAACACAATCAACATAATGTAAAGGCGACCCACAGAATGGGAGAAAATATTTGCAAATCCTATTATCTCTGAATAGGGGTTAATCACCAGAATATATAAAGAACTCTTAAAACTCAAGTAAACAACTCAATTTAAAAACAGGCAAAGGATGTAAAGAGACGTTTCTCCAAAGATATACAAATGGCCATGGAAATTAGCACGTGGAAAGATGCTCCACATCACTGATCATTATGGAAATGAAAATCAAAACTACAATGAGATACCACCTCATATCCATTATGATGGTTACTGTCAAAAAAACAGAAAACAAGAAAGACTCTTAACTATAGAGAACAAACTGATAGTTTACCAGAGGGGTAGTGGCAAGGAGAATGGGTTAAGGAGTGGGGATTAAGGAGTGCACTTGTGATGAGCACTAAGGGTCATATGTAAGTATTAAGTCACTAAATTGTACACACAACTAATACTGCAGTTAGCAAATTTAAATAAAACAAAAACATGGAGCTCCTGGGTGGATCAGTCAGTTAAGCATCCAACTCTTGAACTCAGCTCAGGTCTTGATCTCAGGGTCATGAGTTCAAGCCCCATGTTGGGCTCCACACCCAGCATGGAGCCTGCTTTAAAAAAAACAAACACACAAAAAACAGAAAATAAATGTTGTGAGGATATGGAGAAAATCAAGCCCTTGTGCACTGTTGGTGGGAATATAAATGGTACAAGTACTATGGAAAGAAGTATGAAGTTCCTTAAAAAATTAAAAGTAGAATTACCCCATGACCCAGCATTCCACTCCTGGGTATCCCCCCCCCCAAAAAAAATGAAAGCAGGGTCTGTAAGAGATATTTGTACACCCATATTTATAGCATCATTCTTCACAATAGCTGAAACATGGAAGCAACCCAAGTGTCCATTGACAGATGAATGGATAAGCAAATGTGGTATATGCATACAACAGAATATCATTAGCGTTAAAAAGGAAAATATGCTACAACATGGGTGAACCTGGAAGACATAAGGCTAAGTTAAACAAACCAGTCACAGAAAGACAAATACTGTATGGTTCCACTAATATGAGGTACTTAGAATAGGCAAAATTGTAAAGACAAAAAGTAGAATAGCAGCTCCCAATGGCTGGGAGGGAGTGGTGAACATAGAGTTATTTCATGGTTGTAGAGTTTCAGATTCACAAGAGTTATGGGAATGGGTGGTGGTGGTGGCTGCACAACAGCATAAATGTATTTAGTACCACTGAGCTATACACTTAAAAGGTGCAAATTTTATGCCATATGTACGTGTGTGTGTGTGTGTGTGTGTGTGTGTGTAATGTTTATTGAGAGAGTGTGAGCGGGAAAGTAGCAGAGAGAGGAGGGGAGAGAATCCCAAGCAGGCTCCACACTCAGCACAGAGCCTGACACAGGGCTTGAACTCACATACCGGGACATCGTGACCTGAACCAAAACCAACAGTCAGACACTTAACCAAGTGAGCCACCCTGGCACCCCTATGTTATATACATTTTAACGCAATTTTCAAAAAGAAAAGTATACTCGATCCAAAAGAAGACTGAAAAAAGGAATAAAGAACAGATGGGACAAAAGAAATACCAAGATGATGGACTTAATCATAACCATATCAATAATCACATTAAACGTATGTGGTCTAAACACCTCCATTAAAAGCAGAGATTAACAGATTGCATAAAAAAAAAAAGTAGGACCTAACCATATGATGCCTACAAGTAACCTACTTCAAATATAAAAATACAAATAGGTCAAAAGAATGAAAAACAGATCACAAATCAAGATAAAGTAGATTAGTATTTCAGAGCAAAGCTACTGCCAGGGATAAAGGTCACTTCTTAATCATAAATCAGTCGATTGGTAAGAAGACATGGCCCCCAAACACTGGTGCTCCTACTGAGAAAGCTTCAGAATAACATGGAGTGAAAACTAACAGGATGCTGCAGTGAGAAGTAGACAGACCTGCAGTTATACTCTGAGATTTCAGCACCCCTCCCTCAGTAATTGAAGGAACAAGTGGATAGAAAATCAGTGCGCATATAAAAGATTTAAACATAACTAATTCAGTCTGGTTGACATTTAAAGAACAATCCATCCAACAAAAGCAAAATACACATTCTTTTGACATGTACTCTAAGCCATAAAACAAGTCTCAATAGATTTAACAGGATTCGAGTCCAACAAAATATGCTCTCCGACCACTTGGAATTAAATAGAGACATCAATAACAGAAAAATCTTTGAAAAACTCAAATATTTAGAAACGAACTTACTTTTAAATAACCCATGAGATAAAGATAAAAGGGAAATTCGAGAATCATTTGAACTGAATGAAAATGAAAACGCAGAATATCAGAATTTTGAAAGTTCCACTAAAGCTGTGCTTTATATTAGAAAAGACGAAAGTTCTGAAATTAATACTCTTAGCTGATGCCTTAAGAAACTGGGGGAGGGGCACCTGAGTGGCTGTCAGTTAAGCATCTTGGTTTCAGCTCAGATCATGATCTCACAGTTTAAGCCCCACGTTGGGCTCTGCACTGGCAGCATGGGGCTTGCTTGGGATTCTCTGTCTCCTCTCTCTCTGCCTCTCCCCAACTCATGCTGTCTCTGTCTCTCTCAAAATAAATAAACTTTTAAAAATTTAAAAAAAAACTGGGGGGAAAGGAGCAAATTAAATCCAAAGTAAGCAGAAGAAAGGAAGTAACAAAAGATCAGAGCAGCAGTCAGTGAATTAGAAAACAGAAAATAATGGCTCTAAGAGAAAATCAATAAAATTGATAAGCTTCTGGCCAAATTGATCAGGAGGAAAAGAGAGAAGGCACAAATTAGCAATATCAAAAATGAGAGCAGTGACATCACTACAGATTATAAGGATAACCAGTGAATGTTATGAATATTTCTATGGCAATAAATTTGACAACTTCTATGAAATGGACAAATTGCATGAAAGACACTAATGACCAGAGCACATGCAAGATAAAAAGATAAATAGCCCTGTGTCTATCAGGAAAGTGCACTTGTACACTTAAAACCTTTAAAAAAAAGTGCGATTAAAACCTTAAAAAAAAAAATCTCCAGGCAGGTGGTTTCTGGTAAGTTCTGTCAAACATTTAAGGAAGAAATATATAAACTCTAGAAAATTGAAAAGGCAGGAATACTTCCATATTTTAAATATAGCCAGCATCTTCCTGATACCAAAACAAGATAAACACATTACAAAACAGAAAACTACAGACCAGAATCCCTCTTGAACAAAAATGTAAAAATTCTAAAGAAATTTTAGCAAATCATACCCAATAATGGGTAAACAGGATAATTCATCATGACCAGGTGGTATTGATCCCAAGAATGCAAGGCTGTTTTAACATTAAGAAATTAACCAATGTAATTTACCATTTTAACAAACAAACAAAAGAATAAGAAAACCATATGTTTCAGTAGATGGAGGAAAGTACATTTGCCAAAATCAAACATCTCTTCCCAATTATAAAACTTTTTGCAAACGGGGCATTAAAGGTAACTTCTTAAACTGGTGAGGGCATCCAAGGAAAACTAGCAGCTATACCATTGTACTAAATGATGAAAGATCAAATGCTTTTTAAGATTAGGAACAATAGAAAGATTTGTGCTCTGATGACTTTTATTTCCACATTGTACCAGAAGTTCTAACCAGTACAGCAAGGAATAAAGAAAAGAAATAAAAGGTACCTGTATTAGAAATGAAAAGTAAGGGGGCGCCTGGATGGCGCAGTCGGTTAGGCGTCCGACTTCAGCCAGGTCATGATCTCGCGGTCCGTGAGTTCGAGCCCCGCGTCAGGCTCTGGGCTGATGGCTCAGAGCCTGGAGCCTGTTTCCGATTCTGTGTCTCCCTCTCTCTCTGCCCCTCCCCCGTTCATACTCTGTCTCTCTCTGTCCCAAAAATAAATAAAACGTTGAAAAAAAAAAAAAAAAAGAAATGAAAAGTAGGGGCACCTGGCTGGCTCAGTCGGTTAAGCATCCGACTTCGGCTCAGGTCGTGATCTCTAGTTCATGAGTTCAAGCCCCATGTTGGGCTCTGTGCTGACAGCTCAGACCCTGGAGCCTACTTCAGATTCTGTCTTCCGCTCTCTCTTTCTGCCCTTCCCCTGCTCAATCTCTCTCTCTCTCAAAAATAAACATTAAAAAAATTAAAAATGAATAAGTAAAGCCATCTTCATTCACAAAGGACATTAGTGTCTATGTAAAAAATTTGATAGAGTCTGTAAAAAGGTTTCTGGAACTAATAAATGGGTGTTAGCAAGGTTGAGAGATACAATATCAATATACAAAAATCAACTTTATTTCTCTACAAGCAGTAAATGAGAATTGAATTTTTTTAAGTACAATTTTCATTAGCATTAAACACAATAGAATCAACAGGAAATTATTAGAGATCTGACAAAAGATGTGCAAGACCTGTACAGGGAATACTATAAAATAATGCTGAGAGAAATTAAATAAGAACTAAGTAGATGGAGAGAGATACATTGTTCAAGGGAAGACTCGATACTATTAAGATGTCACTTCTTTCCATATTGATCTGTGCATTCAGTGCAGTCAATCATAATGTAAATCCCAAATAACTTTTTTTATAGAAATTGACAAGCTTAACCTAAAATTCTTATGGGAGCGCCCTGGGTCAAGAACAACCAAAAGGAAGTTGGAAAAGAAGTTGGAGGTGTAACAACCATGTGATTTCAAATTTGTTCTTACAAAGCACTAGAAGAAATTAATGATTGTGATATTTACTTAATGATAGATAAATGATACAAAATAGTGTTCAGACACAGTCCCACACATTAATGGGCAGGTGGTTTTTGCCAGATGTACAAAGGCAATTTTGTGGAGAAAGCAGCCCTTTCAACAATTGGTGCTGGAAGAACTGCGTAGCATATGCAAAAAAAAAAACAAAAAACCACCATGATCAGTACCTGACACCATATACAGAATTAACTCAATATGGATCAGAGGCCTACATACAAAACCTAAAACAATAAAACTTGTAGAAAAGAAAATAAGGGAAAGTCTTATAACCTTGGCTTAGACAAAAATTGCTTAGATATGACACCAGAATATAGTCCACAAATGAAAAATTGATAAACTGACCATCAAAATTAAAAACTTATGCCACAGGAACACCCATGTGGCTCAGTCAGTTAAGTGTCTGACTTCTCGGCTCAGGTTGTGATCTCACAGTTCATGAGTTCAAGCCCCATGTTGGGCTCTGTGCTGACAGCTCAGAGCCTAGAGCCTGTTTTGGATTCTGTGTCTCCCTCTCTTCCTGCCCCTCCCCTGCTCGCACTCTGTCTATCTCTCAAAAATAAATAAACATTTTTTAAAAAATGAAACTTATGCCACAGAGTGACAGAAGATATATACAAAAGGAATTGTGTTTAGAATATGCAAAATACTCTCTCAAGTCAATAAGAGAGCAACTCAGTAGAAAAATGGGCGAAAGATTCAGACACTTCACCAGAGAAGATATGCACATGGCAAAGAGGTACCTGAAAAGATGCTCTCTGCCATTAGTCTTAGGGAAACGCAAATTTAAACCACATTGAGATAACCACTACACACTTCCTAGAGTGATCACAATCAAATGAAAAAGACTGGCCATACCAAGTGTTGGTGAGGATGTGGAGGAACAGGGATTTTCATACACAACTTACGGAAACATAAGATGGTCCACTCACATTGGAAAACACTTTGGCAGCCTCTTGAAAAGCCAAACACACCCACCATGCTAGCTGGTCTTCCCTCCTTTGTAAGTATTTACCCCAGAGAAAAGAAAGCACAGGTCTTTACAAAGATTTGTACAAGTAAATAAAGTGGTTTTCAGCTTTGTTCATTGAAGCCAAAAGCTGGGAAACAATACAAAAGTTCCATCAACAGGTAAAAAAATAAATACATGGTGGTATAATCTGTGTAATGGGATACTTCATGGCCTAAGAAAGCAATGAACTATTGATACATGCAACAATATGCATTAATTTGTTTGTTATTTATTTTTGAGAGTGCGTGCACTTGCAAACAAGTCAGGGAGGGGCTGAGAGGGTGGTGGAGAGAGAATCCTAAGCTGGCTCTGCACTATCAACATGGAGCCCACTGTGGGGCTTGCACTCACAAACTGTGAGATCATAACCTGAGCCAAAACCAAGAGTCGGACGCTTAAATGACTGAGCCACCCAGGTGCCTCAACATCACGGCTTAGTCTTAAGATAATTATGCCTAGTAAAAGAAACTTCGTGCAGAATAGTACATGCTGTAATACTGTATTGTGTTTGTGTAAAACTCTGAAAAAAGCAAAAAGTGGATGGATGGAATGGTGGCAGGAAGAAGGGATTAGGAAGAGGCACAAAGAAATTGGGGGATGAGGGATGCTGTCTTGATGGTAGTGATGCTTTCAAGGGCCATGTCAAAACCTCAAATTGTACACTTTAAACATGCAGTTTAGGGCGCCTGAGTGGCTTGGTTAAGTGTCTGACATTGGCTCAGGTCATGATCTCTCAGTTCGTGGATTTGAGCCCCGCGTCGGGTTGTGTGCTGACAGCTCAGAGCCTAGAGCTTGCTTCAGATTGTGTCTCCCTCTCTCTCTGACCCTCCCCAGCTCGCACTCTCTGTGTCTTTCAAAAATTAATAAACATTAAACATGCAGTTTAAGTCAGTTCTGTTTCCATAAGGCTAAAGATACATACATGATACAGATTAGGAAAGACTTGAGGGGAACAGCAACCAAATGCAATGTTTGGACTTTGTATTCTGAGTCAGACAAGCCAACTATATAAAGACATCCTGGAAACAACTGGGGATATTGTAGTAAGGTCTGAGTATTTGATAATGTTAATTAATTAGTGTTAATTTTGTTAGTTAAGACAGTGGCACCAAACGAAAGTCCTGTCAGACAGAGTGAAGATGTTGTGGGGGAAATGATACCATGTTTGTGATAGGCTTTGAAGCCCCTTAGCACAGTAAAGACGAGGGGACAGATGAAGAATATAGGTAAAATATTGATCATTGAAGCTACATGTGGATACATAATGCATATGGTTCATTGAATTCTTTGTGTGTTTTTTTAAATCTCCCTAAATTTTTTATGTTTCTAATATTTTTTTTGTAATCCTCCGGATATAAAATCAGGGTCCTCTCTTCTAGCCCCCACCAACCTCCTTCACCCTCAGCATCTGCCTCTTCCCACAGTTCAGGATTTGCTTGTGTGTAGTGGCCACCTATCCCCGTGTGCCTGTCTGTACTTCCTATCCCCAGGTGATTATTGGTAGGGCCCTCTGACTCTCAAAACATTCTCATTTGCACAATAAAACATATGCTCCTCCTAGTCATAGCAAATGATAATTTCCTTCACCTTCCTGTGTTTCACACCTCTTTATCTTTATTAGATCATTCCTTTGTCTAGGAGTCCCCCCTCCTACCCCTGTGCTTTTTCTTATCAAATTCCTTCCCATGAGTGTTCCAAGTCTCAGCTCAGGCATCCTGTCCTCAAGCCCTTCCCTGACCTGCCTCCCCTGCCCTGTCCCACCCACCTGCATTAGGCTGCCCCCCTCCCCGCCCCCCTTTGTGCTGCCTCCCTACTTGGGCATGCCCTGCTGTACAACATTCAGTTAAAATGTGTTGACTGGTCTGTTCCTCAGTTCAGTTAACTTTTCAAGATTAGGAGCGCACAGTCTTTCCACCTGTAGGTCCTTGGTATCTAGCAGGGCTAGCAGCGTCTGGCAAAATGTTGGATAAATCCAGCCTTTGAGATTCTGTAACTTAACCTGTTCAGACAACCCAACCCTGGAAAGATAAACAAACCTTCCTAAGATCATGGAGCATTGTAGTAGCAGAGACAGAAGGAGAGCCCGTGACCACCTCTCTTCCACTGTGCCTGACAACGTGATAAGCATTTTCGGGCGCATCGGAGGTTCCTTTTACTAAGATATACATCTAATCGTCCTTGAAGCTGAATAGGAAAGCTGTTAGAACAGTAGTAGTGCTCTGACCTGTACAAGAAGTAGATTTCAATAATGCTGTAATATTGCAAAGGTTTATTAAATATAGAATACAGTAGTGAGTAGGACACCTGGTTTTTTTCATTATTACACACTTTTTCATTATTCAACCAGCATAATTCATTAATTCACTTCAGAATGCTGAATCTGTGAGGAAAATGCCAGTTTTTTACATTTTTTAACTGCTTTTTTAGAATCCATTTCCTATGATATGACATGGAGAATGTTGTAAGATAACAGGGTCTGTATATTTAATTATTTTAAAATCAAGAACGTAATCCAGAGGGGCGCCTGAGTGGCTCAGTTGGTTGAGTGTCCAACTTCGGCTCAGGTCAATCTCGCGGTTCATGAGTTCAAGCCCCACATCAGGTTCCATGCTGACAGTGCAGAGCCTGCTTCAGATCCTCTGTCCCTCTCTCTGCCCTTGCCCCACTTGCACACTCTCAAAAATGTATGTATTTTTT